>NC_051226.1:32819498-33006998 GCF_015220715.1 Pygocentrus nattereri | reverse complement strand
ATTGCACGTTGAGAAACGTTGTTCTTAAACTGTTGGACTATTTGTTCACGCATTTGTTCAAGTGGTGAACGACTGAACCTTTCAGAGATGCTCCCTTTATACCCAATCATGACACTCACCTGTTTCCAATTAACCTGTTCACCTGTGGAATGTTCCAAACAGGTGTTTTTTGAGCATTCCTCAACTTTCCCAGTCTTGTTGCCCCTGTCCCAACTTCTTTGGAACGTGGTGCAGGCATGAAATTCAAAATGAGTGAATATTTGCAAAAAACAATAAAGTTTATCCATTTGAACATTAAATATCTTGTCTTTGTAGTGTTTTGAATTGAATGTAGGTTGAACAGCATTTGCAAATCATTGTATTATGTTTTTATTTATGTTTTTTTACACAACGTCCCAACTTCACAGTACTTGGGGTTGTAATTATTTATAAAACATAATTAGACATAATTCCTAATTTAGAAGATATCATTATTTAGTCATTATTCATATTACATCAGAATTCTGTGAAAACAAGTCATTACTTCAGCATAGTATGTCACTGTTCTGAGAAAATAAGCAGTTTTTGCAACATTGTATCAACAATCTAAGTAAAAAAGTAGCTTCAAAATAATAAAAGAATTTGAGAAATTAAGACATTAATGTAGGATGTTATTACTTTGAGATAATAAATCAAAATTTGGGAAAAATAAATGATTTCAATACATAAGGAAATAAGAATATAAATCATTACTTCAACATAGTATGTCGCTATTTTAAGCCATGTTAAGTCAATATTTCAAGAAAATGCCATTATTTTGAGACATTAAGTCAAGATTTGGGGACAATAAATGACAACATATGCCATTATTTGAACCAGTTTTTTGACATAATTAAGATTTGACATAATAAATAAGACATTTCAAGAAAGTAAGTCACTTGACACAAATCAAAATTCTATAGAAAATAGGAAAAAACAAATAATTCTTTGAAGATATTACATCATTGGTTTTGCAAACTGTGTCACGATTTTAAGAAAACAAGTATTTATTGCAACATTGTAAGACAAGAATAAAAAAAACGTTACTTCAGCATCACATTTCGAGAAAATACGTCATTATTTCGAGATATTAAGTCAAATTCTTGAGAAAATAACGAAGTATTTTGAGATGTAAGATCAAAAGTTTGGCTGACAAAAACAACAAAGGTGAAAAAATGGAGTGGTGTTCTTTTGCCTCCTCTGTCTGAACGGAACTGTTTCAATAAACAACACTGCAGTTATATCGAAAAGAAATTATTGCCGGACACACGCTCACCTCAGAGGCCACTGCAGTCGTTTTGTATAAGACACAGCAGCAATCATAGCCACGTAACATCAGGCAGTGACCTCTGAATAATGGATCATGGTTGAGCTCACTGCATGAAGAAAAGAGTGTGACACATCAGTGTTTTTTTAGCTCCATAAAAAGCTGGTGCTGCTTTTTTAAATAGCTTTGTTTCTGCAAAGTTATCACACTTCACAGGAAACACTTCCTCTTTCAGGTGAACCGAGATCGTGCAAGATAATTCTGACCAAAGTCGGTAAAAGACACAGAGTGGATGTGTTTTATGGAGAAATACAACCTGGAGAGCACAACCTGAAGGTGGTAAGTGAGGTCATGGATGAGCTCATCTGCGTAGCAACAAAACCTGACAGTGATATCAGAGAAGGATTGAAAACCTACTTAATATACCATTTAATGTGACTTACTGTAAATATTAAACATGCTTATGCTGCAAATGTAACACCCAGCTGCCTGACTTGCTCCTTATTCCCAATAGGCCAAGATACAGTAGATGTATGTAGTGTTTTTTTTAAAGTCTCAGAGCTTCGTTTGACTCATCAGGCCTTAATCCAAGCCAGATGTAGACAATTTCAGAGCTTAACAAGTTCTGCTGCCCTTTAAAACCTCTCAAGATTACACTCAACAACCATGGGCTCATCTAAGCTGCTGACCTAGGTTCTGAAAGAAACAACTGAGTGCACACGAAACCACTTTGGTCACTGGTCATAAGACTGTAATGGTAGTCAACTGCTGTGATCAACGTAGATTTTGCATTGTTTGTAAAGTCTTGTTGGCTCAGTAATAAAACTGAATTAAATTCAGAGTTGAATCTGTTTGTATTTCTTTTGCACATTAATATAACATCATGTAAAATGTTAGCTAACAATAGTTGACTATCTGTTTTGGCTAGTTTGCTGTTGACTAAATATTTAGCTAATTATTTGAAGACACTTTTCTGTATGGTTTACGGCCTGAACCAAGAAAGCCACGCAACTTGGCGAACAATAGCCAATGAAGAAAATGAACCTACTGAACAAAACCAAAATCATTGACAACCGGAATTCCAATGACGTTGGGACATATAAATAAAAACAGAATACGATGATTTGCAAATCCTTTTGGACCTATATTTAATTGAATACACTACAAAGACAAGATATTTAATGTTCAAATGGATAAACTTTACTGTTTTTTGCAAATATTTGCTCATTTTGAATTTGATGCCTGCAACACGTTCCAAAGATGTTGGGTCAGGGGCAACAAACGACTGAGAAAGTTGAGGAATACTCAACACCTGTTTGGAACATTGCACAGGTGAACAGGTTAATTGGAAATAGTTGAGTGTCATGATTGGTTATAAAGGGAGCATCCCTGAAAGGCTCAGTCGTTCACAAGCAAGGATGGGGCGAGGTTCACCACTTTGTGAACAACTGCGTGAGCAAATAGTCCAACAGTTTAAGAACAACGTTTCTCAATGTGCAATTGCAAGGAATTTACGGATTTCATCATCTACAGTCCATAATATCATCAAAAGATTCAGAGAATCTGGAGAAATCTCTGCAAGTAAGCGGCAAGGCAGAAAACCAACAATGAATGCCCGTGACCTTCGATCCCTCAGATGGCACTGCATTAAAAACCGACATCATTCTGTAACGGATATTCCCACATGGGCTCAGGAACACTTCAGAAAACCACTGTCAGTGATCACAGTTTGTCGCTCCATCTACAAGTGCAAGTTAAAACTCTGCCATGCAAAGCGAAAGCCATATATCAACAACACCCAGAAACCCCGCCGGCTTCTCTGGGCCCGAGCTCATCTGAGATGGACTGACGCAAAGTGGAAAAGTGTCCTGTGGTCTGACGAGAACACATTTCAAATGTTTTTGGAAATCATGGACATTGTGTCCACCGGGCCAAAGAGGAAAAGGACTGTCCGGATTGTTATCAGCGTGTTATCAAGCGTGTTATCAAGTTCAAAAGCCAGCATCTCTGATGGTCTGGGGGTGTGTTAGTGCCCATGGCATGGGTAACTTGCAGATCTGTGAAGGCCCCATTAATGCTGAAAGGTACATACAAGATTTGGAGCAACATATGCAGCCATCCAAGCAGCGTCTTTTTCAGGGACGTCCTGCTTATTTCAACAAGACAATGCCAAGCCAAGAGTGTGGGTACTAGACTGGTCTGCCTGCAGTCCAGACCTGTCTCCCATTGAAAATGTGTGGCGCATTATGAAGCGCAAAAATACGACAACGGAGACCCCGGACTGTTGAGCAACTGAAGTTGTACATCAAGCAAGAATGGGAAAGAATTCCACCTACAAAGCTTCAACAATTAGTGCCCTCAGTTCCCTTATTGAGTGTTGTTAAAAGGAAAGGTGATGTAACACAGTGGTAAACATGCCTCTGTCCCAACTTCTTTGGAACATGTTGCAGGTATCAAATTCAAAATGAGTGAATATTTGCAAAAAACAATAAAGTTTATCTGTTTGAACATTAAATATCTTGTCTTTGTAGTGTATTCAATTGAATATAGGTGGAAAGGGATTTGCAAATCATTGTATTCTGTCAAAGAAAGTCAGTAATTTAGGATAGTAAGTCAATATTTCAATAAAATGTTATTATTTTGTGATATTAAGTCAAAATTTGGGGAAAAAATGATTTCAGAATATGAGGATATAAGAATAAACGTCATTACTTCAACATTGTACGTCATCATTTTGAGTTTTTTCATGATAAGTAACACAATAATTGACCTACTGAACAAAACCAATATTATTTAGTTTAGCTATCATTGATGTGAATCACACACAAATATTTTCTGAAAATATTTACTCACAATCTCAAAATAATCACACATTTTCACAGGATTCTGAGTTAGGTTGAAATTTCGACATCAAAATAATATAAAGCTTCAAGTAATTCTTTTCCAGGATAGAAAGTAGTTTTTTGAACGTAGTCAACATTTTGAGAAAATAAGTCAATATTTTGGGACATTAAGTCAATATTTCAACAAAATGTCATTATTTTGAGATATTAAGAAAAAATAAATTTATAATAAATTATATTTCAGTATATGAGAATTTAAACCAATTTATATCATAATAAGTAATATTTTTGAGAGAATAATTGACCTACTAAACAAAACAAATATTATTCAGTGTATCTATCATAGACATGGTACACACAAGTATTTTATCAAAATATTTACTCATGATCTCAAAATAATAACACATTTCCTTAAGATTGATTAGCTAAAGTTAGCAAACAGAAACATACCAGATACAAACTGGGTGCTGCACAGACCATTGCTGCCTCAGGATATTAAACATTCTCTAATCATGTTCTCCGTGGTTGGTGCTGTTTACTGACCAAGAACTCCTTATCACTGTTCCTTTATGTTGTGAAGAACACTGCTTTCTGCCATGACTTGGCCACCAAAAGTTGGGCCTTCAAGATACAAATGTATTTATACTATAATCACTTAGAACCCCTTGAGAGCACAGAGGTATTCTCAATTTAACTAATTCTGTGATATTTAACACCAGCTGACTCCAGAAGATTTGGGACAGTATGCGAAATGCAAATAAAAGCAGAAAAGAAAGCAGTGATAAATACATTGTATTTATGCAGCCGCGCAGTTGAAATAAACATGGATGTCCCTGAAAAAGACGGCATCTAAAAGGCAACATATGTTGCTCCATAATGTGTTCAGTGTTAATGTTGCTTTCACAAATGTAGAGTGTTCACAAATGTATCTACCCACTAATATGCCCCCCCCCCTCCCCCACCGTGAAAGATGCTGGATTTTTAACTTTATGCTGGTAACAATTTAGTCCTTTTCTTCTTTGGTCTGGAGATCACGATGTTCCTTATTTCCATAAACAATCAGAAAGGTTGACTCGTCAGACCACAATGCATGTTTCCATTGAACATCAGTCCATTTCAGGTGAGCTCTGGCCCAGAGAAGTCAGCAGCATTTCTGGATGGTGTTATGGTTCTGGATGGCATTTGTGGATGCACTGACAAAGGTTTGTGAATGTATTTCGGAGCCCATGTGGTGATATCCATCACGAAAACATGCTGGTTTTTAATGCAGTGCCATCTAAGGGATCAAAAATCAATAGCTCGCTATTGTAGTTTTTGGCCTTGCTTGTTACGCACATTTTCCAGATTTTATGTCTTATAATTGCCCCTGCCCCCACTTTGAGTGAATATTTACCAAAAAAAATTAATTGATGAAATAAGACATTAAATATCTTGCCTTTTGTATTGCACTTGTTTAATTACAGATCAAAGTGGATTTACAAATTCCTTTTTTTAATTGTCTCTAATAAAACATTTTTGATTGCATTTATATTTGCATTTTTTTAAATGCAATATCATGATGTTATCATAAACAGTGATGAAAGTTTTGGTTATTAACATAATCATTTTTAAAGGCCTAGTTGTTTGCACTCATTTGATGACTTACAATGCTGCCTGTGTAGAGCACCAGTTATTGAGACACAGCCATAGTGTATCTGTATATCAGAAGGTACATGTGTTTTGAGGTTTAACCAGTGCAGACAGTGCTTCAGGCTAACCCCACCTTCTTAAGATCAAAGTGAATGAACCTAATAGACAGAAAGCCAGGGGAGCTATTAGCCCCATTATCATGTCACCCACACAAGGTCATTAACACCTTCATCGGATTACCTTTTCAACATCCAATTCATTTGCTCAGGTTATTTACAACAGCTTCCGACTGTCACTGCAGAAGCACTACCATTTGTTAGTGGGACTGAAATGTGGGCCTTTCTTCATTTGTTTACCTCTCTTATTCTGTCTTGATGTTTAGTGGTGGATTTGAGTAGCATTTTATTTGGAGTTAAAGATATTCAGAATTTGATTTATGACCAAAGGAAACAAATAAGAGATGCTAATTGAGTTCATAAGGTTTGTGTTTTGGAGCCTCCACATTCTGCACCCTCTTCTGTGGTTGTTTGGAGAAAATGTGTTGGGTAATGAAGACCTTCTGGAGTCAGAAGATCAGACGCTGTGGTTGCTGCAGAATTTGAGGGATGTTAAAGTTGGACTGACAGCTTAATTTGTTCAAAACACACAGAAACACCCATAAGAACAGTGTTATTTTTATGGAGATCAGAAAACGGTGAAGATGTTTTTCAACAGAGGTATTACTGCATGCCGGAAAATCCTCCAAATGGGAAGGGAGTCCCAAAGGGTGGGTCATAACTCCAAAGGGGAGGGTTTCACTATTGGTAGTAGAGAGGTGCTCTAGGTTTTCTGAGATGCTGGGTTTCATGTTCCTGCTGGCTAGTTGTAGTTGTTGCTGATAAATTCACATGCTAATTAAATACATGGATACATTGCAGTGTCCATTTGATGCAAAACGATGCCTTTAAACATAATGCGAACCCATTTGGAGCGTAGATCAGTCCATTTGCAACAAAGAACAGCTCATGTGGAGCTAAGACCAGCCCATTCGGAGTAAAGATCAGCCCATTTGGAGCTAAGACCAGCCCATTTGGAGCAAAGATCAGCCCATTTGACGTGAAGATCAGCCCATTTGGAGCAAAGATCAGCCCATGTAGAATTAAGATCAGCCCATTTGGAGCTAAGACTAGCAATTTTGGAGCTACGACCAGCTCATTTGGAGTTTAGATCAGCCCATTTGGACTTAAGATCAGCCCATTTGGAGCTAAGACCAGCTCAGATGGAGTTAAGACTAACTCAGTTGGAGCTTAGACCAGCCCATTTAGAGCTAAGACCAGCTCAGTTGGAGCTAAGACCAGCTCAGTTGGAGCTAAGATCAGCCCATTTTGAGTTAATTCAAAGTCCTTCCTATTTCCCAGTATGTAGGAATATATACTTGTGTAAACAAGCTAATCTTGTGTATCTGCTGACTGGTCTGTGATTGGGTGTTTTAAGTGTTGGTCCAAGGCTTCCTGGTCTGGCTTACAAACTCGTACTTCAGCACAGTCTTAGGCAGATTGCAGTGGAATTGGTTACTTTTTGTGTAATATAATATGTGTTTATATAATATATAAACACTAATAAAGCTGTTTGGGGTTTTAGGTTAGCAGAAAGAACTGAATCAAGTCAATATTGAGGTTTAGATTTTTTAATCATCAAAATAATCTGTAGATAACTGGATTACTGGTACAATCCACAGTTACAGCTCTACACATGCACTCAGACCCCTGCCTGGTTCATCTGATTTCGTCTTCTGCAGCGTTCTCAGTTTCCTGGCACTCTTGTTCAGAGTGAAGGAGAGAAATGTGGTGAGATACAGAGGAACAAAGAGTCTTCTCAGAATGACTCATTGCAGCAGACTGCCCGAGGGGGGTCTCTGTGCATGATTTGCATGCGTCTCTCACAGAGCAGCGTTTGTGCCAGACAGTGTGAGGCCTCCAGCTCCATATATACATCCATCAGCACTCATACCCCACACAGCAGCGCTGGCGGCACGACGTGAGAAACTTCACCAGACTTTAAAAGCACACAGTCAATGTTCGGCCTTTGTGTACTTTTGTGTTGTGCACTTTCTTTTTTCATTTTGCACAATGTCAGCTCATAAAATGTCATTCAATAAGTATTTCTATTCACTGTGTTCATGAATTAGCCAATAAAGCCACAGTAACGCAAAAAAGCGCTTCATTATTTTGCAGTTTATGTTGAGAAAGTAATGTTTTTGAAAGAACATTTTGATACAGAACACTTCGGAAAACCTTTGACCTAAGAAACACTCTTCTGGGAAGCTTTCTACAAGATTTTGGAGTGTCTGTGGGAATTTGTGTCCGCTCAGTTGAAAGAACATTTGTGAGGTCAGACACTTATGTTGGTTGAGAGGGCCTGGCTCACAATCAATGTTCATCCCTTCACTGGAACTAAGGGTCCTAGACCAATTCCTGAAATGCAACCCAATAGCATTATCCCTCCTCCACCAAACTTTAGAGTTGGCACAATGAAGTCAGGTAGGTAATGTTCTTCTGGCATTTGCCAAAGCCAGACTCGTCAATCAGACTGTCAAATAGAGAAGCATGTGGTGGTGTTTTACACCACCCCAGTCGACACTTGGCATTGAGCATAGTGATTGATAATACTTAACTTCAGGGTATGGTTCATAAAACGACATGACATCTATAAGCTTGTCATGATAACTGACATAGACCTACATAAATGTTTATAAATGCCTATTCCAACAGATGTCATTTGCTATAAAGTTTGTATTTGCTATTTGCCAAGTTAGCTAAAGTAGCCTTTTTAACAGATGATGCCTATTGGAAAAGAATTTATAAACATTTATGTAGGGTTATGTCAGCTGTCATGGCAAGCTTATATGCATGTCATGTAGCCTTATGAACTGTGCCCTACATTAAATGTTACCTAGTGATCTTAGGCTTGTGTGTAGCTGCTCAGCCATGGATACTCATTTTGTGAAGATAGGATAAGATGCCTTTGGCATTGCACAGTGTACAATGAAATTGAGCAGCAGTCCAATGGCACTTCCTACACACAAAACAAATAAACATAAGGCTAAAATATATAAAGTGCAGATTTAAGGGAAAAAAAGCATTAAAAAAATCTTAAATATAAAGAAAAAGGACTATAAAACAATATATTCTAAACATACAATAAACAATAGACAAGTGACATAGCAGTTAGTTATTGCACATACCTTGGACAGCTTATAGAGTTATCCAAGCTCCTAACTTGCAGTTAGAATGTTTTATGTTGCTTTCAGAGGCAATTTGGAACTCTTTACTGAGTGATTTAACAGAGGATAGGCACTGTGCGCTTCAGTACTAGTTGGCCTAAATCTATGAGTTTATGTGGTCTACCACTTTGTCTCTGAGCTGTTGTTTCTCCTAAATGCTTCCATTTCACAATAATAGCACTTACGGTTGTCTAGGGCAGATCTAGTAAGGCAGAAATATTACTACATATATATGGGTGTGTGTGTGTGCGTGTATGTGTGTCTGTTTGTGTGTGTGTGTGTGTGTAGACAGCAATGTCAATAGTAAAGGGGCAAATCAATCTCAGAGACAAAGGTTGAAACACAGATCAACAGTAACACAGATGAAAAGCACAGAAGATGCCAGACTGCCATTTTACATTACAACCCCAATTCCAATGAAGTTGGGACATTGTGTGAAACATAAATAAAAACAGAATATGATGATTTGCAAATCCTTTTCAACCTATATTCAATTGAATACACTACAAAGACCAGGCCAGTCTAGTACCCACACTCTTTTACTACGAAGCCATGCTGTCGTAACACGTGCAGAATGTGCAGCATTGTCTTGCTGAAATAAGCAGGACGTCCCTGAAAAAGATGTTGCTTGGATGGCAGCATGTGTTGCTCCAAAACCTGTATGTACCTTTCAGCATTAATGGTGCCTTCACAGATGTGCAAGTTACCCATGCCATGGGCACCTGTTTCTAATTAACCTGTTCACCTGTAGAATATTCCAAACAGGTGTTTTTTGAGCATTCCTCAACTTTCCCAGTCTTTGGTTGCCTCTGTCCCAACTTCTTTGGAACGTGTTGCAGGCATCAAATTCAAAATGAATGAATATTTGCTAAAAACAATAAAGTTTATCCATTTGAACATTAAATATCTTGTCTTTGTAGTGTATTCAACTGAATATAGGCTGAAAAGGATTTGCAAATCATCGTATTCTGTTTTTATTTATGTTTTACACAACGTCCCAACTTCATTGGAATTGGGTTTGTACTATAACAGGACATGGAGCACATCTTCACACCCATTCTCCAGTTGCATGTATATATATTCCTTCCATCTAAGCTGAATTGCACTACATGAAACACGACTGAGAGAGAGCTGTAGAATATAATCTAACCAGAGACAAACACCTTATTTTTAGCATTTGCAGGTAAAAATACAGCATGTTTTAGCAGCCAAAGAGTCAGTGTCTCCACACAGCTGAACCAGGAGGAAACATACACACACAGTATTTATAAACACACACACACACACACACACACACACACACACACACACACACACACACATACACTATTTATGAAGGAAACAGTGATATGAGAGAGGATTCACAGCAGAGTTATTCTGAGCACTGTGGTCTACCAGATGCTGTTTTTAGAGCTGAGCTGGCTGACGCTGTGCACCGCGGTTCCGCAACACTCTGAGACTTTTAAACATAAGCTGATCTCCTGCTGATGTCGGTGAGCGAGTTAGTCAGTCATTCAGTTAGTCATTCAGTCTGTTAGTTAGTCAGTCAATCAGACAGTCAGTCAGTCGGTCAGTCAGTCAACTATTTAGTGAGTTGGTCAGTCAGTTAGTCTCAGTTGGTCATTCAGTTAATTTGTCAGTTGTCAATCAGTTTGTTTGTCTGTCTGACAGTCAGTCAGTCAGTCAGTCAGTTAGTCAGACAGACCTTGTCAATTAGTCTGTCAGTTAGTCAGTCAGTGAATCCGTCAATTAGTCAGTCAGTCAGTCATGCTGTCAATCAGTCAGTCTGTCAGTTAGTCAGTCAATCAATCAATCAGACAGTCAGTTAGTCAGTCTGTCAGGTAGTTGGTCTGTCAGTTATTTGGTCAGTCAGTCAGTCAGTCAGTCAACTATTTAGTCAGTTGGTCAGTCAGTTAGTTAATTTGTCAGTTGTCAGTCAGTCTGTCAGTCAGACAGTCAGTCAATTAGTCAATATGTCAGTTAAACAGACTGTCTGTCAGTCTGTCTGTCTGAGTTAGTTTGTTAGTTAGTCTATCTATTTCACAACTTTTATCATTTCTGATGGTTTTTACTTCCACATATCCATGTGATATAAAAATGAATAGACAATCTCACAGAGAGAGTAGTGTAGCAGTCCTGAGTGTGACTGAGACTGACAGTGTACATAAGAATTGATTTAATACTTAAGTCTGAGGACTTTAGTGCTTCTGACACAGACCTGTGTAAGTTTCACATGACTGAGTCAAAAAACAAGGCCAGACAGCCAGTCGGCTTATTCACTCCCACTCACATTTCAGGAGGATCCTGCTGAAGAGGGTCTACAAACACACACACACACACACACACACACACACACACACACACACACACATACTGAAACTACAAATGGGTTTGTGTACACTCCTGTTCTTCACTCTCCAATCTACTGAACTTAGAAGTGAGTTTCACAGTAGATACGGAATAATTCATAATAATCACTGAACAATGCAAATTAGTTCCCACATAATTCATAGTGAATCATTTGTAGTAGTTGCTGAATAACCCATAGTAGATAACTGTCATACTTGGCTCCTCCCACTCCCCCATGTGCTTTTTGTTTACCTGTTGATCTTCCATGTGCGTTTGTTTTGGTTCAGTCCAGCCCCCTTGTTGTCTGACTCCTCCCCTGATTGTTACCACCTGTTTCCCGCCTGCCCCTGGTCTTGCCTCTGTTACATAAGCCCTGTGTTTGCCCTGGTCTGTGTTGGTCTTTGTTTGTTGGATGTATGTATTGTAGTCTCGTGTTTGGTTCTTGTTTGAGGTTCTGTGTTGTTTATCATGTCTGCACCCTGATCTGTTCATATTGACCATCTGACCCTGGACCATTTTGACCACCCTGGATTTACCCTTAATAAAAGTCGCTTATCTCAGCGTATGCATCCGCCTCTTCGCTCCCCACCATTACAACAACAATAAATTGGCAGTTGTATTTTAAAAAATAATTCAGAATAATTGTGTATTATTTGTGAATAATTGATAGATACACCTTTTTTATAGTGGTTCCAAAAGAATTAATAGTAGATATTGAACAATTCATAGTTACTGAATAATTTATATTACACACTAAGTGATTCTTTGTAGACACTGAATCAATTATTGTAGTTAATGAGTAATTCTGGGTATATATGGATTTATTCTGGCAGTTACAGAAATAAATTATATTGAATAATTCAAAGTAACTTCTGTATAATTCATAGTAGATATGGAATTATTTACAGTAGTTGTATAGTTGTATAGCATTGAATAATTAATATTAAATATGTTAATTACTGTAAAATTCATCATAGTTAGTAATTTAGAGCGGTTACTGAATAAGCACATTGTATGTAATACACACTGAATAATTCATATTGAAAAATTCATAGTAATTACAGGACAATTCATAGCAGATAATATTTTACGGTAACACTTTAGTTGGATAGTATACTTTAGATGCTTTGTAGATACGTAATTTACTTTTAAGTTACATTCAACTAAATATCTACTAAATTCACTATAATTTTCTTAAACTCTAAACCTGCTCTAATCCTAAAACTAACCTTAAACTCAACCCAAAACCTAATCCCAAACCTCAACCTGCTCCTAGTCCTAATCCTGGTCCAAATCCCATTCCTAAACCCACCACTGTTTAGAATCAACAGACAGTTTGTTAACAATTTGAACATTTGTAGATAATCTATAGGGGACTTTCGTGGACTATCCAAATAAAGCGAGACCTATTTTACAGCTGTTATTGGATTCATAGTAGGCACTGAATAATTCATACAGAAAAATCTATAGGAGATACTGAATAATTAAGAGTAGTTACTAAATAATTCATGTTGCATAATTTATAGAAGATACCGAATAATTCACCATATTTACTAAAAGGTTCATATTGCTGAATTTACAGTAGACACAAAATAATCCATATTGAATAATGTATAGTAGATACTGAATAATTTATATTAAATAATTTGTAGGAGATGAATAATTCATACAGAAAAATCTATAGGAGATACTGAATAATTCAGAATAGTTACTGTATAATTCAAATTTAATAATGTATAGTTGGTACTGAATAATCCTTATTACATAATTTATAGTGGATACTGAATAATTCATATTGAAAAGATTGTTGTAGATACTGAATAATTAGTTAGAGTTATTATTATATAATTCAAATTGAATACTTTATAGTAAATACTGAATAATTTATAGTTGATACTGAATAATTCATATTATATAGTTTATAGTGGATACTGAATAATTCAGAATAGTTACTAAATAATTCCTACTGAATAATACATAGTAGTTACTGAATAATTCAGAGTAGTTACTGATTATATCATGCTAAATAATGTACCATAGTTACTGAGTTATTCATACTCAATCATTTAAAGTAGATACTGAATAATTCATAGCTGTCACTGAATAGTTCATAGTAACTATTGGATGAATAATTCATGCTAATGACTGAGTTGTTCATCATGACTGGTGTCGGGCAGCATCAGCCTCTGCTAGATACACTTCCAAAACTTTCCTTCTCTGCTTGTATTAAACTCATGTCACTGCTCACTTCACTGCACACTGATAAGAAATTAGTCACACTGCGTAAGTAATGAATATGACTGGCTGTGTTTATCTGCTACATACGTCCCAAACATCTGGGGACCAACACAATTTCCATACCAGCCCAGCGCAGACAGATCGATCACTGAGATCCTGGCAGGTCTGCGCTTGTGGTTTACATATTAGGCTTAATCATGTTTAAATGGGCTTTTAATGAGAGAGCTGACAGTTTCAGAAGGAACCATGCCAGCATCAATTAACCTTACAGCACCCAAACACCTGTTCTGCCTGATTTTATCTCACACACACACACACACACACATACACACACACACACACATACACACACACTCTTGAAGAAAGAGTCCTCACAAACTCCACAGAAGAAAGCAGAGAAAGATGTCAGGATTTAAGACTGTTATTGTTGTTTTTCTTTGTTTTTTGAAAATACCCACTGTCCTTTATATATGAATGGACCAATAGAAATGCTCCAAAAACTGCACCACCCCTGGACTCTGCAGCAGTGATCTCTGTGATGATGAATCTGCTTCAATATCTGTCAGTCTGATGATGAATCTGGGTTTGGTGGATGTCAGGACAACGTAACCTACCAGAATACATAGTGCCAACAGTAAAGTTTGGAGGAGGAGGGATAATGAGCTGGGGCTGTTTTTCAGGCCCCTTAATTCCAGTGAAGAGTGATGTTGATGCTACAGCGCAAAGACAATTTACACAGTTATCTGCTTCCAGATTTGTGTCAGCAGTTTAGGGAAGAACCTTTCCTGTTCCAGCGTGACTGAGACCCTGAGCACAAAGCAGCTCCATAAAGACATGGAGTGACCAGTTTGGTGTGGAGGAACTCCAGTGACCTGCTCAGAGCCCTGACATAAACCCCTACTGAGGTCCCCACTTTGGAATGAAATGGAACAGACATTGTGAGCCAGACCCTCTCGTCCAACATCAGTGTCTGACCATCACAAATGCTCTCTTGACTGAAATACTCTTTAGACTGAATGGACACAAATTCCCACAAACACACAATAACAGTGGAACCTGAACCTGTTATAGATGGAAAGGAGGGCAACTCCATATTAATGCCTATGGATGGAAAACGGGACGTCCAGCAAGCTCATATACTGTAGGTGTGATGGTCATAATCTCTTTTTCTCCCCAATTTAGTCGCTCCACAATTTCATCCACTAGTTAGGACTCTCCCCAATCAAACGATGCTATAAATGCTAGGTGGGCGAAGGCAGCACAGGCCTCCTCCGAGACCTGTGAAACCAAACACACAACGTCACGGGACAGCCGAACGCGCTCGGAGGAAAGTGCCAACTGCCAGATCTGCTACGTCAGCTAACAGACACCTGCGCTGACCAGCATCGCAAAGAGTAATGAGGGGAGAAGGGGGGGCCATCCTAACCATCCAGAGAGAGAAACATTGAGCTATGGCAGCCACTGCGAGCAGAACAAGGGGAAGCTACACCATATCATCTAAAATTTATACGGGTGGGATGCTGCGCATGTACACGAGTCATACTCACGCAGGAATAAGTGAGAACATGAATCCTGCAGTAGAAAGTCTGCTTTTTAAAGTCGTGATGGAGGGGGGAGTTGGGTGCCGGGGTGGGGGGGGGTCCTCTGTGATTAAATATTTAGCGAGAGGTTTTAATCTTTGAACACACGCGTTCAACAGAGCTTTAAAACCAGAAATTGTAGAGGCCGTGTGACTCTAAACGCCTCATAGGAATCTTCCAGAAAGACAGTTTCAGCTTGGCTGCACAAGGGCCTCTTCAGGGGTTCTTAAGTAAAGAGAATGGTTCTATGTAGAACCATGAACACGCAGAGAACCCTTTGCATGATTAAATGGTTCGCTGCATGGTGAAATGGTTCTTCAGATTGACTGGAGAATGTGTTGTATATGGTTATATATATATATATATATATATATATATATATATATATATATAGGGTTATATAGGGTTCTAGATAGATAGACTATCTAGAACATATATACATTAAATGTGTGTCATTGCTCAACCAATCATATTTCAGAATTAGAAGTAGCGTTTTTAGTATAATTGATAAATGGTTCCCTTATTATTTTTCCAAAATAAAAGTCTCAGGCTGTTTTCAAATAAAAAATCAGGGAACCTTTCAGGGGCTTCTAGGCCTTCGGAATGGAATAGCAAGACAATGGCCCAGTCCCATTCCTTAATTTTACCCTTACCCAATTTTTTCGAGTGTCACCTTGCCCATTAGAATGGAGTTGGAGGGTAGTGGCTCAAATCTTTATCTACGAAACGGGACCCTCAAATAAAAAGAGCATCACTTCATTAACAGCTACTAGCGCTGTTCTGTAGGCGACCCTGCCCGTCTGCAGTGCCAGCAGAGGAGGGTACAATTCAGCTCCTCACTGATGGGCTTTACTAGGCCCACTCCTAATTCTTCGGTGATATGAAGCTGAAGTCAGATATTCTCCAGATTCTTGTTTGCATTTTCATTTAAGGTGGAATGGGAAATTTAGGTAGGTAGCTACCGAGACATCAGCTAATACTAGCCATTTCTGATGCTTGTTATAAAGAAAAGAATCATAATACACTGAAAAGACATTAAACTAAGATAATACAATGTTAATCATAATGTTTGAACAGAGAACATTCTCACATTTGTGGGTTTCTTTGGTTGCTTGTTCAGCCATCTTACCGGTTTTTCTTTTTTTCCTCATAGCAGTCTGTTTGGAGTCTCTGAAAAACCTCCATTTGGAGGACCATGTAGCTCTAACACTTCGCCCTACCCCTCTATCTCAACAAGAATCAGGACCCAACCCCCTATACATGAATGCGCAAAACGGAAGGTTAAGGGCTCAGTGGTAGGGGTGAGGGGTGAAATGGGATTGGGCCAATAAGGCATTCTAACTAGATTATTTAGGCATAAATAACATCAGGGTATTTTGGAAAACAAACCGGAACAATTCGCAGGACTCTTTGAGACAAATTTCAGCACCTTGATAGGAAAGATAGCAGAGAAAGAATAGGACAAGAAAGAGGAGGGTATGAAAGGAGGGGAGAGTGTGGAGAAAAGAGAAAGGGAAGAAGGAAAAGAATGAAAGGGAAAAGTGTGGAGGAACCTGTGTTATTATTGTCATTTCTATTTACAACATTTACATAGATCTGTAATTTGCTAGTTGGTGGAAAAGACACTAAAGAGATTGCAAATGAAACAACAAAACAACAAAAAATGAGCTACTGGGCTTTGATAACCACAAAGCCTTCATTCTTTCGCCAGCAGTTTGTGCATAAATTCCGCTAATGTCTTGGTCAAAAGTAGCTAAACGTCAAAACTTAAAAACAGACCAGTCAACTGGATTTAGTTATGAATTGTGAAGCAGAACTTTAGTTCTTTCTTTCCTTTCTTTCCTGAAAACACAGCATAAAGCATGTCCAAGCGCATCTCGCTCATCTCCGCCTCCTGTATATCTGATCGGCTCTGCTCCGTCTGCATTCTCTCATCTGCTTTTGTGAGAATTGTTGGAGAAAATGCTGATCCCGGCAGGCGTGAAGTGCACACGCTGCAACACATCCGAGAAATAATAAAAAGCAGAAAAAACAAAAAATCGGATTTCCTCGCCCATCCTGACCGCTCCTCCTGGGTTCGGCCTGTGGCAGTCAGTGAAGGGTTTCTCTTCATCTCTACTAGCTCCTACATTTTAGGACAGCTGTGAAGACCAAGGATGGACTGGTCATTAGGAGGACTGGGACAATTCCCGGGGGTGTATAGAAAAGAGATGAGTGTCCCAATTCAGGTGCTGCATCCTTTGAAGGGCACAGTCTATGTAATCCTTTGAAGGCCGCATAGACCCGTGAACTGAAATGAGATGATCTGCTCTACGACGGATTTCCTGTTTGCTTCACAGCACCTCTGGTCCTGCCCTTACTGTTGTGTCATGATATGTTTTCCAGTCAAACTCTTTAAAGATGGAGCCAGAAACTTTGATTTTAGTGTTTTATTTTTTTATGTATTAGAGCTGGAGATACTTCACTGCCGGTGCCGCCTTGTTAGCGCTAGAGTTTTGCTTCGGACCACATTGACTTATCGTTAGCTATTCAACTCAGTTTAAAGCCAATACTTGCATTTAAAAGTGTCTCCTCAGCTGCCGCTTGCTTCTCTGCTGACAACGCCATGTTCTCAAATCCTCACCGGCACGCAGTGAAACTCATGCTTTGTCGGCTGGCAAAGGATCCACCCATTGGATCCCTCATTGCCATAGAGAAGAAGGACACATTTCTCGGTCGCATACGAAATGGGACAGCCTAGTTGCACCACTGTGACACAATCGGCCTTCAAATGCAGCCTACGAAGGAAGCAGCCCCTGAATTGGTGCACAACTAATGTAGCTCTATATAAAACAAACAGAAACATGAATGGCATATGCCAGCTGAATACTGGAGTGTACATATCTAGACATGAGAAGGGGGGCCATCTTACCCACCCAGAGAGAGCGAGGCCAATTGTGCTCTCATGGACTCCTGACTACGGACGGCTGTAGCATCAACAGGGATAGAGCATTTTTGGCATTCAAAGAAACAGAAGTGCAGACTGAAACCTCAGAATCCACATCTTATGTAATTATAATTGTGTAACTAACTCTAGACATGTTAGAGGCCCATTGCATTCTCAGTATGTGGTCACTGGCCAATCATGCAGTTGCTGCTGCCCCCAAACAGAGGCATAGCCTAGTGAGATGGCCAGGGGTGGCCAGTGCCACCCTAGCATGAAGCTGGTGCAAAATACAAGACCCTTCTGGGGTCCCGGACTCCTAATTATCTACTTGAACCCTAAGAATGTCTCAAAATCAAAATTCGGGGTTGGGGATACTCTAAATGTATTATTTTATCTTAATTAACAGGGTGGCACTGTGGCAGACTGGTTCATCCAAAAGCTCAATCAAAATAGAAAACGTCCACCTCCATCGAGTCCAGACTAGTCCAAATGAATCCATTCAGAATACAATTTCTATCTGACTGAACGAGGTGGGTAATCCAGTAAATAATCCATTAAATAGAAGAATAATATCCATGTAAATGCCTGTATCTGATTACATTCCCAATCGGAAAGTTTAAGTGCATGTTCATTTATGTCATAGTAAAAGATTATATGGTCAGCATATTGGAGCTGAAACTGGTTTGCAGAGGAGACGGAGTTAATGCTCAGATCTTTAAAAAGATTGTCTTCCTCTTGGCCTTCTTTAATAAGGACATCTGAGGGACATTTTCCTGAGTCTGACATCATTTTACAGCAATTAATAACAAAAGCACTGCTCACTGCTGCTCATCTTGCTCTGACTGGACTTGATGCTGGTTGTCATGGTAGCATCTACACTAAGTGGTTCTCTATGCATACGTGTAATTTTGGAGTAGATTACTTGTAGTGTGGAGATTTTCCATCAGCTTGTTGAGTAGAGTGAGAATAAACACCTAAGTCTTCATCTATAATCAGAATGTATTCAATCACATTGGATAAAATCTTTGGATATAAACACAGACACTCATCCAGAAACCATCAGCCAACCTACACATGCTTTTGAGATTTCTCTAAATCTATAAATGTTGCATTAGTGCTGAATCTGATAAAAAGGGACTTCTTTAGGAACTATTTTGCCCCATAAAGCCCTACATGCATCCCTCTGCCATGAATTTATTTAAAAGATGTGGTTTCAGGCCAAAGTTATAAAAAATATGCTTCAGCCAGCATTTTCATAACCATATTGTATAAAAACATCCTGAGAGGGAGCTTTTAGAGGCGGCTGTCACCACCACTGTCAACAATTTGGTAAGTTTCTCTGGAATGTCCGTTTTACATGGACCACTGTGAACGGCCTTGTTTAATGGAATTCCCCATTAAACTGAAGTATCCATTCACTTTCATTCCTGCATACAAAACTGGGGGGCTGCATTAAAAAATAGTGAAAAAAAATATTCTGTTGTATATTGAGTCCAGAGCCTGAGTGCATTTGAAGTGGTCATTGTGTGCAACAGAGTGTCTTGAGTGGAGGGATTCGGTTCAGGGACGCTGCTTCATTCAGAGTCCCTGAAGGCCACGACGCGGTTTTCCATTGTTATATGATTGTAGTAGTACAGTAAATACGCATCTGCAATTCATCAGCAATCACATCAGTGGTGACAGGAGTGCTTATTGCAGGGAGCAGCTAAATTTGTGTAGTGTGGGCTGCAATATGTTGGAGTCCTTTCTGATGTCTTTGTTGAAGACTAATAAAGTATAACCTGAGCTGTGTCCCAATTCATTGGCTGTATTTGAGGGCTATTGCGTGCCCTTCTTTTCCATGACAACAAGGGATCCAACGGAGGGATCTTTCACCAGCCAATGTATCCTGAGTTTCATTGTGTGTCGGCCTGATTTAGATTTACAGCATTTGGCTGACACTCTTATCCAGAGCGACTTACAATTTGATCATTTTACACAGGTAGGTGAAGGTACTGTTAGGAGTCTGGTCCAAGGACTCTTATTGGTATAGTGGAGGGTGCTTATCCAAGCAGGGGATTGAACCCTAGTCTACAGCGTAGAAGGCAGAGGTGTTACCCACTACACTATACCAACCACCAAGGATTCAAGAACATGGCAGCGTCAGCAGAGGAGTGAACAGCAGCTGAGGAGACACTTTAAATGCAAGTATTGGGTTTAAACTGAGTTGATTAGCTAACAATAAGCCAGTGTGGGCAATAATAAAAACTGCCCCCCTCTTTGAAGGCATATGATGCCCTAAATGTATCTAAAGCCCAGCAGTGAGAAACTTTACCCTCCTCTGCTGTCACTGCAGACGGGCACCTCTAGTAGCCTGTTAATGAAGTAAAGCTCTTTTTTATTTAAGGGTCCAATTTTGTAAGGAAGATTTCAACAACTACCGCTTATAACTCAGTTCCAAGAGGCAAGGTGACACTTCAAAACAAGGGATAGGGGTAAAAACAAGTGCTAGAACCTGAGACTGAACTTTGGAGGCGAGGTATAAAAGTAAAGTTAAGCTGTAATAAAATGATATATTCTTCTAAATCTACATTTTTTGCCTTTGTCCTAACACTGAAAAATGGCTGCCACTTAATGACCATTTTGCCCAGAGATTGAACAAATGAAGGGTGACTATTGAGTTCTTGTGTTTGTTAGCAGTGTTAGCTTTGTAACTAGAGGACACCAAGTGGATCGACTCCATCTGGGGTGAGTGGAAAGGTCACATAACAAACAGATTAACTGACATATATTCCATTTTCCTATTTGGAGGCGTTTGGAACCTTCGATCATGATAGGAATTGCGTATGGGAAGGAAGAAAGTAAAAAAGAGAGAAAGGGGAAGGGGGTGTAGGTCTTATCTCTGAGCCTTGGGTGGCCCAAGGAGAGAGAGAGGGAGAGAGAGAGAGAGAGAGAGAGAGAGAGTATGGAAGTGCTGAGCTGCTACAACATCCTCTTAGTAATCTGGGTGTAACTGTAAGACTTGGCAAGCCATGAGGGAGGAAGTGAGGGAAGACGGTGAAAGCAGAGACGGAGGGAAAAAGGGTGAAGGTAATCAGTACTAGCAGGCAGTTGGCCAGGCCCGCAGAGTCCAGAAGAATGTCTTGCTCACTGAGGGTCTCCAATCACTCATCGCCTGATGACTGAAGAGCCACAGGTGCAGCGTCCATGGCAACCTCCCTGTTTCCCGTCTGGATGCTGGGAATGTGGCCAGTCGAGCAAGGGATCACAAGGGTCAAGCGAGGAGACCCCACAACAAAAAGACTGTCTCTAAAAACTTCTGTCCCACCAAGTTTTATATTTAGACAGACTATTATTTGTCTTTATAGAAAGTGTGTAAAATGAATCCTGAAAGACATATACATATCTTCTTTGATTTATTTGTCTAGTTCTCTGTGTCGAAAACAGTTATTGTTGTTGTTAGCAGGGCTGATCGCCATCCGCTGATACTTTGGGTTGAGTCTAGTGACCGATCAGAGATTGTTTTCATGACTTGTCAACCAATCAGAGGCTGTGTTACTGACTCATTGACCCATTAGAGACTGTGTTCCTGACACATCGACTGTGTTTCTAACTCGTTGACTAATAAGTGGCTGGGTTACTGACCTGTCAAACAATCAGAGGCTGTGTTCCTAATTTGCTGAAAGATCAGAGGCTGCATTCCTGGCTCTTCAACGAATCAAAAGCTGTGTTCCTAGATCACTGATCAATCAGAGGCTGTGTTCCTAGTTCATTGACAAATAAGATGCCGTATTCCTGAATTGTCGACCTGAAGAGCCTGTGTTCCTGACTCTTTGGCTCATCAAAGGCTCTGCTCATGACTGGTCGATGAAACAATGCTACCCTTCTGGGCAAAATGAAAGGTCCTTCTCTGGCAAGCAGCTTCACAAAAAAAGGTTTTTATTCATCTATGATGTCCTTTGATGTCGCATATGACATCACTGACCTGAGAGGGTTAATCTAAGGCAGTGTAAACAGACTTTTTTTCAAGTAATATTGGACCATTTCTTTAGGTCATCTTTAAAATTTACACACAATGTAAAGAGCAACAAGAATTATAAGATTATTATTATTAGGGAGCCTTGTCAAGACGATCCAAGGTCTGGAGAGCCAGAGGTATTTAGAGTGCCGTAACGTGGCCAGAGTAACCAACTTCCAACTTTACAGGATTACAGGGTGTTATGCTCCCTCTCCAACCATACATGACTTTTTATTGTAGTCTAAAGATAAGCACCATAGATCAGTGGAAAAATATTAGAATGAAGCCAAATTCCACTGGTCAGTAAAGCCTGATATGCCCTCTCAATGGCATTGATGTGCTAGCCTTCAGGAAACTGGAGATATGGACCCCAAAATCATCACTCATCTGCTATCTTCGTTGAGGTGTCCATGATGCTAGTGTCAGAATCACATGATAAGCGACTAGTCTGTGAAACCCCTAAAACACACAAGAATAACTTTCATCATGCTTCTAAACTGTGGAACTCAATTCCACCTTTTATTAGATGGTCAAACTCGGTTCATGTCAGGGACATTTGAGCAACTATGTGATTGTTTACTGACAATAATGGGTCTGAAGTGTGAGTGTACAGTTCTTGGTCTCTTTTTTTCATTTATATTTCTCTGAGTGTTCAAACGACATCAAACACACTCAGGCTTCAAACCGTACTTCCTCTGAGGCCCTCAGGACTTCGGGTCATCGTACAAAGAGCGTGAGCGCAAGGGGAAGGAGTTGAGGGGTGAGAGGCCCTCAGCTCACAGAACAATGAGGAGTCACTTCCTGACATCCATCTGTGACATCCTGTTAAAGAGGTGCCCCCATCACCTCCACCACCCCTCTCCATGAAGACACACTCACACATCTTCTAAACCGCTTCTCTTTCAGGATTGCGGGGGGTGCTGGAGCATATCCCAGCGGTCATCGGGTGGAAGGCAGGATACACCCTGGACAGGTTGCCAGTCCATCGCAGGGCTCCATGAAGACAGAGTATCCAAAAAAAAAGACCCTTAAAGACAGCACAGCTAAAACACATGTTAGTGAGACACAGAGACTCATAATGATGGCTGATGACAATGAAAGAAAGAGAGAGAGAGGAAGACAAAACATGGGAGAGACATGTGGACAGAAGGAGAGTGACAGACAGACAAACAAGAGAGATGGACACAAAGAGAGGAACAGAGAGAGAGAGAGACAGGGAAAGAGAGCAAGTGAGCGAGAGTGTCTTTTCAGTGTGCAGTCGTTATACTGCAGGTCGTTAGAGCTGCAAACAGATTTGATCTCTGTTGTAAATGAGTCTCAGTACGATGAGACGCTGAGTTTAATAGCCTGGGATAGAAAGACACACTTCAAAACCCCAACTGGAAAACATGACCCGGCAGGACGCTCAGGAAACTCTGATCTCCAGGCCTGACTCGGCCGGAAACGCTCTGCAATTATCCGGGTTACTTTAGGGTAATTTTAGCCTGTTTACGTGACACCGTATGCCTTTTAATATCTGGGTCAGACAGAGAGGGAAAAAGAGAGAGCTGAGTACAGGCTACTGCACATTGCATTTTCAGAAAAAATATATATATAACAGCAACACATCTCATAAAAGTTGGGACAGGGGCAACAAAAGGCTGGAAAAGTAAGTGGTACTAATAAAAAACAGCTGGAGGAGCAGTTTGCCAACTACCTCACCTGACTGGGTATAAAAAGATTATTTTAGAGAGGCCAAATCTCTCAGAAGCAGAGATGAGCAAAGGTTCATCAATCTGCAAAAAAACTGTGAAGAAAAATGTTCCTCAACGTAAAATTGCGAAGACTTTGGATATTCCCACCATCTACAGTACATAATATCATCAAAACTTTCAGAGAATCTGGAGGAATCCCTGTACCCAAGGGACAAGGCTGACGGTCAATATGGGATGCTTTTGATATTGAGGCTCTCATGCGGCACTGCATTCTGTACTGGAAACCACTGCATGGTCTCAGGATCACTTCCAGAAGTCACTGTCTGTGAACACAGTTTGCTGGATCATGCGAAGAAGAAGCCATATGTCAACAAGGTCCAGAAATGCTGCCGTCTTCTCTGGGCCAAAGCTTATTTAAAATGGACTAAGGCAAAATGGAAAACTGTTCTGTGGTCAAAATCAAAATTTGAAATTCCTTTTTGGACATCATGGATGCTGTGTCCTGTAGACTCAAGAGGGGAGGGACCATCCAGCTTGTTATCAGGGCACACTTCAAAAGCCTGCATTTCTGATGGTATGGGGTTGCATTATTGTCGATAGCATGGGCAGCTTACACATCTGGAAAGGCTCTATCAATGCTGGAAAGTATATAAAGGTCAGTCATTAACTGTGGCTTCTGCACCCAAATAGTGCAGCAAATGTTTGACAGGAATTTATGAAGCATTGACTGAATATAAATGGCTTCATCTATTATATAATAATATACAATGATATATGTAGTGCATACTACATAGGGAACAGGACGCCTACATTTTATATTACACCAATTGTTTGTCAAGAGTTGACTTTGCATTTATAATCTGTTTGAGAACAGATGAAAAGCTAGATAGTCCTTGTATGCAGGACAGTAAACTGGGTGGTCCGAGGTTGGAGCAGGGGTGTACAGTCAGCAGGGGGCCATATAATATAACAAGCCAACGGACTGATATATTGCTGTTGTTGGAGTTAAACCTTGTATCTCCAAAATGGTAACTTTACAGGAGAAGAAAAAACATGGTTTACTTTTAATGTAAGTTAAGTACGTATCTAGAGTTACTCTCTAGATATGAACTACATTTGAGCCTATATTTCATCCAGCTTTGTTTGTGCTCTTGTTATTGCAGCAAAAACAGGCTAAGAATGGCATCATACACAAAGCGAAGCCTCTTAGGTAGATAACCACACCTGGGCTTTTGAGTGGTGCAATCGTCTAAGATTTGGTCTGTCACTATGTGTTTGATGCCTTTGCCTTTGGAAGTACAAGATAGCATAGTTATCCTTGCTCTCTGTGGGTGAATAAGATGCCCCCCCCCATCACTCAACATGATGCTAGTCAGCTGATGTAAAAGAACTGGAAGTTAGCGTTTTCCTCCAGTGTGTTTGGCTGTCCAATAACGCTGCGTTAGCGGCAGTTCAAAATGGTGCTGTGGCACTTGACTTGGAGAAAGCCTGGGCTAGCTTGGCCTTCCTAGTGCTGGTGGTATCATATGACTGGAGGAGTCCTAACTAATAGGTTTTTATGCACAATACACTTCACCACACAGCACAACTACCACTTTGTGGCTGAGCTGTTGTTGCTTCTAGATGGTTCTATTTCACAGGAACAGCACTTACAGTTGTCTAGGGCAGATCTGGCAGGAAAGAAATTTCACAAACTGACTTGTGGCATAAGTGGCATCCTATGACATTGCCAAGTTTAAAATCTTCGAGCTCTTCAGTGCGACCCATTATACTGCCAGTGTGTGTCTATGGAGGCTGCAAGGCTATCCGCTTGATTTTATACACCTCAAAGTGCTGTGGACTGTACTGCTACGGTTTTCAGGTCTGGTGCAAAATGATGTGGGGGTGGGCTTTGAGGTACATTTTGTCTCATTTGATGGGCGTGTCAGAGGTGTTACCCAATCAGCAGTGATGTGCATAAACCCCACTGTATTAAAAAGGCAGTCCACACAATAGATTCTAATAAAGTCCTCTAGAAACGTGGCTGCTGCAGGTTGGTGTACACAACAGTTGAAGATGTTAGAAGACATGTTTGACGTTTCATCAGGCTCTGAAAATTCTTCAAAGAGGATGCTAAGAAAGGCCTGCTCAACTGCCGCAGTTGCAATACTTGCATAACACAGAATGTCCCATGCTAAATAAACAGCTGAAAAAAGTGTTTAATGATTGTTATCGCTTCATCTTCCGGGCCTGGTCGTTGTCAGTAGCCGGGGTTCGGATTAGAACGCTCACCAGGTTCCTGAATGACTCAGTAGGTTCTGAAAAGATGAGGAAACTCCCACAGTCTCGCTGTTCCTGCTGCTTCATGCTCAAACAAGCTCCTGCGGTAGATCTTGCCAACAAGCCTGCCAAAAGCTCCGGACTTTCAACAAGATGAAATTCATAATCTCCCATAAGCACATGTTTCATTTTTATCAGCGTGATCATGTCAGCCTGATACAGCGCTCATATTTGGATGACAGCAGCTTACTTTGGCAGCCACTGCTCTGAAATATGTGACCTCCAGCACCAAAACACAAAACACATACCAGTCTAAAATTAAAATACATTCTGGTATCAAGTTATTACGACCAAGTCCGACTCCCAGCACTGAAAATACTTCGAATTCCAGTTTGCTTGTAAGGACTAATATTGTTGTGATTGGACTTTAATAACATTTCTGGATATTAAAGAACATTTAGACTAAAGTGCTGTTGGGACTGGATTAGTTGTACATGAGGAGGGGGTGATTTAATTCTTGCAGGCCTACTTAGAGATTTTAGTCCCGTCTGAATCTCCCTGCATCAGTATAAATTGCGGCAGGTTAAAATTGTATACATTTCACTTACTTAAAGGAATCCAGGAAATAGGATGCCTTAAAAATATGTTTTATAGTGTTTGAATAATAAAAAAACCTGTCAATGCATGTCTTAATGATTCAACGTCATTTTAATATGACAAAAACCAATAGAAGGCAGACACAATATAATCAAAACTATTAATATTGTGATTATATAATTACATAAAGATACATAGGAACATTAATTTCTTATTTTTCTTTTTGCCACTATCATTATTGCTACTACATAGGCTATAGATTACAAAACAACATAATTTGTTATTTTGTGTAATATAATATAATATAACTGTGGTCACAAGTTTGGACACCTTATTAGGTCAGTAACTGGTTTTCATAGCCTGCTAGGAGCCTTTCCGTGACTATAAGGGCCATGTCTAAGGCTTCAACTTGTGTTTCTTGAAATGCGTTATGGGCACTCTGAGGTATGTTTTATAACATTGGCCTGTTGTAGAAGAATAATAAATAACCTCCCCACCTGCTTAACAGCTGGCAAGGTGTTCTTTTCATCAAATACTGCTTTTCTTCCTAACTTCCAAACTTGCCTTTGGTGATAGTGGCCAAAGAGTTCCATTGTTACTTACACCACCTTTGCTGTCATATTTTTTTTAGTTTTGCTTTGCCTTTCTGGCCAGCAGATGAGCAGTTCTATCTTTTCCTGGTCTTCAAGATTTTGCATTGACAGTTCCCCTTAACTGCCAGTTCTTGATGACATCTTGAACAGTGGAAATTCGTGAGCCGATTTTTGAAGCCAATCAAATGTAAAGTAACGGTTCATGAGCACTCACAGATTTTTTAATAGTTTGATTGACTTATTTTCACTTTAAAAATCAACAAAACATTTAATTAATTGCCCAAACATTTGCAGACAAATGTACTCTTATATACTGATCTACATTTTTGAGCATCATAATAGCAGCGACTGGCTTTTTGATGCAGACCGGCAAGCAAATTCCAAATAAAGAAGTACTTTGTGAATAATAACTAGGCTATATTAATCAAGAAATTTTCAAATTCACGAATCTTTATTAATGTAAAATACTTTTGGGAGCTTTTGGGTCACACACCCCAGGCCAGTGCAGTCCCACTGGTTTATACTTGTTCAACTGGGTGTTCATGTTGGAGTCTAATGTGTTTTTGTACCTGAGTCACACGGCTGAACTCCAGACTGCATTATTGAAATACATGAAAAGAGCTGGTGCTGGTCCCTTGAGAATTTTCCTGATAGATTCATGGCTTTACTGAGCTTTCTTTAACAGCATTATGCCGAGCAAGGGTACAATAAGGTCACGGCTCAATCCACTAGAAAGGGGCTGAGGGCACTGTTTTAAAGTAATACATAATCACAAACACTCTTTAAATGCCAGCTGCTGTACGTCTTCAATTTATCACATTTGAATCAGTTCAATGAAGATGAATCAACTTCAGTTTCAAGGAAAGCTTTGGGGGTTCACTGATCTTTCAGTTTTGGTAGACAAGTCCAACTTTTCGTTTTTTACAGTTTCCCATAACACTGTGCTTTGTTAGAACATGCTGGGTTTGCTGAGACGGTTCCTGGAAGAACAAATGAGTTCTTACAAGAAACCCTTGCATTTTTTTGTCCAGTCTGCCACAAAAAAGGAGAACCTAGAAGCCACTATCATTGAAAAACTTATGACAAAAATATACAGCTAAATAATCTGTGTGTTTGCCTCATTATTACAGTGTTTTGAAATTTGTGTCTTTTGAAATAACATGCTGATATACAGTATTACTGGGCGTTTTAGGCAGGCTGCTGACAATAATACCATGACATTAGATTTTCTAGGTAACTAGCTATACTGCTATCCCTCCTACATTGACTACACCATGATACAGTTAGCTTCCACACTAGCACCAAGAGACACTGTCCTATGGTACAGCCAGGACAGTGGCAATGTCCTACTGTATGGTCAGGGATGTGACGATATCCTAAGGACCATATGGCACTGCGACGACATCCTGTTCCGCAACTGTGGCTGTGGTGACATCCTATGGTGCAGGCGAGTCTGTGGCAACATCCTCCAGTGCAGATGGGGTTACAGCAAGGTCCTCAGGTGCAGGACATCCTCCAGAGCAGACAAGGCTGGGGTGACTTCCTCTGGTGCAGATGAGATTGTGGCGACGTCCTTGGGTGCAGTTGGGGTGTGCTCATGTGCTCAAGTGCAGACAGAGTTGTGGTGACGTCCCCCAATGCAGTCCCATCTGCACCAATGTCCTACGGCACAGACAGATGTTCTCCGCTGTAGATGTGTTTGCTTAGGTGCAGATAGATCTGCGACAAAGTCCTACAGCACAGATGGGATTGCAAAGACAACCAAGGGTAGATGGGGCAGCAGCAACGTCCTCAGGTGTACACATGACTGCAGCAATATCCTTCTGCACAGATAGCGCAGCAGCAATGTATTCTGGCACAGACACAGCTGCAGCGATGTCCTCTGGTGCACCAGAACTGTGATGGTGTTGCTTCACTCTAAAAAGGCTACATGTAAGCCTTCCACACTGAGGCAGGTCCTCATTGCAGGGACCATAAAAGGCCCAATCTAATTTCAACCCTTGCCCCTACCACTTAGCCCTTAGCCCTGTTTTGTGCGTTCACGTCTAGGGTTAGGGTGTCCTGATTCTTGGTGAGATGGAGGGGTAGGGTGAAGTGTTAGGGCTACATGGACCTCCAAGTAGAGGTTTTTCAGAGGCTCACTCCAAGCGGAGTGTTATCAGAAAAACAGAAAAACCAGCAAGATGGCTGCGAAGAAACCCACAAATGTGAGAATTTTCTTTGTTACAAAATTACAATAACCACTATTTTATCTTAGTTTAATGTCATTTCAATGTATTATGGTCATAATAGCATGCTAATGTTTTGGTAGCTAGCTAGCTAACCTTCCTACTCCACCTTAAATAGTCCATCAGTTCTGACGCCTGAAGCGCCAGAATGTAACTGTTGCACCATTTAAGGTGGAACGGGGAAATTTGAGCAAGAAGCTGGTGAATAGCTGACTTCAGCTTCGTATCTCCAAGGAATTAGCGGTGGGCGATAATAGATACTTGTCTGGGGGTAAAAAGGAGAAATGGAAATGGGCCCCAAAGTAACTTGGGCTTTTCTGGAATGGAACGGCCTACTGTGATGGTTGCAACACCTTTCAGACGCGTTCCTGACATCCTGACGAGGACCATGAGGACACAGGCTTAATGGTGGCTGCGAGGGACTTGCTACTGCATTGTCTTCCTTTTCAGGTCCTGACTGCATGTGTTTTGATCTCTGCCTGTGGTTATTCAAAGTCTCCTAATAAAACTGCTCCCACACATGTACCCTGCCAGCTCCCGCTGCACATTAAAGAATACAGCAGATCCATAATTAAAAGCAGAAAACACAAAGCAAGGGTCAAAACATCAGAAAACACAAACAGAAACACATTTGATTCTAATAGTGAGTTAGTGCTTAGCTAACTTTGGTGCACATGAACATTTTTGGCCATTCTAGATTAAAGGAATCTAAAGCTTGTAAAAAGACCTTCTACGTTTAATCTGGAGCTTGTATCAGATATTAACGTATATTTACGTTAGCTTATATTTACCAGTTTTACTGTGACTCTTTCAGTAAAGAGTGCTGCATAGAGCTGCCGCCGCTGTTTTCCATTCCTAACAACTACCCGGAACATTGCTTAGACTATGACTTTTCTACATATCTAGAACTTCCAGAAGGACTAGAGTGTTTTTTTTCCCCCTCAGAATATCAGTCCCACCCATTGTAAAACAAAGCGTGGTAGGTTGGTTGGTCCTCTGTCACTTCCTAATTATGTTGAGCTAATGTTTAAGGCCTTCAGTTCAGCTCCTGAAGGCCTATCCAATAGGAGAGCTCGCTTGCCTGTATCTCCTCAGATACCACATCCTGATTGAACAGTTTTTTGTTGGGCATTGCAAGATTTGAACACTTTTCCAAGCAAAAATGAAACGAGTATCACTACTACACATGCTGAGTTTGAAAACAATAAGCATGACGAACATATAAAATTATAATGAACTAAAATTACAGGCTTGTATATGTCAGTTCCCAGAAATCAGTAGGCCAGAAAGACCCTGTGGGTTATCCAGTACGCAGTATTTTCACTACACTATGCAGATGAAGTAAGTAATGGCATCCAGCTGAGCCGCCTGAACTATTTCTTTCAGCTCTGGATCATAATGACTTTGATCTCTGCTCTTTGATATTGTATTAAAGACTAATGTGTGGGACTAATTCAGTGCGTTGGTGCGGAAGCTTGCTCTCTCTCTCTCTCGCTCACTCACCCTCTCGTGTGGGGGGGAACCCCCAGATCACTGCCATCTGCCCACTGTACAGGCGACCTTGGAAAAAAAGGGAAGTGGCGCCTCCGTTTCTTTTCACGCTGCCTTTCCCTTTATTTTCGTTTCTCTATGGATGCACTGATTGGAATTACATTGCACCCAATTTTTTTTATTTATGCAAATTAGACAAGTTATGGTATCCAAATAATAACTTATGCAGTAGCATAATTCATTTATAGTCTGACTCACAGCTCAGTCGGAGTAGAATACGTCCATGTAAACACCTCAGACGGAAGAATAATAGCTGTGTAAATGCCTGTATCTGATTACTTTCCCAATCGGAAAAACTCATTCCATAGTATTACAGTTGACGGTGGCATGAAGGCATGCAACGGTTGGCATGGTGACCACGAGCTTTAGCAGTGTAGATTAAATTTGGGGTGGAAAAAGAAAAAAAATGAAATATAAAAAAATACAAAACATTTTCAAATTCAAAATTTTCCATAATGAATATCCATGAGTTGTCACCATTTTTCATTCATTCATTGTGGCTGTACCACACATGTGAATGCAGCTTAACACAATGCTGGCCGCCTCACTCTGACCGGACTCATGTGATGCTGGTTGTCACGGTGACGTCTACATTAGGTGGTAATCTACACGTGTGTGATATTTGATCTGATTTGTGGACTGTTGAGTACAGTGAGCAAATAAACACCTCAGTCTGAATAATCGGGGCGCATCCAATCAGATTGCCAAAAATCTCTCTCTCTCTCTCTCTCTCTCTCGCTCTCTCTCTCTCTCTCTCTCTCTTTCTTTCCTTTGTTCTATCTTTTCTCTCCCACTCTCTCTTTATTTCGCTCCCTATCTCCCTCATCATTCTGTCTTCTGCTCTCTTTTCTCTCTCTCTCATTTTTTCTTTATCATTCTCATTTACTCTCGCTCCCTTTCTCTCTCTTTCTCATTATTCTCTCTCCCTCTCTCTCTTTCTCTCTCTCTCTCTCTCATTATTATCTCTCTCTCTCATTATTATTTCTCCCTCTCTCTTTCTGTTTCTCTCTCTCTCCCTCTCTCTTTCTGTTTCTCTCTCTCTCTCATTATTCTCTCTCCCTCTCTCTCTTTCTGTTTCTCTCTCTCTCTCTCATTATTATCTCTCTCTCATTATTATTTCTCCCTCTCTCTTTCTGTTTCTCTCTCTCTCCCTCTCTCTCTTTCTGTTTCTCTCTCTCTCATTATTATCTCTCTCTCTCATTATTATTTCTCCCTCTCTCTTTCTGTTTCTGTCTCTCTCATTATTCTCTCTCCCTCTCTCTCTTTCTGTTTCTCTCTCTCTCTCTCCCTCTCTCTTTCTGTTTCTCTCTCTCTTCTCTCTCCCTTTCTGTCTCTCTCTCTCTCATTATTATCTCTCTCTCTCATTATTATTTCTCCCTCTCTCTTTCTGTTTCTGTCTCTCTCATTATTCTCTCTCCCTCTCTCTCTTTCTGTTTCTCTCTCTCTCTCTCCCTCTCTCTTTCTGTTTCTCTCTCTTCTCTCTCCCTTTCTGTCTCTCTCTCTCTCTCATTATTATCTCTCTCTCTCATTATTATTTCTCCCTCTCTCTTTCTGTTTCTGTCTCTCTCATTATTATCTCTCCCTCTCTCTCTTTCTGTTTCTCTCTCTCTCTCTCCCTCTCTCTTTCTGTTTCTCTCTCTCTTCTCTCTCCCTTTCTGTCTCTCTCTCTCTCCCTCTCTCTTTCTGTCTCTCTCTCTCTCTCTCCCTCTCTCTCTCTCTCATTATTCTCTCTCCCTCTCTCTTTCTGTCTCTCTCCCTCTTTCATTATTATCTCTCCCTCTCTCTTTCTGTCTCTCTCTCTCATTATTCTCTCTTCCTCTCTCTTTCTGTCTCTCTCTCATCATTCTCTCTCTCTCTCTCTCTCTCTCTCATATTATTCTTTAATTCTCTCTTTCCCTCTCTCTCTCTCTCTCTCTCTCTCTCTCTCTCTCTCTCTCATTATTATTTCTCTCTCTCTCTCTCTCTCTCTCTCTCTCATTATTCTCTCTCTCATTATTCTCTCTCTCTCTCTCATTATTCTCTCTCTCTCTCTCTCTCTCTCTCTCTCTCTCTCTCATTATTATTTCTCTCTCTCTCTCTCTCTCTCTCTCTCTCTCTCTCATTATTCTCTCTCTCATTATTCTCTCTCTCTCTCTCTCATTATTCTCTCATTCTCTCTCTCTCTCTCTCTCTCTCTCTCTCTCTCTCTCTCTCTCTCTCTGCGTTGTAGTGTATGTGTGTATGTTAGTTAGCGTATTTAAGAACGTGAGCAGCAGGTTTTGGTTAATGAGCCTGTTTGGGACTCAGGTGACTGAAAGAACTCGTCTGGCGTGATCTGAACCTGCAGCTGCTCTGAGGGTGATCCAGACGTAACCTGAACCCAGGGTCATTCATCAAAGGCCCCGAGAGCGAGGCGGCGTTTTGTTTTTCACTGGACGGCCCTGAATCAGCACTTTTACTCCTGATGTTTGTGTTTCTGAGAGCGACACTCTCCTTTTATTTTCCAGCTGCTGTAAAAAGCCATTAACTTCAGCACTGCCATGAATGAGCACATCAGACGTCACGCAGGCTTCAGAGCTTAACCCTAAAGTCATGCCTAACAAACTTCAATCACTCAGGATTCTCCTCAAAGGAGACTGGGAGAAAAGAACTGATTTATGTACCGAGCTGCTAAATTATTATTCAAGCAATTCTTTGCCAAAAAAACCAAACAAACAAACAAACACTTTCCTTTTTCCCTGAATACGATCGATTATCCATGACCTGCTTGGTGTGAGATGTTCGTGTCTTCAGTTTTATCCCTGGAGCTACGAGGCTAATATAGCTAACAAGTGATAGAAGCTTGTATTGCACCAATTAGCAATAATATCAGTCTGCAGAGCCGCAGAGGTGCAGTTTGATGCCAGCAGGTTCACGCCAGTGGCATTCGGCGCATGTGCCCACACTTGTTTTGGTTGCTCTTAGCGAGTGTTAGGCTACATTTGGGTTTTCAATACATTTGTGACAAACTTGTGTTGGACTAATTTTAAGCTTTAGGCTAAACGAAACTTTGGTTTGAAGGCATATAAAGTTTCACAGAGTAAATATTACAGGAACTACAGCTTTTTGGACTATGGACTATGTAGACATACAGCTTCATCTTAATACATTTGGCACGCCATTTTAGCTTTTAATCCTTTTTTCCTTGAGGAATTCAATTTACATATGTGAACATTTAATTCTTACTTATAGAAACTGAATTTTCACATTCAGAAATTAAATTTGTGATATGAAGAATCACATTTTTACTAGTAAAAATGACATTTTTATATCAAGAATTTCATTCTTACTAGTAAAAATGAAATTCATATCAAAAATTGAATTTCTACATGTGAAAATTTGAATTTTACTAGGAAAAAACTGAATTCTTACTAGTCAAAAATAATTTTTACTTGTTATAATTCATGAGTTCCTCATTTGTTTTAATGGGATGAGCATTTTTACTAGTAAGAACGAAAGTTTTACTAGTGAAAATGTAATTTTCATATGTAGAAATTCAATTCTTGATTCATCTAGAATTGAATTTTTACTAGAAATACTAAGCCTTAGACCAAAACAAGCTTTAGTTCAAATGTTTCTTTTTGTTTCGGAATGTTTTCTAATGTGTTTTATCTTCTGTTTTAACCGGTTTCCGGTTCCTGAATTGTAATCAGCATGGCGACACATCCAGCATAAACAGCCACTGTTTGTGATCTAACAAGCTCACATACTTTCCATGGTTTCGTGTTGTCTGTCATGGATGCTCCACTTAATGCAGGTGGCACTTTATGACATTTTGATGACTTTTTAGTGTTATATATAACAAAGAGGAAGCGATTGGGAAAGATAGCAACTCAGCCACGAAGTGGTCGGCCACGTAAAATGACAGAGCGAGGTCAGCGGATGCTGAGGCACATAGTGCGCAGAGGTCACCAACTTTCTGCAGAGTCAATCACTACAGACCTCCAAACTTCATGTGGCCTTTAGATCAGCTCAAGAACAGCGTAGAGAGCTTCATGGAATGGGTTTCCATGGCCGAGCAGCTGCATCCAAGCCTTATATCACCAAGCACAATGCAAAGTGTGGAATGCAGTGGTGTAAAGCGCCGCCACTGGACTCTAGAGCAGTGGAGACGTGTTCTCTGGAGTGACCAATCACGCTTCTCCATCTGCCGATCTGATGGACGTGTCTGGGTGGTTTCCAGGAGAACGCTACTTGTCTGACTGCATTGTGCAAAGTGTAAAGTTTGGCAGAGGGGGGATTATGGTGTAGGGCTGCTTTTCAGGAGTTGGGCTCGGCCCCTTAGTTCCAGTGAAAGGAACTCTTAATGCTTCAGCAGACCAAGAGATTTTGGACAATTTCATGCTCCCAACTTTTCAGTTTGACAGTTTGGGGACAGCCCCAAGTTCTGCTATGGCTTCACGGACAGTTAGTAACCTCAGGAATACAGGCGTTCATATCACTTCAGCTCACCACAGACAGGTGTCTCACTTTATCTTGTCGTAGTTGCCAAGACTGAAATTCAAGGTCCAGACTAAATAAAGGATATGTGATTAGTGGAATCAGAGTACACTAACATTTACCTAATGGATACAGAGAGATGAAACAATGGATGGTGAAAATAACTATAAACAAAACGCTAGATTAGCCATGTTAGCTGTTACAACAGCTCACTAACAATAAACTACTTGGCAAAAGCCAAACATGCACACATGCAAGCAGGGAGCATGACGGGTCATCATGGTCCGTAGCACCATGAACGAACACTTACTCCCCGCTGTCAGATGCCAACAGCTTTTGAGGGAGATAATGAAAACTGTTCCTCTGAAAGCGGCTGTGACAGCAACTTTAAAAGCATGTTAAAGTTGGTCAGCAGCGGTGAAAAGCTGACACAGAGGGCCTTCTCCTCTATATGACAAAGGTAATTCTGTTATTAATCTCACAAACTCATTTCTCCTCTGCTTAACATCAGCTGACAAACCACTGAAACCGAGAGGAGGCTGTTTTTGCTTCAAACTTGAACTCAAACACTTGAGTGAGCTTTACTTGCCACCCCAGGTGGAGTAAGGACGCTTGAGACAGGACTGATGGTCGCATCCAGTATTCCACTTCATTTTCAGCCGTAAAAGACAAACAATAACACAAAACCACTTTTCAGTGGCTTCAAAGCTAGACTTTTTGGTCCCTTTCAGCTACACTCTCACAAATAAGTGTACTAAACTGTCAGTGGGGCAGTGCCCCTCTTGCTCCTGGGCTTGTACCCTCAAAGGTAACTCAGTAACTTTACTCAGGGAGCATAATTGTACCGTAATCCACTGAAACTCCACACACCCCGTCTCGTCTCCAGGCTTTTTGTTATACTGTTTTGTTTTAAAGCATTAGATTATGGTACAAATACAAACTTTTCACCCAGGACAAACTTTTTTAAGGTTCACAATTGGGACTTTAAACAGCTGTTGTACCTTTGAGGGAACATTTACAATGTTTGTACCATGATGAACGAAAAATGTACCTGCACAGAACCTTTATTTCTAACAGAGTACACTCTGTACTCATCAGGCCTCTCTTCTGCGCTCTCTCTGGTCCCTCTCTGCTCCTTTTAAAGGAACCCATGCTGCCGAAGCTGAACCAGTGTCAACTGGCTTTCATTAAGGCCAGTGTGAGCACCTGAGCTTAGAAGGAGAGTTCTCTCTGCACCTCAGCCACTGGGATCAAACATGAGGGCCAAATTCAATCTCAAAATGTTGTGTACCGCATCACAACGGTTTCCAGGTTCAACGACATGTTTTGTCTAAACAGTGCGAAACCAGAGCTGGTTTACAAAGAGTCTGGCCTCTTCCAGTTTCCCTCATTATATTAAAAACGGGACTGCAAAACAGCAGTGGTCAACCATGAGTGAGTCCTCAATGAATAGGAGTAAATGGAACTCACTGGTTAGCAACGTAAAAAGTATGATTTTCTTTAAATGCTCCATATTAATTTTGGAATCACTTGTGAGCGCCCTCTAGTGTTTGAGAAACCCATAAGACGTTACAGAGTGGGAATTCTCCTCTTTTTGGTGAAACTGATTTTGAGGTGCATTTTCTCTGGTTTGATGGGCTTGCCAGAGGTGTTAGCCAATCACCGGCACAATGTACATAAACCCTGCTGTGTTAAAAAGGCAGCACACACAAATGATTCTAATAAAGACTGGCTTAAGAATGGCCTTCTCCAGCTGCCATCTTTGCAACGCTTGCATAACACAACATTACTGATGGTCAGACCAAAGCTTGCTATCTGGAATCAACCAGAGGAGGATGGGTTCCCCTTTTAAGTCTTGGTTCCTCTCAGCGTATCTTCTTGCTGATAGGGAGTTTTTCCTTGCCACTCTCACCACTGGCAACACTAATGGGGGCTCGAACCAAGATTTTTTTTTTCTGTGAAGCTGCTTTGTGACAACGTCTGTTGTAAAAAACTGCACTCAGATCTGCTGTCATCATAGCGTGACGGACTGGGGGACCTGGCACTCAGGGATTCTCAATCTTTTCCAAGGTCTCAAATGTTTTTGGAATGTGTTGTCAGCATCAGTATTTAGTTTTCAGGTTATATTTACCATAAACAATAAAGTTGACAGGATACAGCATTAAATATATTGTCTTAAAGTTGATTAAAAATCACTGCTATTTACATTTCATGTAATGCCCTAAGTTTTTGGGGATTGAAGTTTGTTCAAAAACAGTATGATTAGCACTTCGCGGCCCCACTCTACAAAATTGCATGTTCTACCACTTCATGGCTGAGCTGTGGTTGCTCATACGTGCTTCCATTTTACATTAACAGCGCTTACAGTTGTCTAGGGTAGATCTAACAGGGCAGAAGTCTCACAAACTGACTTGTGGTAAAGGGGGCATCCTATGACAGTGCCAGCTCAGTTACATAAATCAGTTTTAAAGGCACAGTAACAACAAACATGCATTATAATGCGATTTGATTAAAAAAAATTTTGTAATGTAACAATAAACATTACTTAAAGACATTCTAAGAAAGTAATTTTTTGGGGGTTCAAAAACAGTATGGAAAAAAGTTGTGGAATATATTAAAAAAGTACTTTTGTCTATTTTTATAGATAACAGTGTGACATTCAGCACGAGAAACCACGCACGTAAGACTGTAAATGTGACTGTGATGATTTAGGCATCCAGTTAGCACCATGGTAATTGGTGGGTATAACAAAATTTCTTTGAGTGACTGGACTTGTCCAGCTTATTTGTACATGCTGAATAGCTTTTGTGTTTAACCTTCAGATGACAAAATGCAGGGTCACCTCGCGGCCCAAAAGATGAAAGTTGAGCGTGCAAAGGGGCGCCATTCGAGATCAAGGTAGAACCCACCCTCCAACGCCAATCGATCAGGTTCTGAGGGGGTCAGAGGGTCAGAGACTCTGAGCTCCCTTAAAACTTGACCCGTGGCCTTCTGTCTGAAGATCAAATGACGAGTCATGAGAGAGACCTTTTGGGCTTGGAATTTCCTCCACTCTCTCTCACTCCCTCTCTCTCCTTCTCTCTCTTACTCATGTGCTCTCACTCTCTTACTGAGTTGGATCAGTAATGACCTTCTCATGCTCAGTAATTAAAGGGATTGATTTCTTATTGATTACTCTGTATACCAGCTCTATTACAGTGCAGTAAAACAACTCAGGCCCTGCTAACTCATCTTTAGCTAATGCTACATGCTCATCTAAGGGAGATCACAATGTCAACATCGGGCAGAAAAATGACACAGAAATTGACCAGGTTTATGACACATTGTGAAGACCAAAACCTGTTCATATGCTCATGTTGTGGGTATGTTTTTCTTTGTGGGGACCACAAGCTGGTCCCTACAACATAAATCAAAGTAAAGGTTAAGGTTAGTCCAGTAGTAGTTCTGGTACAGGTTTGGTTAAATCTTCAGGAAATGAATGGAAGTCTACGCAATTGTCCCACAGTTCACAGAAACAAGATTGTGTGTGTGTGTGTCCGCATGTCTGGAGATTATCATCTGGCTTTTTGCATGCAAGCAAGATACTAATCTTTTGTTAGCCAAAATGTATTGTTCAAAAGAAAAAAAAAGATTTTGTTATCTCACTGCACAAAATCATGAAGGTTTTATGTTTGCCATATGTCACAACCTTGAAGATTGATTAATACTGAATGGGTTTTTCTAATTAAAAAGCATTAAGCTAATGGTGATTCACCTGAACACTTCCTGATGAGGCTGAAGTTAGCGTTTGTTTTTCCATTTTATCTTAAACAGTGGAACAGAGCTCAGTAACGCTGTGATTAATAACTGATCACTATGATTTATCAGTCTACTCAGGCTTTAGCAGAGCTCAGTAACACTGAGATTAATAACTGACCATCACATTGATTTATCAGTCTACTCAGGCTTTAGCAGAGCTCAGTAACACTGATTAATAACTGATCATCACATTGATTTATCAGTCTACTCAGGCTTTAGCAGAGCTCAGTAACACTGAGATTAATAACTGACCATCACATTGATTTATCAGTCTACTCAGGCTTTAGCAGAGCTCAGTAACACTGAGATTAATAACCGATCACATTGATTTATCAGTCTACTCAGGCTTTAGCAGAGCTCAGTAACACTGAGATTAATAACCGATCACATTGATTTATCAGTCTACTCAGGCTTTAGCAGAGCTCAGTAACACTGAGATTAATAACCGATCACATTGATTTATCAGTCTACTCAGGCTTTAGTAGAGTTCAGTAACACTGAGATTAATAACTGATCATCACATTGATTTATCAGTCTACTCAGGCTTTAGCAGAGCTTAGTAACGCTGAGATTAATAACTGACCATCACATTGATTTATCAGTCTCCTCAGGCTTTAGCAGAGCTCAGTAACACTGAGATTAGTAACTGATCATTACATTGATTTATCAGTCTCCTCAGGCTTTAGCAGAGCTCAGTAACACTGAGATTAATAACTGATCACATTGATTTATCAGTCTACTCAGGCTTTAGCAGAGCTCAGTAACACTGAGATTAATAACTGATCATTACATTGATTTATCAGTCTACTCAGGCTTTAGCAGAGCTCAGTAACACTGAGATTAATAACTGATCACATTGATTTATCAGTGTACTCAGGCTTTAGCAGAGCTCAGTGACACTGAGATTAATACCTGATCATCACATTGATTTATCAGTCTACTCAGACTTTAGCAGAGCTCAGTAACACTGAGATTAATAACTGATCACATTGATTTATCAGTGTACTCAGGCTTTAGCAGAGCTCAGTGACACTGAGATTAATACCTGATCATCACATTGATTTATCAGTCTACTCAGACTTTAGCAGAGCTCAGTAACACTGAGATTAATAACTGATCATTACATTGATTTATCAGTGTACTCAGGCTTTAGCAGAGCTCAGTGACACTGAGATTAATACCTGATCATCACATTGATTTATCAGTCTACTCAGACTTTAGCAGAGCTCAGTAACACTGAGATTAATAACTGATCATTACATTGATTTATCAGTCTACTCAGGCTTTAGCAGAGCTCAGTAACACTGAGATTAATAACCGATCACATTGATTTATCAGTCTACTCAGGCTTTAGCAGAGCTCAGTAACACTGAGATTAATAACTGATCACATTGATTTATCAGTCTACTCAGGCTTTAGCAGAGCTCAGTAACGCTGAGATTAATAACTGATCATTACATTGATTTATCAGTCTACTCAGGCTTTAGCAGAGCTCAGTAACACTGAGATTAATAACTGATCACATTGATTTATCAGTCTACTCAGGCTTTAGCAGAGCTTAATAAAACTGAGTCTGTCTTTATGTACTGTGAACTGATTTTAAAGTACTTAAAGTAGTTATCTTCAGTATTTTTGGTGTTTCTTTTAAAGATGGTAAATATTTAATTGTATCACTAATCTAAAAGTTTCATATAAAAGAGTCACTGCATTCCGAATTCTGCCTTTACAAAATATAATTTGGAATGAATACAAACACTATTTGTCCCACATCTGTCTATAAACATGAACTAAAGTACATCACATTGCTGAAAACAGCAGCTGTTACCATTAAGCCTAAATTCTCCCAGAGAAAAGGCTGAGAGATTTCAGGAGTGAGTGACTCTTTTTCCTTTAATTCTGTCACCATCCATTGTTCTCTTGTTTTCATGTGTTCAATGTGGCACAGTTCTCACTCCCTTTGTCTCCGAGCCCACCCCTCCCACCCCCCCCAGCTTAATTGACTTGTATGATCTTGTTATTCTGTATAACTTCTGTGTTCTTTGTGTCCATTGAGTGCTTTCGTCTATGACTCTTTTCTTCAGTTCCCTGTGCTGTGTCTCACTCTGTCACACAGACACACACTCATATACGACTCACTGTTGCTGACAATACAAAGATTTATTGCTCTGCTTGTTTTACTACATATTTTCGCTTTAGTAAATTGGTAAGAGGCTAAAGTTCGTTCAGAGTGGTTTGGTGTGAAACGCTCCACTCTAGAGAAGTCAATGTCAGAATTGTTCACAGTGGTGGTGATAGGAACCAGACATCCACCTCTAAAAGCTCCCTCACAGAACGATACTCTGCCTGATGTCTGAGGCATTCTTAACATTAGGTTTGAAAGAAAGTTGTGGCCTAAAACTTATTTTAATGTCTATTTATGATGGAGGGTTACATGCAGGCAAAACAATCCCCAAAGAAAACGTATAGCTTTACTGTTAGCACTATGTATTCCAGTAGGTAATGTTCTCCTGGCATCCACCAAATCCAAATCACCAGACCGACAGATAGAGAAGATAATTCATCACTCCAGAGTCCAGTCGTGGTGCTTTATACGCCTCCAGCCGACACTTGGCACTGAGCATAATGATTAGTACTTAGCAGCCCTGCTCTAAATTGCATGTTCTACCACTTCATGGCTGAGCTGTTGTTGCTCATGCGTGCTTCCATTTTACTATAACACCACTTACAGTTGTCTAGGACAGATCTAGTGGGGCAGAAGTCTCGCAAACTGACTTGTGGTAAAGGGGGCATCCTATGAAAGGACCAGCTCATTTACACACATCAGTCTTAAAGGCACAATAAACAGCCTGCTTAACTAAGACATGCTGTTTTATCTAGTTGATAAACAAATGTTTAATTGTTTGTGTCTTAAAATAGACCAGGTATACATTATTTAAAGACAAATGTCATGGAGGGATGTTAAAAAGGTTGCATGAAGGCAACATTTGCTGTTTAACAGTTTACCATCACTTAATTATCAAAGTGCATTCAAACTTAACTCACTCATTATTTTTTGAATCCATTTGTTCCAGATTGTAAAATGATGTAAAAAGATGTTTTTGTGGAGAGAGATGATGGAGTCATGTGACAAAGGCCACAAAAATGGGATTCGACAAGGCAAGCAAGACTATGGGTTTCCTTAGAGCCCCACCTCTTTTTTAAGTACTGCGTTATAGTCGAGGATGTACTGCATGAGTGTAAAAGGCCAAAAATGTATATGTTGCCTGGAGGCAACACTGTACCATAGGGGGTTAATGCTAAGGGATAAAGAGAGGTTGGTAAATGATAACATAAACACGAACTATGACTGTTTGTAAAAACACAAAACTACACAAATGTTATAAGTGGACCTCAAAGAAAAAGGTGACATATGGAAATCTATGAGCTACAGAGCTTGTGCACTGATCTCAGACCAGCCTGGAGGTTTATTGTATGAATGCCCTGGGTTCGGTCACAGTTCAGTGTTTGAGGGAAGCTTCCTCCTCAGGCCTCTCCTTTGTTTGCTTCCAGTAATGCCGGGACGTTATTGGCTTTAATTGGTTCTGCTTGGCCTGAGCTAACAGTGTACCTCTGCTCTGGGTTAGAGTGCACACAATTTAGCCTTATCAGGCTTTATCAAGATTTCAGCCTCATCAAGAACTTAACATGCAGGCCTTGGCATGAGTGCATATTGATTTTGTGCATGTTAGCTCATGTTGGCTTTAATGTTTGATAAATGACCATACATTTAATAACAGAGATACATGTATATGTCATATACACAGTACTGTGAGAAAGGGCAGCCTTTAAAATGATGTAGTTACACTATATAAACAAAAGTATGGGAACACCTGCAGAAGCTTTAATGAACCCCATTCTAGATACATAGGCAGTAATATAGAGTTGGCCCCCCCTTGCAGCTATAACAACTTCCACTCTTCTGGGGAGCTTTCTACCAGATCTTGGAGGGCGTTTGTGAGAATCTGTGCCCATTCATCCAGAAGAGCATTTGTGAGGTCAGACATCGATGTTGAATGAGAGAGCCTGGCTCACAATCTCCTTTCTAGCTCATCACAAAGGGCTCTGTGCAAGCCAGGCAAGTTCTTCCACACCTCTTACCCAACTATGCACTTATGGACCTTGCTTTGTGCACTGGGGCTCAGCCACACTGGAACAGGAAAGGTTCATCCCCAAACTGTCCCCCCAAAGTTGGAAACGTAGAATTGTCAATGTCTTGCTCAGCTGAAGCATTAAGATTACCCTTCACTGGAACTAAGGGTTCTAAGCCAATCCCTGAAAAACAACCCCAGAGCATCATCCCTCTTCCACCAAACTTTACAGTTAGAAATAATGCAGTCAGGCAGATAATGTTCTCCTGGCATGTACCAAAAAAACATAGTACTTACAGTTGTCTATGGCAGATCTAGCAGGACAGAAAAATGACTTGTGACAGTGGTGGCATCCTATGACATTGCCATGTTGACAGTCACTGAGTTCTTCAGTATGACCCTCCACTGCCAGTGTTTGTCTAGGGAAAATGTAAAGCTATGTGCTTGATGTGATCAATCTGTTAGCAATGGGTGTAGCTGACACACCTGAAGTCAACAATTAAGAGGGGTATCCTAATACTTTTGTGCAAATAGTCAGCATCTGAGGAGAGTAGATCGAGGATTATCCAGTTGTATAAGGAATGAGAAAAAGCTTGAGTTTCCAAAACTGGGGATCAAAAACTGATTAAAAGCTCCAGAGAAAATGAGATTCCTAACAACCACCTGGAACACTGAGTAGACACCAAAACTGCCCCCATTAGATAAACACTACTTAAAGCTTTCATCTTTGAGAGAGGAGAAAATCAAGCGGCTTCAGATCTGAAAAACATCCACAGGATGTTTTCTGTCCATCCTTCCACTTTGAGACGATGACTCAGCACTATGGGTCTGAAAGGATGTGTAGCTGTCAAGAAGAAGGAGACAAGAGAATTTAAGACAATACGAACAAATCGAGACGATGCACTCAGACCACAGAGGGTTAAACTATAGGCCTGGTCTGAGAGCCTCACTGGTCCTACCTGAACACAGTAAAGGAGCGATGCTACAGCCATCTGACCGTGAGCCCTCATCGGCCTGCTCTTCTCCAGCCCCTGAAATAGCACACTGCGTTTAAGTGCCGTCTATTGAGACGCATATTCAGCCTGTCTCCTCCAGCGGTCCCTCAGGACCCTGACTCTCTCTGATAGAAGCTCAGCTGTGTGTTTGTGGTTCTACGGCCAGTGCAGCTGTCTGGCGGCTCTACTATGCAGGTAGAACACATTCCTGAGAAGCTACACTCTTTCGTATTGTGTATATGTTTGTTGTTCACTTCCATCTCATCTCCTTGGAAGGTTCTATCTGTGTTCTGAGCAGTTTGGAGATGTTGAGTTTCAAAGATTTTGCCTTCCAGATAGCAAAACTGATATGTGGAACATGTCTGTTTCATAAATGACAATGACAGGAACCAATAAATTTGTTCTAAGCGTAAATTCAAATTTGCACATGAATTCTTTCGAATAGCCCAAGCGAGGACACAACCTTCTAATCCCGAGAACCCACTTTCTGCTTGGAATTATAAGGTTCTGTCCGACAAAACATGAAAAGAAGCAATGAGTTTTAAGGAACACAAACAGTTTATACTCGTATTTAGTTTTAAGACATAAAATTAGTGAAAACAGGGTGTCAGTATGTATCAGAACATTAAATTTAAGTCTTTCTATGACATTTTTATGACATTTCTTGTTTTAGGAGAAATAACCGTTTTCTTATTCTAAAAAGCATTGCAGATCAAGCCTAAAGGTCAGTGCTAAAGATTTTGTCCACTGCAGAGGTCAGTTTTAGGTAGAAACCATTAGTAAGTATAATAAGTTTCCTTTAGTTACTTTAGTTCCTATTAGCTACTGTAATAAACTGTCCCAGCAGGTGTGAGGTTTGTTTTATATCAGTGTGACACTAATGAGCCAAAATATCGTATTTTGGGAGAAAGAAGGAAAGAAAGCTGGATGAATGAATGGAATTAATGTTTATGTCGTAAATAAGAGCCCATCAGTTCAAACGTACACAATTTAACTGCCTTTAAGGCTCAATATTTATAAAAGTTAGGCCTTTTTAAAGATAAAAGAAAGGCAGAGTTTCAGCAACATATTTTCATGCTTCATAAAGTTTTATGAACTTTTCCTAAAGTCACTGATCAGAGCGGCAAAACGACAAAGAAGTAGAACCTGATTGGTCTTCTTGTGTGTGTCTGATGTGCTGCTTGGCTAGCAGATAGAACCTTATATAACTAAGAGTTTGACTTTGGAGATGGAACCTTTTAGTTTTCTAGATAAAGAGTCCAAAAATGCACACAGCTGAACAAAACACCTGACATGGTCAGAAGTTTTACATGAAACCAATACGTGAATAACTAAATTTTTGACAAAAATGTCAGACAGAACCTTATAATATCCATCCATCCATCCATGATTTCATAAAAGGTTTCATACTGAAAATGGATCAGCGCCTCAGATTAGTTGACAGTGGCCTCTTCAGATGGCTTTGTTTTCAAACTACTGCCTTAAAAGAAGGAGACTTAAGGAAGATGAGCACTACTTTAAAGAAGGACACACTGCCTTAAAAGAAGACAAAAACTGCCTTAAAGGAAGAATACTGGAGAGGAAAAACATTGGGTAACACTTTATTTGAAGGCTACCTACATAAGGGCTTTATGACGCATTCATAAGCACTGAATAATGTGTTTATGAAGCACTACTTGAACATTTATTAAGTGCTTATGTCGGTTCTCGCAACCTCACATAAGATGTTTTATGAAATAAATGACATTGTACTGACATAATAAGAATAAACGTTGAACATATTTACAGCACTAAACATATTTAAACCCCATACATAATTGCATCAATCATCTTATCTATGCCATGGAGCGAAGAGGGGGTGGTTTCCAGGCATATTTAACCTGATATCAGTACAATGTCGTCTTAAGAATGCTGACATAAATAGTTATGCCACTGACCACTTCAAACATGCACTCTGTCTTTCAGGAAAACAGGGAATTTACTGCAAAGTAAAATAGATGCTGCCCTAAAGGACGAAAGACATTGCCTTAGATGACGAGGAATGCTTTAATGCCTCAAAGGAAAAAGAAAACATCCAGAAAGAAAAAAAAAACTGCAGTAAAGGAAGAAGAAAATTGTCCATAACTTCAGCTTTTTGCTTTGCATATGAACGTATAATCATATGTGTGTTTGATCAGAATTTTGTTACTGACAAAATAAATGTAAAAACTTTATATAGTTCTGTAAAATTGCAATTTAAAGCTTTAAAATCAGCTCAATTTTCAGCCAATTAACTAGCACAATCTAGCCAAAGCTATTTTGGGTTAAACCTTAAAGTGGCTATTAACATTAAGTAGATGTTTGTTTTCATTTACTGTTAAAAAAAAAAAAAACAGTTCTGTCCTTGACCAGCCTTAAGACTTGACCCCTTTCTCGAAGTTGACACTGAAGCAGGGATTGCTCCTGGATTCGTTTCCAGTGGCTTCTTCAAACGGCTTGGGTTCATCACTAACACCAACAGCGGCTCCACAACAACGCAGACTGATGCAGCATTTTACAGGTCAAAGCACAAAAGAGCAGTTACCGGCTGACCGCTATTCTAATTATGGCCACATCCTGTTTTTAACACCGGGGAACAGGAAGCAGGGGGCTCTGTTCCTGTAAACATGGTTCTGAGTGACAGTAAACTCAATGCAGCTTCTTTAAAAAGACTGAAATGAAGTTTAGCGCATGTTTCCACAGAGTGATTTAGCTCAGCGGACCACAATCACAGGACGAGTCAGTGCCTAAAAGCATGAAGGACACTGTATTCAAGGAGGTATAAAATTGCCTTATAGGAAAAAGTAAACTTCCTTAGTGGAAGATGAGCACAACCCTAAAAGAGGATGAAAAACGGCTTAAAGAAAGAAGAAAACTGCCTTAAACAGAGAAAAGAATGTCAAAAGGGACTTAAAATAAGGCTTTCAAATAAGCCTTAAAATGAGAATAAAACGGCCTTAACATACCACAAGCACTGCCTTTAGGGAGGATAAACGTTGCCATAAAAAAGGACATACTAGAAGAATACTAGCTTAAACACTGCCTTACAGGATGAAGATTTAAGAAAGAAGAAAACTGAACAATTAAGAACATTGCCTTGAAAGAAGATAAATACTGTCTTAAAAAAAGAATGACACTGCCTGACAGTGAGGTAAACACTGCCTTAAACAAAGACAAATACTGCCTTAAAAGTAGAAGGAGGCTGCTTTAAAAGAAGAAGGATACTGACGTAAAGGACGAAAAACACTGCCTTGAAGAACAAGGACACTGTTCTAAAAGGAAGAACAACACTGCCTTGAAGAAAGAACACTGCCTGAAAGACTGAAGCACTTTGACCTAAAGAAAAGGAACACCACCTTGAAGAAAGAACACAGCTTTAAAGAAGACAAACACTGCCTTAAAGGATGAAAAACACTGAATTAAAGAATGAACACTGTCCTAAACAAAGACAAAGAACATGTACACCGCCTTAAAACAAGATGAAGGCTGCCTTAATCAAAGACCAGTCTCGCCTTAAAGATGAGCACTGCCTTAAAGCAAGACATATAGTGCCAGAAACAGACAACAACTGCTTTACAAGAAAGATACTTAAGGAAGATGAACACAACTTTAAAGGAAGACACACACTGTGTTAAAAGAAGATGAAAACTGCCTTAAAGGATGAATATTTCCTGTAGAAAATTGTGCCTTAAAAGGACAAACAACACTCATTTCAACGATTTCTTTAAGGGAATAACGGAACTTACTGCAAAGTAATCAATAGCTGCCCTAAAGGGTGAAAGACACTGACTTAAATAATGGAAAATGTTTTAATGCCTCAAAGGAAAAAGAAAAGTTCAACAAAGTAAAATAAAACTGCCAGCCATAGGAGAAGGAGATAGGTCTTTGTTTTGTACTCGTAAGCGAGTTTGACAAAAATTATATTATTCAAAATAGAGATTTAAACTTGCCCAAGTTAAACCTTTTTCTAATTGACCATTTAAATGTCCAGAGCCCAGTGGGCCCAAAGTTTTATAACACTCCCCTAACCTAAGAATAGTTCAGCCAGCTTGCCTTGATGTCCCTGTAATTACTTAGTAGTAAGCATTAGTATGTCATAAGCCTGAGATTTTAAGAGGTTAAACCTTAAAGTGGTTATTAAAATTATGAAGTAATGCTTTTCAGTAAATACTTAAAAAGTAACGTAACATGTTGTAAGAAGCTTTCAGCTAATGTGTGCTAACCTTTGGCCGGTAGTGTATGTGCATTAGTCGTGTTGAAGTTTACTAAGTTTAGCCCATAATAAACACTGCGATAAAGATCAGCAAAGCTATTCAGCTGATACAATACAGGAACGTAATGGCATTCCCCAGTAATGAGGTCTGAGTTTAGTTTGATATGTGACTCACAGGCTGAACAAACAGCACGTAAGGCAAACTCAAAATAACCTTGGAGTGAATGGCGTGAATTTAATGTGTGGGCTTGTCTGTCAGTGTATACACCTGAAAACAGAACTCGATATGTTCCTCATGCTCCTAAAAGAAAGCTCAAACAGCCCTATATGGCAGAGAGATGTGGTGTAATGCGGTACAGTTCCAGTAAAAAACGATAAAAACCATAAAATAAAATTGTCAAAATTGTCATTTGTAAGTCAGAGAAGCCAAAGCTTCACAAGTTTAGACGAACATGAAATTAGAGATGGAAACAGGTCAAATACTCCTTTGTTTTATCTATGAACTTAAGCATATGAGTCCATTTTTTGCAGGAAATGACTGGGGGCAGTCATGGGCTGGAGGTTAAGGAACCGGCCCTGCGACCAGTTCGATCCCCTGAGCCGACAGTAAGTGACAGAAGTGCCCTTGAGCAAGGCACCTAACCCCCAACTGCTCCCTGTGTGCTGTGGATAGGGCTGCCCACCACTCTGGGGAAGTATGTTCACTGCCCCTAGTGTGTGTGTGTGCTCACTAGTGTGCATGGAGGGGTTAAATGCAGAGACTAACAAGGGTCTCTTAATCATCATGTAAAGAATTTTGCCACTTTTAGTCATTTTGATGGACTGTTTTAGCGTCAGCATGCTATGAATGTACTTAATATCTTAATATGTCAGCATATGAACTGTAACTTGTATTAAAATATGCAGAAGCTGGTCTCTGTAGGGGATGCGTTCACTTATTTTCACTTAGAAACTCAACAATCTTTCGAGTAGAGGCACCCAAATTTTGCGCATCAGGTGAGTTAGTAACTGGCCGGTAGGTTGCCCAGCGGCGCTCACCTGTGTGGGGAGGATGTCAGACAGTCATTCACACGCAAACATGCACACATGCCGGTAAGTTTCATTAAGCGAACGTATGAACCAGCTGCTGAGATTTACAGTGATCTGTTTGGGGAGTCATAGTGATGTCATACGTCATAAGTGGTCTCGCCACGTTTTACAGGCTCGTAAACCAACACAGAACCACTGTGATACTAACACATCATGTATAATCAGCAGTGAGGAACCCTCCGGGCCTGCCTGGCTTTCAGAGAACGCTAAATTATTTCTTTAAAGTTAAAAAAGCTGTAATTTATTAAAGAGAATCAAGACTCAGATTACTTGTATTTAAAGTTTGTAATTATTGTATTGTAAAATACTGTATTGCATTGTATTAATAGTTTCACTACATTGCCCCTGGGTGTGAGTGACTGTCTGCCCTGCGATGGACTGGCGTGTATCCTGCCTTCCGCCCGATGACCGCTGGGATATGCTCCAGCATCCCCCCGCGACCCTGAGGGAGAAGCGGCTTAGAAAATGGATGGATGGATGGATAATAGTTTCATTGCTAAGTTCTGATTGGAAACAAAAGACTTAAAATGTTTACAACGCCCAACAGAAAACCATCCAATCAGGACTGCTTTCTCTGTGGTATCTAAGTAGATAGAGGCGAGCTGTTCTCCCACTGATTTGGACTTCAGAAGCTGCATAATCACGTTATGATTTCTAATGGAATGGAAGTTTCCTGAACTGAAAACCATCAGTTCTAGGCCTTCTGGAAGTTCTAGATATGTCACTAACTATGAATACGAGCTGTAGTCAAAGCAGGTTTCAGTTTTTTGTTGGACATGGAAAACAGCGGCAGCTCCACACTCTAAAAAAATGGTTGTTTAAGGGTTGTTTAATAAAGGGAGTGGTTCTATTAAGAACCATGAGATCTGTATAGATCTATTTCATGCTTAAATATATAGAACCAATTTGGAAAAGGTAACAAGCTTGAGATTGTACTAACAGCAGAAACTTTTGGTGATACAGAATCATTTTCAAAGCAATGCTCTATATAGAATCATATATAACGCATTTCGCATCCATCTGAAGAACCATTTCACCATGCAGAGAACCATTTAAACAAGAAATGGTCCTACGTAGATCTCATGGTTCCTATTACTACAGAATCCTTCAGGAATCATTTTCTTTAAGAATGTATAGGTCTACATCAGTTGTCATGAGGATCTTATATAGGTATGATGTAGCCTTATGAACACTGCCCTACAGGAAAGTGTTACCAAAATGGTCTCTGATCACTACATCAGAGGACTAGATAGAGGACTAGAATAGGGAACATAACCCCCTAAACACTATTCCTTACTGATGGACTGCAGTCTGTGAGTGTATATCAAAATATAGTGGACCTATAAGGTATATGGAGCTCAAAAGTGGGCAGTGAGTTAGGCTGAACAGTTGGAGTCATCCAAGGTGGAGACTCTATCCATGATCATGGTTAAAATCCAAAGGGATGGATGGATGGATTGTGGATAACAGCATGGTCGATGCTAAATGCCACCATGTAATACATGTTTAGGATTGGCATCATCAGGAAGACCCTCAGACCTCTCTGACTAGGCCACTGTGATGCTTCCTTTCCTTGATTGAGTGGAAAAAAACAGCTCAGTGACCTTTGATAACCAAACACCCACACTTCCCGGAAGTAAAGAAAGAAAAGTAGGGGGGGTGCAGCTCTGGAGATGGCAGCATTCATCAGTATGGCCATGAACTGGAACATGCCCAGCACAATGAAAGTGTCTATGTGGTTGTAACAGAAGTCTATAATGGGAACATTTGACTTATACTCAATTAATCAAAAACCAAAACCTCCATCATGATACATCACTCAGTCCTTACTGAATTCAGTTAATCTCAGATTTATTTCAATAGTGGTTTTTCCAGTCACTGCCCCAATGTAGCTTGCCGAGAAATGTGGGTCCACCTTCCCAGTGGTCGAGCCGCGAGAGCTGGGGTTGGAAAAAACAACATGAGGAAGAACCACTAAGAGGAACCAAGACTGACAAGGAGAACCTCCCCAAGAGCATGAAGAAGAACCACTGAGAGGAACCAAGACTGACAAGGAGAACTTCTCTCAGAGGATGATGAAGAACCAGTGAGAGGAACCAAGATGCAAAAAGAGGAATGTCCAAAGAACATGAGGAGGAAGCACTGAGAGGAACCAAACTGACAAGGAGAATCTTCCTAAGTTCATAAGAAAGAACCACTGAGAGGGATCATGATGGACAAGGAGAAACTGTCTAAGAGAATGATGAAGAACCACTAAGAAGAACAAACACTGAGTGGGAGACCCTTCCTAAGAGGATGATGAAGAACCACATGAGAAGAGCCAAGACTTGCAAAGAGAACGTCCCTAAAAGCATGAGGAAGTACCAGTAGATTGACAAGGAGAACTTCCCTAAGAGGATAATGAAGTACTACTAAGAGGAACCAAGACTGACAAGGAGAACTTCCCTGAGAGCACGGGGAAGAACCAATGAGAGGAACCAAGATTGAAAAAAGAAACCCCTTAGGATCATGAGCAGGAATCACTGAGAGGAACCAGTACCATAAAGGAGATCCCATTCTCTTCAGCACCGCACTGAATAATGGTTATGGACTGAGTTTATTGGTTCTCAGTTGCAAGAGAATATAAAGAATGTAAAAAAGTACCAGATGAGCAAAAATCAAAGTGAAGTTGACAAGTTTGACCCGCACATTTTAATCCTAACACAGATCTAACACACCTGCTTCCAGTGTTTAGAAAATCCTGAAGCTTTTCAGTAGCTAAATCAGGCGTGCAAGAGTCGGGCTGTGACACGGATGAACAGATGGAGAGAAGTTTCTCACTCACTGCTTTTACTCAGACACACTCGCTGCACAAGATCACCGTAAAATCACTTCCGACTTCTGTCACAGCGATGTTTTCCTAGCAGGATCAAGGCCTACTGGGTGTAAAAGGGGGAGTTTCTCTTCTTCCTCCCATTCATCACCACTCCAGAGTGACCTTCGTCATCTTCCTTCCTCTACAGCAGGGTTACCAAGACTAACGGTTCTGGCATGTGTCTCAGCTTCTGGGTCTCCTGTTCTCTCGTGGCAGTGAATGACTCACCAACCTACACACCCAGAGCAAACTCAAGCTCACTTGTTCTTTTTGGATGATGATATCCAGTTGGGTCGTATCAGAACCTGCTAAGAAGTCTCCGGCTGTATCTCCCGCAGCTCAGGCTTTATGTCACAAATGTAGCCAGGCAGAGTTTTGCCACACTTTAACACTGCATGGTGCGTCTCAACTTGATTCAACTCTACTCACTTTTGGTACCTGCTACTTCGTTTTCCACTGCAGATATAGCGCCCCCTCAACGTAACTGGTCATCATAGCGAAACTCTCCTTTCTTCAGAAGATGCTGATGGCAGCAAAACAGATGATTGCAGACAAAAAAACAGGAGAGTTTAAGAAAAACTACACCAGAGTTCAGACGGTGAGACAATTCTGGCTGCTCAGAGGTGACGCAAGAGGCTATGCTGACCTGCTAGCTAATGTTAGTATAAGTGGTTCCGTCCAACCAAACAGGAGGCTGCAGTCCATGTCACCTTCTGGAGTCAGCTCAGCTTGCTTGGGACCTCAACAGAGGAGATACCAAGAAAGTACTAGGATAACAGATTTGCCTACCAAAACCAAAAAGGTGAGGCAAGTCGAGTCAAGCTGGTTCCACGCAGTGGAAAAGCAGCTTTAGTGAATTTTGCCAAGAGTCAAGAGTGGCTTTTGAATGCAAATTCCAGGCAGCACAACTTTCTAAGTGTTGACCTTATCATCAGGAGATCACGATTTAGATCCCACGGCAGGCTGTGTCTGTTGGTGTCTGTTAGCTAATGTAAAAGAACTGACGGTTAGTGTTCTCCTCCAAGTGCATTAAGCTGTCCAATAACTTTGTGTTAGTGGCAGTTTTAATAGATGCTGTGGCGCTCCATAGGACTTTTGAAAATGGTTCTATGTAGCACTAAAAAGGGTCCTTCTGTTATTACAAGGTTGACATTAGAAGAACCCTTTTTGGTGCCATATAGAACCACATATAATACATTCTCCATCGATCTGAAGAACAACTTCATTATGCAAAGCGCCATTTAAATATGAAACGGTGGCTATAGAACCCATGGCTCTAAATAGAACCATTTCCTTTTTTTAAAGAACCCTCGAAGAACTCAGCTGTCAGGAACGAACAGTCTAGCTAAACTTAGCATTGACTGGCTTTGATTTTTACAGGGATTCTGTCTAGAAGCCCTAGAATGTACCCGACTTAGACACAAAATTAGACACTCACGATGTGGATACCGTGGAAGCAGCAACGCCTGACCCAGAAAGTGACTCAGACCCGGCCCATTTCAGTGCTTTTGCTTCTGTATGGACACGTGGCAGGACACTATCTCTCTTCAGCACATAAGCAGAGAAAGAATTGCTACATTTTCTTTGCTGCACTGCAGGAATGAAATGTGGTTCAAGCGATAAGATAGACATCGTCCACTTTTAGCAATTTCTGAGTGTCCTACTCTAACGTGGTGTTAAACATTACAGTGTAATACAGCATATTACTGTAAATGGGGTCAGTGCTGATAACACAGTGCATGAGGAACATGCTGTAGTGAGCACTATTGTACTGTATCTCTCTCCAACCTGCTGTGGGCTGTTTCATAACCTTACAAAGACGACCGTGGCAGAGAAATATGGTGTGTGTTTACACCCTTGGCATGTTCATGAATCTCGGTCCTGCTGTGTGTGTCAGAAAGAGAGAGAGAGAGAGAGAAAGAGAGAGAGAGAGAGAGAGAGAGAGAGAGAGAGAGAGAGAGCGAGGGGGAGAAGGAGGGCAAACTCATGAAACCCTGCAAGACATTCTTGACTGTGGAATGCAGTGAAGCTCAGGAAGAATCCCTGACTCACAGTTTCCTACTTTGGACAAAAAAAGGAAAGCATGATTCTGAATCAGCATATTTCCCAGGAGCACTTGCAGGAAGACTATCATTGGTTGGTTTAGATTAGCGATCAGCATGATATGCTGACAACTTCAAACTGGCCTGGCGGATAAAAGCTTTTATCTTTCATTGTCGACCTTTAACTGGCACTGTCTTTAGACTCTATTGTTTTCACAGTGGTGGTGATAGGAACCAGGGGTCGCAATGCCCACAAGACAAATTCAGCCCTTTGATTTTCTATACAAAACCCATCAGTGAATACAAATGATTTTAAGAAATATTTTAAAATAACTCTAAACAGTAGCAACAGTTTTGGCTATAGACAATGTAAGTGTCTCATATGCGGCAGACAAATAAACTTAGTGAGCTAACAAGTTAACATATAGCTAGGTAGACAGTTCTCTTCTTGCTATTGTTCCTGTGATGAGGTGAGTTAATGCTATAAGGTTATTTGTGTCACGCTTCCGGGTTCTCCTCCTTTGCCTAGCATGCACCAGGACTCCATTTCCCATAATTCCAGTCCCGATGAAGTCATCTATTCCTCCAATCACACGCAACTGCCTCATTGTCAGTCACCCGAATTCTAATTCATTTCACCCGTGTTTGTCTCAGACTTTAAATAGCCCTTGGTTTGTTCTCCTCATTGTGAGGTATTGCCATTTTACTGGCCTACTGAGTGTTTTTTTGGAATTTGCCCTTCTGGATTTGCCCTTCTGCTCTGTTTGCCTGTGTGGTTTGTCTATTCCGGTTTTTCACTCTTGCTTGGTTTTTGGATGTTGATGTTGTTTTGCCCTGAGATTGTGGTTTTACCCAGAGTTCTGTAATCTGTTATAATAATCTATTATTAATGTACATGAAAAAACAAAAATGATTAATATTACTCCAAACTTTGTTTGACTGGGCTGCAAACCAGGAGATTCTTAACCATAGTAGCAGAATTTAACTGGGCCACTTTCATTGCAGTACTGGAGCTTGACTGGGCCACACTTTTTACTGCCGTATTGGAGTTTGACTGGGTCGTAAGCTGGGACACTTTTCTCTGTTGCACTGGAGTTTGACCGGGACGTAAGGTGGGACAATTTTCAGTCTAGTACTGGAGTTTGACTGGGCCGCACCTGGGACACTTTTTACTGTTGTACTGGAGTTTGACTGGGCCATAAACTGAGGCACCTTTCACTGTTGTACTGGAGTTTGAATGGCTCATAATCTGGGACACTTTTCACTGTTGCACTGGAGTCTGACTGGGCCATAAGCTGGGACAATTTTCACTGCCATACTGGAGTTTGAGTGGGCCACAAACCAGGATGCTTTTCATTGAGGTGCCAGAGTTTGACTGGGCTTATAGACAGAGCATTTTTTTTACTACAGAATTAAAGTTTGACAGGGCAGTGAGTGGATTCTTATCGCTGCAGAACAGAGTTTGACTTGGCCACAAATGAGGAGACTCTTTACCGCTGCAGCAGAGTTGGACAGACCTGTGAGCTGGTGTCCCACTGTAGTTGTGGTGTTTTGGCTGAGAGCTGGAACACTTTTCATTGCGTTGGCAGAGTTTTACCAGACTGTGAGTTGGGACACTTTGTGGTAGCAGAATTTGACTAGGCCATGAGCCGGGACACAGAGGTTTCATCTGGCAAACTGGGTAGCTGTACAGTTTGGTCAGGGGCTATGTGTGTGCGTTTTGTTTCCTGTTTGATCTGCAGTTTTATATGGAATTGTAAAATGTCCTGAAGTTTGAGAAAGTTTGAGAAAGGTGGCTATCCATATAGCTGTATTCTTTATAATGTCCAGTCTAGAGCTAAATTGCTTGTGAATCAGCATGCACACTCGAAATTGAATAAATACATGTAAATAAAGAGTAAATGACTGATTCCTCCAGGCTACATATGGACATTTCCAGGACCCAATATTTAATGCTGGACCAAGCTCCTGAAAAACACACTCTGAGATGCACAGTATCCAGGCCTTGGTGTGAGCTGCTATAAAAAAAAAACAAATCATGTTGACACAGGACACAGTCCCACACTAAATACTGAAAGCACTTAAAGGGGTCCCTGTTCCGGCCCACCAAATGCTTACAAAGAGCCCAAATAAAGAGTGCTGGCTGCACAAATATACCGTGCTTCCTCAGCTCCCTTTCAACGCCCTCAGAGAGTTTAGAGAAGCCTCGAGTACGAAAGAGCGAGTGTGAAACATTTATCTTAACCTCCTAAAGACTTTATGGGCCAGAGCAGTAGTAAAGCACAATGAGAGGAAGCCGTTCATCGTAGGCTGCTCTGACGTCCTGCCTGCTGCAGCCACCTGCAGGACATAAATCAGGAAGCCACGTCCAGCCACACTGTCAGCTGGTGAGGGTCTGCTTACAGTCTCACTGCAGGCATGCTAAAACGAGGGGACGAGGCAGCTGATGCTGCCGTTTACAGCTGATTCTCAAAGCCGTTATGATGCTTCACGAAGCACCTTTAACACTTTCTGGAGCAGCTGAGATGTATTAGCAGTTGTGATGCTTTATCATAAGTTATGCTTCTTTATGAAGCAGTTATGATGTATTATTAAGCCGTTTTGACACACGATGAAGTGGTTGCCATGCATTATGAAGCCTTTTTGTGATACCATATTATGCCTTTACACTGCATTATAAAGCACTTATGATGTTTATGAATCAGATCAATTGTTTTATAAAGCAGTCATGATCTTTTACGATGCTGTGAAGTAGTTATTAAGTGTTACCAAGTTTCATGAAGCAATTATGGTGCATTATGAAGAAGTCATAATGCTTTATATCCCAGTAATGACACTTCATGAAGATAAGATGCTTTATGAATGAATTGTTGCCTTATAAAGCAGTTATGATGCTTTATCATGCAGATATGATTATTTTTGAAGCAGTTATGACGATTATCAAGAATGATTTTATTTCGGAAGCAGTTATAAAGCATTTTGAAGATTTAGTATACCGTTATGGTGCGTTGTCAAGCAATTATGATGATTTTTAAAGCATTTATGAAGTGGTTAACATGCATCCAGCAAATATGATGGATTACAAAGTAGATTTGATTCTTTATAAAGCAGTAATGATGTTTTATGAACCAATTGTTGCATTACGAAGCATTTATGATGCATTAAAAATACTTTTATGAAGCAGTTATAATGCAATATGAAGCAATGACGATGCATTAGGGAGCCATTTGACAACCTATTATGCCATTATTGTCTTATAAAACAGTTATGATGGTTTCTGAAGCATTTATGAAGCATTCAAGATGCTTTATTAATGAGATGTATTATGAAGCAACTGTGATCCTTTATGAACAAGTAATAATGTTTTATTTATTTATTTAAAAAATTTTATTTAGTAGTTTTAATGCATTGTGGAGTAGTTATATTACTTTATGAAACGGTAATGTTGTATTTTGAAAAAAATATTTTTTATCAAGCAGTTAAGATGCACGTTGAGGTAGAATTATAGATGCTTTATGAAGCAGTTATATTGAAATGTGAAGCAGTTGCAATGCATTATGAAGCAGTTTCATAACTTATTAGGTTGTACTGGTGCATTATGAATGGATTGTGATGATCATTGAAGCATTTGTGAAATGTTATGATTTATAAACCAGTTATGAAGTATTATGAAGAACAGTTATGCTCATTTATAAGGCGGGGATGAGGCATCATTAAGTATTATTATTCTTCATGAAGTCAGTTATGATGCTTTAATATACAGATATGATTATTTATGAAGCAGCAATAATGAAAAAATGAATTATATTTCCTCATGAAGCAGTTGTGAAGCATTTTGAAACATGTACAGTGGACTGACTTATTCTGAAGCAATAATGAATTTCAAAGCATTTACAGAGATGTTAAGACCCTTTATGAAACAAATATGATGCATTATGAAGTAGTTTGGATGATTTACAAAGCAGCTAAGATGGTTTATGAATATGTTGCTTCATTAAGCAGTTATTATGGATTATGAAGCAATGATGATGTTTTTTGAACAAGATGTTTCTTGATGAAGCAGTTATTATGGATTTTAAAACAATTGTGATGCTTTATGAACATGATGTTGCTTTATGACGTAGTTGTTATGGATTATGAAGCAACCGTGATGCTTTATGAACAAGATGTTGCTTTATGAAGCATTTATTATGCATTATGAAGCAAATGTAATGCCTTACTAACAAGATGTTGCTTTATGAAGCAGTTATTATGGATAATAAAGCAATTGTGAGGCTTTATTAAGTTAAGTGATACTTTTTTGATCCCACAACCCGGGAAATTCCACCTCCGCATTTAACCCATCCGTGAAGTGAAACACCACATACACACTAGTGAACACACACACTAGGGGGCAGTGAGCACACTTGCCCGGAGCGGTGGGCAGCCCTATCCACGGCGCCCGGGGAGCAGTTGGGGGTTAGGTGTCTTGCTCAAAGACACCTCAGTCATAGACTGTCGGCCTGGGGATCGAACCGACAACCTTCCGGTCACAGGGCCAGCTCCCTAACCTCCAGCCCACGACTCCCCCAAAGCTTATGAAGCAGTTGTTGCTTTTTGAAGCAGTTACTATGCATTATGAAGCAAATGTAATGCTTTAGGAACAAGATGTTGCTTTATGAAGCAGTTATGTATTATGACGCAATAAAGGTGCTTAATGAATGCTTTATTAGATAGCATTAAGAAGCTGTAGGCATGAAGAATGTGGAACACTGAAGCAGAAACAGAAATTGCTATAAATATGAGGGAGCTGATAAGATCTGCGTTGGAGCCAGGTTGGAGTGGCGGAAGCTGTTTAGCAGCCTTGTGTCCGTCTGCGGTCAAAGCCGGGATATGAAGGCTCTTCAGCTCTACAGCTTGTCAGGATTATCTGTCATGCCAGAGTTATCAGGGCAGTGCTGGGACAAACTCCGACAGCTGAAGAGCAGAGTGAGTGCGGGAGCAGCGGGAGGAAATTGAAGATATTTAATCTCTTTAATGTGTGACACTCGAGACCCTTTGTTTTGATGGAAAGTGTGAAGATACAAACTCACTCACACAACATGACATATAAACCCCCACTGCCTCCCACCCCCTGACAAATTCCTCTGGTGTGCTGCAGGTAAAAACACTCGCTCACCTCTACTCCTGTGGGAACGATCCAGCCACCGCTGCGTGTCCGGACAAGTCCATGGGGAATGCCGAGAATGGAGAGATGAGTGCTGGCGATGTGTTGCCGTGGGAACAGGACCTCGAGGATTGTCTTGAAGCCAGTCAGACATTCAGAAGTGGCTTTTGGGAGTTCTCCAGGTACTGTCTTTAAAAAGAAGAGGATGCAGGAGGAGAGGGTTAATAATGCCTGGAAGGGATAAACACACTAAGGCAAACACAAACTCTGTGAAAGTGTGTTAACCGAGACTAATTGATCTATTCACACTCTTTTCTTTCGTTGCTAGGTTGATGCTAGCTTTACAGATCTCCACTCAACCTAAGGACAAGATCCTTGTTTAGAGAGTCACAACACAACTTTGAGTTTCTGGTTCAAGCCTCTGGGGTCTCGATTTGTGCATGTCTTCTTAAACTCTCCTTTAAAGGATCTTCATATAAGATGATATTCATATGTTTCATATCAAAATGCTCTGTTGTCTTAATCTCTACTTCAGCAGCTGTAAAGTCTCTGCACGCAATTTTACACGTGTCTCTGATGTAGGCCAACTGAAGAACGAAGGATTTCCAGCATGATGGTCAGTCCTTAGTGATTTGGTCAGTTTGACACAGAATGTAGACAGACATACAAATCGAGCAGTTCCACACAGTGAGAGGCAGATGACGTGTATCTCAGCCCCTCTTCACAGGCTCATAACTGCGGATGTGAGTCCCGTATAATATCCTGATAAGATGGAATGAAATGGGCGAGTCTACAGATTCAGGAAATGTTTGGACTGTTTTCTGCGCTGGATTATCACACAGATACATAAACAGAACCATGAAATTTGATGCATGGGTGGCTTGTTGACCCCACAGGTTTAAAATATGACATGATAGTGAGACTGTACTGAATCGAGACTCTGCAGATTGAAAACAATGGTAATCAGAAAGGCCTAACAATAACACTAGACTGTTGTATTCCAATATTATGGCCTAAATATCAGGTTGGCAAATGGAAGTCCTGTTCATTCATTACTGTTCAGAAATGTCTCATTACATTTCCCATAAAGTTGGTGGTCAGTACAGCCAAATGGAACAATCTATGACAAAAACATGAATGTTATGAACCTAAACCTCTCAAGAAAGTGCAGAGCTTCAAAATCACCACTTGAAAAAAGCCCAGGTGTTTAAATTTGTGCATATATAATAAATTCAAATAAGTAATAAAATACATAATTCATAATAAATGTAATCAGATGACAGACTTTGTTTACACTATATTCTCTTTAACTGGATATATTTCACCTTATTAGATTAGGCCGAGCAAGTTAGCAGACAGCCAATCAGCTAATTTACAGATATGCTGCAGCACATGGTAAAGTCTTTCAGAGGAATCCAGGCAGAGTTACAGTTTCTAGACTCTGAAGGACCAACTGGGTGAACCAGTCTGCTACAGAGCCACCCTGAGGCAGAGCAGTGCTGCAGCTCTAGCTAGTTAGCAGCTGGAGTAGTGAGTCAACTTGGAACCCCCTGAATACCAGAGGGAATTTCATCCCCTCTGTCAGTCAGACGTTCCTCCAGTCACTTTGCACTTTCCAATCAGTTGTGCAGAACCACTTAATATGGTGCTTTTAAGTAAACTGAATATTAAAAAATGCGCTATTCATAAGTGCTAGTGAAACAGACACGTACAGTAAAAAACAGATTCCAGTACAGCTCTGACCTTGTAACTCTCTTCTCCTGCCGCAGGTGAGCTGCTCTATAAAGAGCTGAGTCTGATACAGACAGACGCCGCCGCACTCAGAGGAGCTTGCAGGCGTGTCTCTGTGTGGAGTTCAGAGTGGAGCTGAATTCTCTAATGACCTTCACCGTGACACACTTTAGAGAGGGCACACAGGGAGCCAGACAAAGGCTGGAATGTAAGAGGGAACAGAGTCTATTTTGTCATGTCCTCACCTCAGAAATAACAGAAATTATGCAGATTTATTACCAAATAACATAGTGGAGTTCATCTTTAGACAGAGATGCTCCAGTCTGAGGATATTATTATTGTTTTTAAAAGAATACTAGAAGAGGTTCATCACAAAATGCTACATTAACATTCAGTAAATGTTTTGCATTATTCTTTAAAAAGAATAAGACTTTTATTATTGTTATTATTATTATTGTTGTTGTTGTTGTAGATCATGTAGAGTCCTTGGACAAGACTCCTAACACCTCCTTCGCCTACCTGTGTAAAACAATCAAATTGTAAGTCGCTCTGGATAAGAGCGTCAGCCAAATGCCATAAATGTAATGTAAATGTAATGTAAAATCATCTATGTTATTTTATTAATAATCACTTCTCAGGCCATAAGTAGTAGTAATAATAATAATAATAATAATGTTATTGTTGTTTTTTGTTGTTATAAATATATTGCATTATTACTTTAATTAACACTTTTAATACATTAGTAATAATAGGTGGTTATTTGCTTAAGTAATAGTTATCATTTATTATTATTATTACAGTTATTAATATTATTAGTTAGTATTGTTGTTTTGTTGTTAATCTTTTTTAATCAACTACTGCTACTACTACTACTAATAAAAAAAATAACAACAATAATAATGTTTCTTTTCTGGTTATGTTACACTACTTTTTGTACCTTTGGAATCACTGCCCATGTTAACATTTTCATTATTTTATATTCTCTGATATCTCATACAGTATGGATTTAAATATTACATTTACACAACTATTGAGCAAAAGGGTACTTTTAGATGTTTTATTCAAAACGCCATAAATTCTGGTCATCATATATATAACATTTTTATTTACAGGCTCTTTGAGTTTCATTGGTGACAGATGGCATTCATTTAATATGTTTTATATTTCTATATAATATTTGGTTGGATATAATTGAAAACATTGAGTCTGAGCTTGTGAACAGTGTATTCCCACTGATATTTTCAAAGTATTAATATTTGACTGTTCAGGATGTCTTATTGTTGTTGATGGAGCTGTTGCGCTGCCTGTAATTGCTTTGGCAATATTGCAAGTAAAGCAATCATGCAAATAAGCTCATTGAAAGGAACTGAGGAAGATAATAAGAGCGAGTGAGAGAAAGAGAGAGAGCGAGAGAGGTGGGCGTGAGGGGTTTGTTCCAACTCCTAAAGCAATTTCTGTCTCCCAGTCCTCTCTGTCCAACAAAAGTGCTACAAATCCCGAGTTTATTCAGCAGGAATTCATAAATTAAAATCCTCCGCTAGGGAACTGGAGCTAATCAAAGAACACGGCTCAGCACACCAGGCAACACACGATTCTTATCAGCCCACGTCTGCAGCCCGAATAACCACTGCACCGCGCAGCATTACGCCCGTCTGGACACAAAAACCATCTGGGAGTCAACGTCTGGGTACAGAAATAAAAAATTGCACCATTTCCAGCTAAAACATGTTCTTGGAATGTTTTGTAGATGTGGGGCAGAATATGTAGAACTAAAACCATGTACATGCTTTGTGCTGATTTTTCATGCTAAGTAGTGTCTATTGTGTACAAACTCCATAAATAAAGTACAAAAATATAATAATTTATTATACCTTACTTTATATAAATATATGCTCATGTGAATTTTGATGCCTTCAAAGTTGCAAAAAACAGCACTTAATAAATCTTTGGGGACTGAAGACTTAATCTCATCCAGTTTTTCAAAAGCAATTTTTTTTTCCTTTCTTCTGTTATACAAATCTTCAGCTGTGCAATCGTATAGGTCCATCACTGAGATGGTTCTGGACCGTAGGCAGGTCAGTCTAGAAATTGCACTTCATGATTATGCAGCGATGCAGAATATTTATTGGTGTGTCATGTTGAAATAATCAAGAAAAACCGTCTGAAAAAGACGGCGTCTAAAAGGCTTCAAAATGTGTTGTTTTAATCCCCCTATTTACCCCCTATAATATCCCCCACACCATGACATTATTTGGACTTTACACTGGTAATAACCTGGATGGTCCTTTTCTTCTTTGGCCTGGAGAACACAACGTCCATTATGTCCATAAACAATTGACTCAATACTCAGACCTCAATACTCAAGCCCAGAGAGGTTGGCGGTGTTTCTGGACATTGTTGATATGTGACTTCCACTGTGCAGAGTACAGTCCTAACCTGCACTTGCGGAGGCAGAGAAAGATGATGTTTACTGACAACTGTTTGTCAAAGTATTTTCCAGCCCATGTTGTGATCTACATAATCTCTAAGCTGTTTTAAGGGCAGTGTTGTTGGAGGAGTGAAAGGCCATTCATTTGTGGTTTTTGACCTTTTCTTTTAGAGATTTTTCTATATTATCCAAATCTTTTGAGGATATTATGTACTACAGAGGGTTATAATCCTTTCAGCTGGTTTCCTGATACATTTAATCTGCAACGAGAAACCGTCACACACTAAAAAGCCACAAGGCTGAAGTCAGTTTCTCATTCACCAGCTTCTTGTTCTAATTCTCCGGTTCCACCTTAAGTAGTGCAGCAGTTACATTCTAGCACCTCAGGCACCATTTAAGGCACAACAGGAAAATTCGAACAAGAAGCTGGAGAAAGAGAAGCGACTTCAGCCTCATAAAAAAATCAAACGTTGAGACATTTTGCAAGAAACTCTTCTACTTTTGCGGAAAAGTTTCCTGCCAGAGATGCGAGAAAAGCAGTTGAGCTAAAGCTTAAAGCAGAGCAAAGTACGTCTGTGTTTTTGTGTATACTGTACAAAAACAATAGTTTTTACTTCAGAAAATATGAAATATCGATCAATATGTGTTATGTATGTAGTCTCTATGTAGGCAGCCTTCAAATAAGACGTTACCAAGTACTGTTCCTGCAGTGAAAATGAAATTAAGACCAAAAAAGAGAATAAGGCACTAGCTTTAAATGACCAGAACGGAAGAGTAGATGACTTCATTACTATTTACTAATATGTATTGAAAATACTTGATTGTAAGTGAGTTATTATTATTATTATTTGAAAATACTCAAGAAAGTACAAGTCCATAATTTTCACTCAAGTACATGGAACTGAGTAAACAGGGCAAATCACTGCACCCCTAAAACAGCAGAACAATTTGCTTGCTCTGTAAAAGTGTCTCCAGGCCTAGTCTTGCCCTTACACCTCACCTTCTTCTCATCATGACGGCTAAGCTAAAGGTCACAGCCATACTGACCTCTTGGCATTTCTGTGTGTGTAAACTTTGACCTTTCTCAGATCTTTTCTGACCCCCACCAACCATCACGTCCAGCATGTGCAGAGCTGGAGGCTGAAGGCATTATCAGCCAAACCTTAAGCAGTTTTTAGTTCCTCATCTGCACAGGACTAAGAGGGAAACTGTGCACTGCCTTATGAAGGAGATATGACACTTTATGAAGGAGTCATGATGCTTTATGAAAGAGTTATGATGGTATATAAACCACTTACAATTATGAAGCAGTACTGATGCTTAATCAACCAATTTTGACTCATTACAAAGCAGTTGTGATCTATTATGAAGCATTCACAATGCTTTGGTACAACACTATGATGCATTACGAAACAGTTATGCTTTTTAAAGCAGTTATGATGCATTCAAAACATTTGGCATGTTTACGAATCAGTGATAATGCTTTGCGAAGAAGTTCTACTGCTTAAATAACCAGTTATGTTGCTTTATCAAGTAAATCTAATGCTTTATGAAAGAGTTATGATGCTATAGAAACTACTTATAATTCATTATGAAGCAGTATTGATGCTTAATGAACCAATTGTGATACATTAAGAAGCAATGGTTCTACATGCTGATGATTTGGAGCAGCAGTTTGGAGCTGTCTTTACCTGTGGTTATATGTTTGTATTTGGTGGTGGGGATGGGGGTCCTTGGGGTGTGCCACAGTATAAACACTACTTCAGGTCAGACTCAGAACCGACTGAACAAGCCAGATAAGAGTAGCTATCAGCGTGCAGTGGTAATGACCCTTTAAACAACTTTCACACGGTCTCAGCGTTAGACTGTCAATAGACACCAAACACTGAGGCCTGAGTCACTGAACCACCTCTCCATTCATCTAAACACTGAGATTACCACTCGCTGGTCAGGGAGGGGAGAGTTTCGGGGAATACCACACACTCCCACAGTGTGTGTGTGTGTGTGTGTGGGGGGGGGGGGGGGGGGGGGGGTTAGCTAGCAAAAAGTGTGTGTCATTGTGGTTTAGCTAGCAAAAAGTCTCCACCCTCTTAAAGGATGAGAGAGAGAGAGAGAGAGAGAGAGAGAGAAAAAAAGAGAGAGAGATTATACAGAGGTTATACAGTCTTTCCCACCAGCTCATGGTGAGACATTCAGGAACCAGTGGCATTCCCTGCCTTTCCTGCTTTCAACTGGAATACACACATCAACTCCGAAAAGAAACCTCTAAGCAAAAAAAACAAAAACAAAATAAAAAAGAACGAATGAATAAAAATCTGGCTGACAGTAAAATTTCACTCTCATCTAATCTGTAAGTCTATACGGGTGTGAGCTGGGCTTTAAATGTTTGGTCAGTTATGAGCTGTTGTCTCCTGTTGTGGCTCAGCATCAGTGGTACTAAGGTATTCTAGCACCACTGTGTGGTCAGCACTGACGGTGAGTGAGAGTAGCAACTTTATTACATAAACCTGGACTGGAACTATCAGAATAAATATGTATATTTGTACATATCGCTGTTGTCGGAAGAAAACCTAGTATCTCCAAAATAATAACTTTACAGGAGAAGGAAAAAACATACTTTACTTTCAATTTAAGTCAATGGAACCAGACTTTTTTCCAGGTCTTTTTGGGTCATTTCTTTTAGTCCATTCATTATGAAATGTACACACAATGTAAAGGGCAACAGGTATTTTTAAAGTATGTCAAAAACTGAAAAACATCAAAAATGGAGATACAAGGTTTTCTTCCGACAGCAGGGATATATATAATTTGAACGTGGAAATAAATAACAGAAAGCTTTATAATTTTGAAAAATGCAAAACAAAGAACGACTCTCTGGAGCACTTGACCTCATGGGCTTTTTGAACTCCATGTCAGCTCGAGTGTGCAACCGATCACTAAACAAATAGGGGGACATTCTGCAATAAATAGAAAATACTACACATTTGTAATATATTTGTAATACATGTAGATATTGTAAAGATTCTGCTCCAGAGTCCAGTGGCGGTGTTGTTTACACCCTTCCAGGTGATGCTTGGCATCGAGCATAGTAATCTCAAGCTTGTCGCTGAGCGGTTGTTGCTTCTAAGAGCTTCTATTTCATAGTAATAGCACTTACAGTTGTCTGGGGCAGATCTAGCAGGCCAGAAATTTCACATACTGACTTGTGGCAAAGGTGGCATCTTATAACAGTGCCGTGTTTAAAATCACTGTGCTCTTCAGTGTGACCTATTCTACTGCCTGTGTGCATCTATCCAGCCTGCAAGGCTATGCGTTTGATTTTATACAGCTGTTAGAAATATCTGTGGCTAAAACACCTGAACTCAGTTATTAGAAATATGTGGATTCGTCCACATACTTTTGGCCATAAAATGCATATTGAAGTAATTGAGGACAATAACTTCACCATGCAACACTGTGTGTGTGTGTGTCCTGATGAGGACAAAGGGAACATGTTTGTTCTCTGCACTTCAGGGAAAGAGTGACTGAGAAAGGCACGTACAATCCTGAGGGCCTCCGCTCTGCTCTGCTGAGTCACATTGTAACCTTCACACACACACACACAGACACACACACACACACACACAGTGTTGCATGGTGGCCTTACTGTCCTCATTTACTTCAATTAAACTTCTGTTAGTAGGTCATGACTCTCCATTCTCCCCTGAGGCTAAGGGCCTCTTCTGCCCTGAGACACTCCAGAAAACACACTTCAACTCATCCACGCACACCCCACCCCCAACCTCCCATGGCAGGCAGAACATGGACATTCATGGTTTAATCACAAACCACAGGATCAAAAATGTCTGATAACTTTGCTGTGTAGCACTATTGTCAGTTCAGTCCCTGGTAATGCCACAGTCTCACTGAGTGAATCTGGGTCATTCTACAGAAACGTCCATTTTTGTGTGCTTAGCATTTACAGATATACTGTATTACAAAAAATAAATAAATAAAACAAATGATTTTAACAGTTACACCTTATTGAACCATCAATTCAGCTATATTGGTTTTAAATCAATCTTGTAGAACTCCAAGCACCACAGAAGTGCTTGTCCCCACAGTCATGTGTAAAGGATGAGGCCATATTTTGAGGTACAAAACACATTTTTCTGCAAATTTAACTGCAATTATATGCAATATATTATTTACATTACATAAAGAAAACAACCAGCAAATAAATAATATGAAATATATAACGAAGGTTCCCTAGGAGTCATGTCACTGGTGTTACTGCGTAACAAAAAATCTCTTCTTTTGAACTAAAAACCACACCGATGACATCGCTCGACTTCCTTTCACCCGTTTTCTGAGGACCTCTGAAGAAAAGCACACGGTAAGTCCGCTTTATCTTTATGGTTATCAGAGATTTTCTCATTTTCTCATTCTCATTAGAATGACCCATCACGCTTAAAGAACTTCTTTAGTAAGGAAAATGGTTCTAGATAGCACCATGAACACTCAAAGAACCCTTTGTATGCTTAGAAAAGGTTCTTTGCATGCTGAAATGCTTCTTCAGATTGATGGAGAATGTGTTGTATATGGTTCTATAATACACTAAAAAGGGTTCTTTTACTGTAATTGTTGTAAAGCTGACATCATAACAATAGCAGAACCCGTTTTGGCGCTAAACAGAACCATGTGAAATCTGAAGAACCATTTCACTGCAGAAAGAACGCACCTTGTTCGGCGTAGCTTCTGTTAGTGTGCTTGAGGTATCCATTGGCGTGTGTTAGCTGCAGTTTGAATAGATGGAGTGGACCTCTATTTGTTTCAGAGGAAGCGTGCGTTAGCCTTCACTCTCTCAGCTTGGGAGCATCGTGTGACGGGGAGACGTAGCTAGCAAATAGGAAAATTTGCTGGACCACCCAGCAAGCCAGCCTTAGAGTGTGTCTTTCTCTGAGTCACTGACTGACTGACTGACTCCTATTGTAGAAACACACAGGTGTAAGCATTGCCCAAGACAGACAGCAGGTAGTGCTATATACTATTAAACGTCGCCATCAGTTCCTCTTAACGCTTCCAATATTACGCTAAATCATAATAAAAGAGAGCAAAAATACATTCATAGGTACATGTTAAGGCTCTTATGATACTGAAGACCTAATATCGTGAACATTGAGAAGTCCAGCTTGAGCTGCCTGACTTTAGTTGTATTTTCCTTTATCTTACTGTATATGTAGCTTTGTTTAGCTAATTGTACTGTTCCAGTTAAGGGTGCCAAGCATTAGCACGCCAGAATGTAAACTGAAACAATATCTGATGTGTTGATTGCTATGCAGAATGATCGCTTTTTAAAAGTTTGCCAGGTTGATGCCAGCTAGCTTGGAAGCTATAATGCTAGCACTATTAACCTGTATGTTAACATATAGAGAATGACTATGTGTCTAGGTAGATATAGCTAAGTGATGTCTCCTATTGGTTAGGACTTCAGGAGCTGAACAGAAAGCTTAATATGTTGAATAAACTCGCCATAATGATGAAGCGACAAAGGAATCAACCAATCAACAATTTGATTTCCGATAGCATCAGAAAATATGCTACTCTAGGCTTTCTGGAAGTTCTAGATACATTGCTGACTGAATATAAGTGGCTATATGCTAATATGTCTGTTACAAGCTTCAAGTAAAACATAGAATATATTTTAAAAGCTTTAAATGTGTGAGCTGTTGAAAAATATTGACCATTAGCTTAGCGCTAACAACCTACTAGAATCTTATAGGAATGCTAGGAGAAGTTAGCATTATCGTTTTGATTGAATTTGTATATGTATGGTTCGAACTGAGGGCCTAGCTGTAATAACCGTGGTTCCACACTATGTTTTAATGATGCTACAGTAGCGCAGCAGTACACTGTGCCCCTCTAGGCCGCGGCTTTCCTTGAAGGCTGCCTGAAGAGATCTACTGCTAAACTCAGAGCTCAGTGTTAAATAATTACACTTTCTCTGTAATTAAATGATGTTGCTGTATTAAACCCACACAATATTCATGATAAAGTATGTTGTTATGGAGACGAACTTGCTCCTTAATTTGTGTGCTACTCTAGTTTCATTAAAAACTCCATTACATCAGCCTCAAATTACAACAATGCAAACCAAATGAAATTACACCCTCCAAAAAGAGATTAAAATTCTTATATGGCCATTAATCATGACTGACAATGATTAGTAACATGCTTTAACCTCGACCACCAGCACGAGGTACATCAGACGGAGTTCATGATACATTATATTTCCAAAAGTTTTCACTCACCCATCCAAATAATTGAATTCAGGTGTTCCAATCACTTCCATGGCCACAGGTGTGTAAAACCAAGCCCATAGGCCTGCAGACTGCTTCTACAAGCATTAATGAAAGTATGGGTCGCTCTCCGGAGCTCGGTGAATTCCAGTGTGGAACCGTGATAGGATGCCACCTGTGCAACAAGTCGGCAGGGAACTAAGGGGCTGAGCCCAACTCTTGAAAAACAACCCCACACCACACCATAATCCCCCCTCCACCAAACTTTACACTTGGCACAATGCAGTCAGACAAATACGGTTATCTTGGCAACCACCAAACCCAGACTCGTCCATCGGATTGCCAGACGGAGAAGCGTGATTTGTCACTCCAGATATCACGTCTCCACTGCTCTAGAGTCCAGTGGCGGCGCTTTACACCACTGCATTTGATGCTTTGCGTTGCGCTTGGTGATATAAGGCTTGGATGCAGCTGCTTGGCCATGGAAACCCATTCCATGAAGCTCTCTACGCTGTTCTTGAGCTGATCTGAAGGCCACATGAAGTTTGGAGGTCTGTAGTGATTGACTCTGCAGAAAGTTGGTGACCTCTGTGCACTATGCTCCTCAGCATCCGCTGACCCCGCTCTGTCATTTTACATGGCCGACCATTTCGTGGCTGAGTTGCTGTCGTTCCCAATCACTTCCGCTTTGTTATAATCCCACTGACAGTTGACTGTGGAATATTTAGTACTGAGGAAATTTCACAACTGGACTTGTTGCACAGGTGACGTCCTTTCACAGTACCATGCTGGAATTCACTGAGCTCCTGAGAGCGACCCATTCTTTCACTAATGTCTGTAGAAGCAGTCTGCAGGCCTAGGGGCTCGGCTTTATACACCTGTGGCCATGGAAGTGATTAGAACACCTGATTTCAATGATTTGGATGGGTGACTGAATACTTTTGGAATTATATGTACGAACCAAAGTTCAGCATTTTGGATGTTGACTTTGTCTTTGTGCCTTATGCCTATGAAAAAGACTAAATCTTCTTGCCAGTTTCAGAACTCTCACCTTGCTGAGAACCCTGTAACGGGGGGCGAGTGTTTACAGCACTGACATATTCCATTCGACATGCCTCTACAGCATCCTGACGTTGTTGTCCTGGGGCACAGCGCAGCCGTCAGCCCACTTATATAGGCCTAAGATATTGCCGTGTTATTTTTATTCCAACCCCCTGTAAGATGAGTAATGAGTTATATCTTGTTGATGATGCTGCAGGCCAAGAAACCAACAGCATTAATGTTTCCAGACAGGTTGGGACATCTTCCTTCTTACTGTCTGGGAGGGGAAACCATAGATTCAACTTAAAGTGCATACAAATCCCTTGAGAGAAAGTCAAATGTGGAAGTGTAATTAACTCTAAAAAGACTAGAATTACTACGACTAATGTATATATTGTCTTGTAATTATGTAATTACACTGTTGATCACATAGTTAAACAATATGTTACATTTTAAAAAAACATTGAGCTGTGGAGCAGTGGAACTGTGTTCTCTGGAGTGAAGGAGCACCAACCAATATACATAAACACACACACACACACACACACACACACACACACACACACACACACACACACACTCTTGTATATATACACTGCTCAAAAAAATAAAGGGAACACTCAAATAACACATCCTAGATCTGAATGACTGAAATATTCTCATTGAATACTTTGTTCTGTACAAAGTTGAATGTGCTGACAACAAAATCACACAAAAATCATCAATGGAAATCAAATGTATTAACCAATGGAGGCCTGGATTTGGAGTCACACACAAAATTAAAGTGGAAAAACACACGACAGGCTGATCCAACTTTGATGTAATGTCCTTAAAACAAGTCAAAATGAGGCTCAGTATTGTGTGTGTGGCCTCCACGTGCCTGTATGACCTCCCTACAACGCCTGGGCATGCTCCTGATGAGGTGGCGGATGGTCTCCTGAGGGATCTCCTCCCAGACCTGGACTAAAGCATCTGCCAACTCCTGGACAGTCTGTGGTGCAACGTGGCGTTGGTGGATGGAGCGAGACAGGATGTCCCAGATGTGCTCAATCGGATTCAGGTCTGGGGAACGGGCGGGTCAGTCCATAGCTTCAATGCCTTCATCTTGCAGGAACTGCTGACACACTCCAGCCACATGAGGTATAGCATTGTCCTGCATTAGGAGGAACCCAGGGTCAACCGCACCAGCATATGGTCTCACAAGGGGTCTGAGGATCTCATCTCGGTACCTAATGGCAGTCAGGCTACCCCTGGCGAGCACATGGAGGGCTGTGCGGCCCTCCAAAGAAATGCCACAACACACCATTACTGACCCACTGCCAAACTGGTCATGCTGAAGGATGTTGCAGGCAGCAGATCGCTCTTCATGGCGTCTCCACACTCTGTCACGTCTGTCACATGCTCAGTGTGAACCTGCTTTCATCTGTGAAGAGAACAGGGCGCCAGTGGCGAATATGCCAATCTTGGTGTTCTCTAGCAAATGCCAAGCGTCCTGCACGGTGTTGGGCTGTGAGCACCATCTGTGGACGTCGGGCCCTCATACCATCCTCATGGAGTCGGTTTCTAACCGTTTGTGCAGACACATGCACATTTGTGGCCTGCTGGAGGTCATTTTGCAGGGCTCTGGCAGTGCTCCTCTTGTTCCTCCTTGTACAAAGGCGGAGGTGGCGGTCCTGCTGCTGGGTTGTTGCCCTCCTACGGCCTCCTCCACGTCTCCTGGTGTACTGGCCTGTCTTCTGGTAGTGCCTCCAGCCTCTGGACACTACGCTGACAGACACAGCAAACCTTCTTGCCACAGCTCGCATTGATGTGCCATCCTGGATGAGCTGCACTACCTGAGTCACTTGTGTGGGTTGTAGAGTCCGTCTCATGCTACCACGAGTGTGAAAGCACCACCAACATTCAAAAGTGACCAAAACATCAGCCAGAAAGCAGAAAGGTACTGAGAAGTGGTCTGTGGTCCCCACCTGCAGAACCACTCCTTTATTAAGTGTGTCTTGCTAATTGTCAATAATTTCCACCTGTTGTCTATTCCATTTGCACAACAGCTGTGAAATTGATTGTCAATCAGTGCTGCTTCCTAAGTGGACAGTTTGATTTCATAGAAGTTTGATTTACTTGAAGTTATATTGTGTTCTTTAAGTGTTCCCTTTATTTTTTTGAGCAGTGTATATATATATATATATATATATATATATATATATATATATATATACACACACACGTGACACTTCTTATTGAGTGTTCGTCCGCCCTGGTCAGTGATGGACACCAAACTGGGATGATGCAGTTTTATTTGCCTCCTGTAATGAGTATGGCAACCACAGTATAAGTTTCTGTTCATGCTTCGGTCAGCGTACAACTAAGGAAACAGGCTAACATTAGCAAAGTTCAGTTCAGGTTTAGCTTCGAATTTATAGCTCAATAAAACAAAGCGTTTTGGAAAAGCCCAATTGGGTATACTGGTCTCTGTTACATGTATTTCAAGACAGTAGGGACAAAAGTCGAGAACTACAACACTTTACATAGTTATCTGCAGTTTTGCTGAACTGAACATATGAAGCTGTACTCACCACAGCAGCATGCAAACACGCTACTGCCAAGGCTGCACCGAAACACCAATATATATAGAAGCTGTAATGCGTTGACCAACCAGCGGGTGATGCCAAACCCATTTAGCAGGAATTTCATAGCATAACATTAATACAACTATTGTACACCGTTACAAACCCGTATTTCTGCCAAAATGGGAAGGCAGTATGTAGTACAAGGAAGAAATAAGAAAAGAAATGAAAAAAACACAAAAAAACAAATAAAACATGTCTAGAGCACTGGTGCGGAAACTTCAATAATAAATTATCTTCTCTAAGAAGTGTGTAAGCATGGGATGGTACCAGGTCCCATACCCATCACAGACAAAAAGAGATGCCATTTACACCTCACACAGACTCACACTACATTGCTCTCCAGACCATATTGGTAAAAAAATAAAAATGAAATTTACAAGGCCACAAGGTTCCAGTTCATAAACAAAACAATGTGCAGAACCTAATCCAAGCAAAAGAACTAGATGACTAGGGCATGTTTAAAAAAAAACAAGAACAGAGCCCATAACTGGTGAAGCATTATTCACAATTCTCTGATCTGACATTTCACAGATAAGCCTCTGTGATGGTTTGACAGTTCTCCCAAATCTAGTGGAGACTGAAATTGCTCGGTTGCTCTGAGGCTGTGTGCAAACTACTTCTCCTGACCTATCTTGGATAACGCCCATAGGCTCACTACATGTGACAGAGTGCATAACACCCAAGTGTGGTGTGCTGTGTACTGGGCCCTGAAATGTGCCATTGTCTGCCTCTGTGCTGTTCTGATTCATAGAATCTGCATGACTATCAGTCGACACTTGCCTTGGCAGCAAGTTGTGTCCCAAGGCATCAAATGAGCCATCACCACAGTCATCTGGACTGTTGTCATTGGCCAGTTGGTTATTTTCAGGTGACTGCATGAGCCAAACCATGGTGCGGGCATAAGAGTCCGAGAGTCCAAGAGTCCAAGAGTCCGAAACACCATCACCTGACTGTGAAACCTTGGAGGAAGCCTGGCTCCCATTCTGCTCATCCGGGATCAAAAAGTCAAGAGGAAGCAACAACTTCCTATGCACAACTTTCTCTCTGCCTGTATAGATGTCTTTGATTTGGTAGACGTTGATCTCTGACTTTACTGACACAACAGCAAACGAGTTGAATCCCACTTGTCAGAGATCTTCTTCCCTTTTTCACCTCAATTAGCCAACAACACTCGATCACCCGCAGCCAAAGGTGAGCCCTTAATTTTGCAGTTGTAAAGTTTGGCATGCCGATCCTGTTCACCAAGAGCATGCTTTTGAGCGATTTGTGCAGCTTCTGACAGATCTCTTCTCAGATGCCGAACAAAGTCATGATTGCTGACAACACGATCATTCTCAAGGACATGTTGGAACATAACATCGATAAGTAGACGAGGAACTCACCCTAACATCAGAAAAAAAGGAGCAAACCCTGCAATTATAACAGAATGTCAATGTTTGCAGCATCTGGGGTCATTTTGACTTTGTGCTCTTTTCATACTTCCAAGAGTTCTGTTGAACTGCTCAGTGATCCCATTGCCCATGGGGTGGTATGGGATTTATGTACACCTGCCATCTCAAGCAGATACTTAATGAGCCTACTCTCAAAATTGGCTCCTTGATCTGAATGGATGCTTTTAGGGAATCAATAAATACAGAAAAAGTCATTCTACAAGCGACGAGCAACTTGCTTGGCTGATTGGTTTCTACAAGGGAAAGCATGTGACATTTTTGAAAAATGATCAGTAACAACAAGGACATCGATATTTTTTTTGTCACTCAACTCCGCAGTCCAAAAGTCGATGCCTACCAGTTACATTGGTTCTGAGGTATGAATGTTTTCAAAAGGGCCACAAGCATCTGGTACAGGGGTCTTTCCCAATATGCATCTTTTACAGTGCTTCACATAATATGCGACACCTGTGTTCATGCCTGTCCAGAAGAACCTTTCATCGACCAGAGAGAGTGTTCTTGCACAACCCTGATGACCAGCTGCATCATGCACACCATGGAGAACTTGCTTTTTCAGGGACTCTGGGCTGACAAATTGGAAGACTTTCCTGTTTAGATGACGATGCCTCTTTACTCTGTACAGTATGCCATACCTGACCTTCAGTTTTTTCTAGTGCCTAAGAAGTTTAAGAATACAAGTAGATTCTGTCCCCCTCTCACATGTAGTAGGTTTCCAACGTCTCTGCACATAATACAGCACTCTGCTGACTGTAGCACCTTGCTCTTGCAAGCTTAACAATTGACTGTGTGGAATGACTATAGATGGATCTTCCTGGGGTAGCTGGAGTGACGCTGGACTAACACAGGACAGTTGGGAAACACCACCATTACAATGAGCGTCCAGAACCGCTGACACTTCTTCAGCACCAATAGTTCCCACCAGAAGGGTGGAGGGGATCTTGCACCAAGCCTGGATCACCCTTAGTTGTAGGTTGGCTCTCAACAACTGAGCAGTTGGTAGTGAGGTGGAAAACATCTTGCATAGTACCTCTGCCAACTCCATTGACCTCACCCAAAAGAGATGTGTAGGGCTCTTTCCAAAGATGATGGCTTATGCAGGACTGGACAAATGGTTCATGGCTTAAACTGCCAGCAACAGTATTTTTGGTCCCTGGAACATACTTCAAGTCAAAATCATAAGCTGCAAGTTTGGCCACCCATCTTTGTTCACATGCGTCCAACTTGGGCTTTGTTAGAACATAAGTCAAGAACATAAGAACATAAGGTTGTTGTCAGACCATGCAATGAAATGCCTTGGTTTTAACAAGTGGCTGAATTTTTCACAAATAGCCCACTTCAAAGCTAGAAATTCGAGCTTGTGAGCTGGGTAGTTCAATTGGGACCTGGACAACATTTTGCGGGCAAAAGACACAGGTCTTGCAACTGTTTCACCAGGTGGAACCTGGGCAAGAACTGCACCAATCCCATCAAAGGATGCATCAACATCCAGAATGAAAGGCTCACTTAAATCAGGGTGGGCCAAGGTGACACTGTGCATGAGATGTATGCTTCAGTGTGTGAAAAGTAATTTGACACTCTGAAGTCCAGTCATCCGCTGAAAACTTTGCAGGAGCAACAGTCTTCCTCATGTAAAGTTTCCTCCCTCTATGGGCTATGCCCTGAACTTTCTGGTCAGAAGAAAGTTTGAAAAGGGGCTTGGCCTTGGCTGAGCAATCTTCAATGAAGTGCTGGTAGTAAAGGACCATGCCCCAAAAGGACCTAATTTTCTTCTGTGATGTATGAAATCTTACAGATCTCTTCAGAAAGTTGCACTTCTTTGGTGCTAACTTGAGGTTGTGATTCTTGAGGTGAGAGAAGACCATCTCCAAACATTCCAAAGCCAGCTGTTCCATGGGTACAAAAACCACAAGATCATCCAAATAGCATAGAACACTGGAAAATTCTTATCTCCAAAAACAGCTAACATCATTCTCATGAATGTTGCTGGGCTGTTCAACAGGCCCTGAGGCATCTGATTGTATTCATGGAGGATAAAGGGTGAGGAGAAAGCTGTGTACTTCTTGTGCTCTTCATATAGTGGCACATTATAAAAAAAACAGATGTCAAGTCCATAGTGGAAAAGAAAACATTGCCTCCAAAAGTAGCAAGGGCATCTGCTTGATGAGGCAGCGGATGTGCGTCTTTTACTGTCCTTGCGTTAAGCCACCTGAAGTCAGTACAGATGCGCAGATCACCGTTTTTCTTCCAAACAAGGACTAAAGGTGACGCATACTCAACGTGAGATTTCTTAATGATGCCCATCTCTTCCATCTCATTGAGAGCTGATCTTAATTTCTCATACTGCCTTGGTGGCACTCAACAATTGGGAAGGCAAAATGGCTTGTGATCTATGAGATGCTTGTCATCTACGAGATGTATCTTTTACACAAAGTCAGTGGATTCTGCACACTCCATCTTATGCTGTGAAAAGACTGACTCATACCTTTTAATGAGTTGCAGAAGTCGGTCTTTCTACAGGTCAGACACTTCACAGGCATCCAGGTCCAACTCCTACAGTCCAAGTGCCTCCAAGACCATTTTTACCTCTTCAAAGGACCTTGCTGAGTGTCAAGAAGAGACAGAGAGTGAGCTCGAATGCTAACAGGCTTAGACAGATCCTCCACAGCAATACAAGGAAATACATCCCCAAGTTTCGTATTTCATTTCATCATCACAACTTTACTAGTACGGTTAGTAATTTTCAAGGGCAGCCATCGGTCTCCCCACATGGGTGTGAAGACCCTGCCAACCAAAACATTCTTTGGCCTACACCTTGATTGGGCTGGTTCAACAATCTCAGTGCTGCCCACTGATATGGTTGTTGATTCCGGCAATTTACCCCAAACGAGATGTTCACATTGTGGCTGTAATGAGATGCACTGCTTTAACCTTAATGTCCCAACTTTGTCAGGTACAGACTTTCAGCTGTAGAAATGAGAGAAAGGAATTGATGAAAATCATCATCTCCAACACCACCTGGTTCTGACATCCTCCAGTAGCCTTCTGACTTCGGCATAAACTGTATGAGTGCCTTAATGGCATTGCTGCCCAGTATCATGTCCTCAGTTTGACCAGGGACTACAAGTACTGGGATAAGCATCCTGTAATCATATACAGTCAAATGCACATTGTACAGAGCTTTTGGAGTGACACTTTGTCCACCACATCCAATTATGATGATGTCATTAGCAGAATGTCTCTGCATATCAGGATTTTGCTGTAGAAGATGTGACTCAACAGACTCACTCAATGTGCATACCATGGAGCCACTGTCAAGCATGGCTTAACAGGACACCTCCTGTTGCAGTGACTGTTGTATAAAACAAGCTGTCTGATTTCTGAATTCTCTGCAAATTTTGAAATATGACTGTTTTAACCAAGGCTGTAATGCATATACTCACACTGGACAAAAACGCTCCATCTGACTGGCCTGCTACGTGAAACGCAGCCTCTACAGACAGCTCTGTCGACAAATGATTATCAAAACTGATGCATTCCAAATAACACACTAAGAAACTGAGCTACAGAGGCTTGGCTAATGAAACATACAAAGTAAGTAGTAAATATAATCAATATTTAAATGCCTTGGTTTAATTTCATTTTTTACAAAAATGTATACTGCTTTTCTTTCAGAAGCTAAAAGGCTAACCATCTTCTCTAATAATACTCACAGCTAGGCTTTATGCGCTTACTAAAGGTTTCACTTAAAAAAATGCATAGAAAAAATCTAATTATGTTACATTTGTGTCCATAAGTTCTAATATCACTGTTTAGGCAGAGCAAAATAGTAATAAATTCAACATGAGACAATAAATGTACACCACTGTTAGCCTGGTACTAACCTGAAATAGCAAATTCCATAGAGACTGAATCCCATAGATAGCTGAAATTAGCATCATCATAACAGTGCTAATCAGATATTTACAAAGAAAACGCTTTCTTACAAATCCATAAGTATTAAAATAGTTTCTCCCTATTTGTGGCTGTAACAGTCTCCACTCTTCTGGAAAGCGTTCTACAAGATTTCAAAGTGTATCTGTGGGAATCTTTGCCCATTCCGTCTAAAAAAACTGTCTTTGTGTGCTGTAGCATTAACATCACCCTTTACTGGAACTAAGGGGCCTGAAAAACAGCCCCAGCTCATTATCCCTCCTCCACCAAACTTTACTGATGGCACTACGTATTCCGGTAGATAATGTTCTCCTGGCATCAAACCCAGATTCATCATCAGACTGACAGCTGAAGCTGATTCACCACTCCAGAGAACACGTTTCCACTGCTCCAGAGTCCAGTGGTGGCGCTTTACACCAGTCCAGCGGACACTTGGAATTGAGCATAGTGAAGGTAATTATGATGGTCATTTGCTGCTTCAGAGACGTACATTTGGTGGCTAATAGTGGCCTGTTTTGGAGGCTAGAGTCGTAATGCAGTTAAGCAAGAGTCCGTGTCACGTTGGGAGTTGGGCCATAATGTTGCTTCAGTCCCCATCTCTAGTTTTATCTTTACTCGTATTAAACTGTTTTCACTTTTCTTCACATTTTAATGCGACTATACGTTGTCTGTCTTGAGAGTGAACTGAACTGAATTTTTAGCGTACTCTCCAGCAGAGCAGCATCTCTGATTAAACAGGGTGTGGAGTGGAGTGTGTGATTAGAGGGGGAGATAAGCGCTTTATGAACTCAAGTCCTCTTATTTGCATTCTTTTAGACCACACACTTACTGAGATTTCTTCACTCGCTACGAAACACACACACACACACACACACACACACACACACACACACACACACACACACACACACACACACACACACGCACGCACTGGCATGTCTCTATCCTGCTCTTACACTGGGGAAGTGTAATTTTGTGGCGTCCAAACAGAGGCTCGCTGCGCAGTTTCCCAAAATGGTCGCCCTCTTATTAGAGAATTCCAGCTGTATTTGGGTCTAAAGCAGAGACTAGCCGCTACCGCTACAGCTACAGGGCCGCTGCTGTTCTTAATATGTTTTGTCATTAGCCGACAATGCCTTTACAAGCCTATAATCTAAAGCCTAATCTAACATCACCTTCTGAATGTTTGTAGTGCTGTGCCTTCAGTATTCACCACACATTTTCATACAAAATTACTGGTGTAATGTTTTATTAGCCTGCATTGCTAATGTTTAGCCTAGAGCGTTAGCAATCCTCATCTAATACAAGTTGTGGTGTAAAATAGAGCTCCTATATTGTGTCTAAGCTAAACGTATGCTACTTCGATTTAGCACTATTAACAGTTAAGGCTACCACAGCTAGGCTAACTTAGTGATCGCTTTCTAGCTAATACTAAAGCTTCAGCCTCAAGAATCTAAAGAACTCCGTACATTCCTTGTAAAAAAGTTCCATTCAAATAAACTAGAACTGAGTATCATTTAACTGAAAGTGTTTTCAGATTTTATTTCTGATCATAGTGGTGTTTTAGTAGCCTAATGCTGCCTGCACTGCTAATGACATTTATCTGACACAGGTACTACATTCCTGGTACTACACACACATTTTATATATATATATATATATATATATATAAGTACATTACGCCAAAACATTTTTTGTCCATTTTCATACACTTTCAAATGTATTTGATACATATTCTACCTGTGTTTTTTCCATGTGGGCTGTTTTCCAGCTAATGCTAAAGGCTTTAGCCTCAGTGCTCTAAACTACACTGTACATCCATTGTAAAAAGTGCTATGCAAATCCATTTCAACTGAGTTTCAATTGAGTTTGTGGTTTCAGATGTAATCTCCTATTATTTTCATTAGCATACATAGTTATTGTTTATAAGCTTATTGTTACAAACATCTGACACAGTCAGCCACTGTCTTCCAGATAATGCTAAATGCTCAGTTTCGAAGCTCCAGAGGACACAGTACCAGAGCTGGCTTATGAGGAGCCTGGCCGCTTCCTATTCCTCCCGTTATATCAGAAACAGAAAGGCTAATCAGCAGAGGGTGTCTGCGAGTGAGTCCTCAATGAATGGGAGTGAATGGAGCTCAACGGCTGAAAAGTTAAAATTGTTTCTAATCACCAGTAGAAGGATTTCACTACAAAAAAACAAAAAAAAATCTTACCTATAAATTTCCTTTTTACTACAGCAAATGGGTTTTGGGCAGTAGAAGGCGGGCTTTACTGCTAAAGAGTGATGATTGATTGGCGAGCGGAGCAGCTCATTGGCTGTTCGCGCTCACCGACATCATGGACATACATGAGGTGTCGTTTTAAACTCCTATAACTCGAGTTTAAAAGCTCTTAAAAAGCAAAGATTAGAAAAAGAGGTTTGTGTATATGTGTGTAAATAGGTATTTATGTGTGTATAAGGACATAAATGTATACGAGCATTGAAAGTAAAGCACCTCAATAGGCCCACAATGGAACTGTCCTTAGCTATATTTGTGGTGCTAATTGATAATTGTAATTTGGTATTTTTTTCCATGTTCTTTTCAAAAGACACCCCCCCCCAAAAAAAAGGAATAAAAAAATAAGTAAATAATAAAATAAAATAAAAGCTCTTAAAAATATAACAGCAGTGTTAAAGTGTTTTATGATGTTCAAGAAATTGTTTAATTCTTTTATAATGTTATAATGTTATAATGTTTAAGCATTTATAAACTGCTATACTACTATAAACTACTGCTTAATTTTGCCATGGTTCGAGTAGTGGCGGAGTTCTTGGGGGTCCCCTTGTGGAAATGTCTCTTTGAGAGATTTATTTTGATGGATAAATTCTGGTCAATTGTTGCTCAAAAAACATGTGCAGGCCAGTGTGAGCGATATCCATCGCATGAAAACTAACAACGTTAATTTTCTCTGGGGCTTCACGGCTGTTGCCGATGTAAAGTCAAAAGTATCTAAAGTTTCTCAGCAGTTTGAGATGCGCTCGCGCTTTCAGTTTCCCGGTTTTAAACCAGAGCGTCGCGGCTTGGTGTGCTAGATTGTACAGCTGCGTTAAGAACATTTAAGTTTACACGTTATCTGGGGGAGGAGTCAAATGTTGGACATAGTAAAAAATTTGTTATATTATGGAAATAAGACGGGATTCCCCCACTCCTAAGTTCAATTTTGTTTATCTTATAGGGGTTCCCTTTACTCTTATAGCTCCCACCCCCCCACCTTATCTTCACAAATCCAGCTATGTCTTGGTTTCTATTATTGATAGATTGTAGGTTTTAGATACAGGATGTTAGGTTGTATTGCTTTTGTTATTTTTTCATTCAATAAATGTTATGACACATTTATGAACATTTGTTATAAACAATTCATTTTGACCCAGTTCTGAGGGCATGGTAAGCATTTGTTTGTGCTCACATTGCAGCTTCACATCATTCAAATACCACTTTCATGCTTGTACTACCACACTACTATCACTACTGTATCTCTGCATGCATGCAAATTCTCAGACCCTCCAGAAGGCCCTGATTCCCACCCCGTCTTTGTGTGATGGCTCTCATAAATCTGAGGGACATGGGCATGGGCCCACTCTGATCTGATCTATCAAGAGAGGAATACTGATGAGCAGAGAGAGAGAGTGAAGGATGGGGAGAGGATGAAGGAGGGAAGACTGGCTAGTTAAAGCGATACTTCAGTGCATCGCTTACTATATAGGTTCACTTTGTAGTCCTAGAGGATGACCAACCCAAACTGTGCAGCAGCAGATGAGCTGTCGTCTCTGACTTCACATCTACAAGGTGGACTGACGAGGTAAGAATGTCTAATAGAGTGGACAGTGAGTGGACACAGTGATTAAAAACTACAACTGTCTGATCCACTTGTTCAGCCGCTTCGCCCAACTTCTGTCTTTGGTGTTCTTAGCTAATTAGAGCTGCAGCACTGCTCTGCCTCAGGGTGGCGCTGTAGCAGACTGGTTCACCCAGTTGGTCCTTCATAGTCTAGAAACTGCAACTCTGTCCGGATTCCTCTGAAAAACTTCACAATTCAGTCTGAAAACTCCCAAGAGTTTGCTGTAAAGTGTGACCGTTCCTCATTTCTCATACTGAAGACTGAAGAGGAGATGAGGAAGATCTCAGTTAATGTGAGGAAGAGCGCAGAACCACACTAGAACAGAGACTTTACAGAAGAACAACTGATAAACCACACATTTACTGCCACCTCTATGGTGAGTGAGTTAGCAGTTAGTCAACACGGGACCCCCAAATACCAGGGGGATCTACAGTTGTGATATCAACCCATTACAAAGGCCAATGCACATTACAAAGCTGTTAGGAACCAACAGAAACACCTACTGGTTTCTATGAGTTAAGAAGGAGAGGTAAAAGGGAACTTAACCATGTTAAGCCTGATGCTTGTCTTGCCCTTCTTGCCTGTTTTCTCAGCCGCTGCTCACATTTAACCTCCAGTTCCACCTCCATGTAATTCAGCAATGATGAGGATTCCCACTTTAAATCCAACACTGTCCCCTGGTGGATGAAAAGAGTCACTACTAGCTGTTACAGTGGGTGCTATTCCTGAATCCAACAGCAGGTGGCGCAAATGGGAGCTGGTAATAAATTATAGGGGTTAACCTCCCTCCGCCCCTTTGGGGGGGCTTCTCATATATCAAGATGCTGGGATGCTGGTACAGAGAGCATCTCTCACGTCTGTTCTGAAGTAATCCAAGCCACATTAAACTGGACACGGTCTTGAATTTTTAATCACCACACCTAGTCTAAGGATTAAAGATGGTTAAGATGTAAACAGAGTCGTTCTGAGAGGTTTGGTGTGAAACGCTCTGTTCTAGAGAGACTTACAGAGTCAGAGTTCTTCACAGTGGTGGTGATAGGAACCAGACATCCACCTCTAAGAGCTCCCTCACAGAAAGTGATCGCAAGAAATGGTTATGAACTCACTGCCTGATGTCTGAGACACTGTTTAATGATATGAACTTAAAGTCCATTCATGGTGGAGGGACACATAATATGCAGGGTGTTCTAAGGCAAAATAGTCCCTAAAGAAAACATTCCATATAAACTCAGAAGACTTGTGTAGGTTCACTGGTGGTTTTGGATAGTAAATAAGATTGGTGTTGTAGTCATGGCGACCCCTGGTTCCCATCACCACCACTGTAAAGACATCTGAACACATTTCACACCAAAGCACCCTGAATCACTCTGTTTATGTTTCAAATGCTGTGCTTTGGAGGAATTTTGAAAACTTGGTGGAACTGCCCTTTAACTGTGTGCCCTATCCACTGCCTCCTCTTCTTTTACACCAACCATCTCCATGTCCACCTTCACTACATCCATAAACCTTCTCTGAGGTCTACCTCTTCTCCTTCTACCCGGCAGCTCCATCTCCAACATTCTTTGACCAATATATCCACTATTCCTCCTCAACACATGTCCAAACCATCTCAACCTGGCCTCTCTGGCTTTATCTCCAAACTGCTCCACCTTCACTGTCCCTCTGATCTGCTCATTTCTAATCTTGTCCATCCTTGTCACTCCCAACGAAAATCTCAGCATCTTCATCTCCGCCACCTCCAGCTCAGCCTCCTGTCTTTTAGACAGAGCCACAGTCTCCAAACCATACATCATAGCAGGACGCACTGCTGTCTTGTACACCTTCCCTTTCACTCTTGCTGCTATCCTTCTGTCACACATCAGCCCTGACATCCATCTCCACCCACTCCACCCAGTCATCCACCTTTACGACCTCTACTCCTTGCATCTTCACCTTTCCACCTGCCTCCCTCTCATTCACATACATGTATTCCGTCTTATCTCTACTGACCTTCATTCCTCTCCTCTCCAGTGCAAACCTCCACCTCTCCAGATTCTCTTCCACCTGCTCTCTACTCTCACCACAGATTACAATGTCATCTGCAAACATCATGGTCCACGGAGCCTCCTGCCTGACCTCATCTGTCAACCTGTCCATCACCATTGCGAACAAGAAGGGGCTCAAAGCTGATCCCTGATGTAACCCCACCTTCACCTTGAAACCATTTGTCACTCCAACTGCACACCTCACCACTGTCTCACTATCCTCATACATGTCCTGCACCACCCTAACATACTTTTCAGCTACACCTCACTTCCTCATACAGTACCACAGTTCCTGTCTTGGCACCCTATCATATGCCTTCTCTAGATCCACAAAGACACAATGCAGCTCCTTCTGATCTTCTCTGTACTTCTCTACCAACACTCTCACGCAAAAACTGCATCTGTGGTGCTCTTTCTGGGCATTAAACCAAACTGCTGCTCACTGATCTGAACCTCTCGCCTTAGCCTTGCTTCAACAACTCTTTCCCATACCTTCATGGTGTGGCTCATCAACTTTATACCTCTATTAATAAATATTACTAATATTAATTAATATTTTCACGCACTGCACAAAGATGATTGGTGACGCCCTTCGCTCCCTCAGCCAATCACAGGTGTCCATTTCGCGTCTTCCACTGCGACATGAACGGCCGTTAGCCACTGCAGGTTACCATAGAGATCCGCATATCCGCGTCCCGTTGTTTTGCCTGATCTGTAAGCAGTGGTTTCATTGAGTATAACAGCAGAATGTGGATCCGCATGGATACCAGATCAGGCAAAATCAACGCGAGCGTATCGGAAAGGACGAGCGCTGATCTAGAGTCAGTTTCTGTCACGGTGGTTATTATAAAACCCAGAGGAATCTGATCTGAGATCAGCCCTCGGTTCTTATCAATCTCTTCCCACCCATATTCCGACAAACCCCGCCCCTCCGGTGTTGCGATTGGCCAGCTCCGCTTCCTCCGTCTGTATTCGTCAGTTGATCTCTATGGTAACCGGGTAGACGTGGCTAACGGCCTCTGCTTTGCTGTCTGTCAGTGTTCTCCACCCGTATTTCGGCAAGCAGGGCACCTTCTGCGCTGTGATTGGCTGGTATCAGCCTGAGGGGCGGAGCTTGTGAGAATCCGCGTTTGGAGCGAGGGAAGGAGTGGTCTGTCTGGTTGCCATAGAGACCAGATAGCCCAACACTTACCAGCTTAGGAACTGAAGTTTGAGCTCTATTCCTCCCTTTTTAAGATCCCGAGGTGACGTGATTATTTTTAAATAAGGAGTGGCCACAAATCAATATATTAGGTCTTGATATGGTAAATTGTGGTCTCATTATTGTCATTTCTGGCCTCCAAATAGTAACTTGTGTCCTCAATATAATAATTTGTGGCCTCTATATAGTAAATTGTGCGCTCAGTTTAGTACCGAACCCCTTACTGCATTAAATGTAACTCGTGTTAAACTGTGTTCTGTTCATTTCTTGAAGCTGCTGTGTGTAAATTTTGAGTTAGACACACTTTAAGAGCCTCAGATGACACATTTCACCATGTGTGGTAAAAAAGAAATAACCTACCAGACTGAAACAGGAAGGCACATGATCAGAAGAGAGTATTTCACATAGAAAAGCACATTAAATGTAAAATATAAGCCTTCAGTTTCACGAAATAACTGACAAATAGACTTTTATATTGTAGTAGGCCAGTAAAAATAAGGTAACGTACCAGATAACTGAGATATATATATATATAAACTTGAGAAGAAATAAAGCATGAATACAAAAAGTACAGGATAAATGCAATGTAAAACAATGAAAAAGTACAAATAAATATGATGCTTTTTTCTTTTTAGTTTTGAAATATTTCATAAAAATTCACGTCACTACAGCACTAAACGAGCAGATTAAGAGCAGCAAAATAATCTTAAATAATACAGAAATGCATGAATAAATAACAAATAATAAACGTGTTTTATGAACAAAATGATACCGATAAGATAAAACAACAACATATTAGAATTTTTGAATAAAAAAAAAGGAAAAAGTAATATCAATGGGAGGCCGGCTTGAGTGTCTACTACCAGCCAATCGGAAAGCAGGGGGGCGTGGCCCGACGGAAAACGGGTGGGAGGTAAATACCACCGCCAGCAGCTGATAGTCTCCGATCACGCTCGGTCCTGGATGGAGCTACCGGACTGCGCTGTCCGCTGCCTGGGCTGAGCTGGACGGGTTTCGAACCGGATTTAAGAGCGTGTAGGAGCGAGACGAGCAGCCGGGGGGATGGACCTGCTCGGCTTGGGGGCTGTGAAGCAGCTCGCAGAGGGCCTGGCCGGCCTGCCCATGTTTCCTTACTTCGACACGGCGCACTACATCGTGTCTGTGATGGCTTTACGGGAGCAGCCAGGTGAGCACAGCCCAGCCCAGACACGCCTGGAGGAACATCTGCACTTCACTGCCACACAACATCTGGACTCCACAGTAAACAATGAGACAGAGAGTGTGTTGAACAGGAAGGCATTAAAACACCGTATACGTGTATATCCTCTACAAACAGGTTCTTCAAGGGTTCTTTGGTAAAGAAACTGGTTCTATTTAGAACCATGAACACTCCAAGAACCCTTTGCATTCTTATAGGGTTCTTTGCATCATGAAAGGGTTCTTCAGATTGATGGAAAAGGTGCTGTAGACGGTTCTATATAGCACCAAAAGGGTTCTGTCAAGCCCCTAACGATAGCAGAACACTTTTTGGGGCTACTACAGAACCCTTTTCAGAAATAATGCACATAGAACCATGTACAGCATGTTTTCCATCAATCTGTAGAATGTTTCACGATGTAGAGAACCCTTCAATCATGCACAGGGTGTTCATGGTTTCTACATAGAACCATTTTCTTTACCAAAGAACCCTTGAAGAACCATCATTTTTAAGTATACATTGTAACAAGCCTGACATCGTAAGAACCGAAGAACCCTTTTCCAGATGTTTCTATATAGAACCTATGTCTACAGCATATTCTCCATCAAATGGAAGAACCATTTCACAATGCAAAGAACTCTTTAATCATGCTAAGGGTTCTTTGGCTGTTCATGGTTCTACATAGAGCCATTTTCTTTACTAAAGAACCCTTGAAGAACCATCGTTTAAGTCATGCATTATACACTTTTAAAAAGTTCAAGGGTTCTTTAGTGAAGGCGGTGGTTCTATTTTAGGTTCTTTAGATTGATAGAGAATGGGAGGGATATGGTTCTAAATAGCACCAAAAGTGTTTTGCTATTTTTATAAGTTTGACATCGTAACAGCAGAAGAACCCTTTTTAGTAAATTTTCAGAAAAGTTCTATGTAGAACCCATATACAACACATTCTCCACCAGTCTGAAGAACCATTTCGCCATGCAGAGAACCAAATGGTTGTATATAGGACTCATGGTCCTGAATAGAACCACTGCTTTCACTAAAGAACCCTTGAAGAACCATATTTGGGAGTGCGACCCATGCTAAAACAGATGTGGAGATGCTGTAATAGTGACTTCTGTCAGAGTTGGAAGTGCAAATATAGCAGAGTGATGTAACATTGGTTGTGCAAACAGTACAATAGTGCACTGTAAACCTGCCAGTGCACCAACATAACATTGTCCACTCACTGTCCACTTTATCAGCTCCACTGACCACATAGTTTCACTCTATAGTTCTACAATTAGAACCGTTTCTCTGATACTTTGCTACCCTGTTCTTCAGTAGTCAGGACCCCCATGGACTCCCACAGAGCAGGTACTATTTGGGTGGTGGATCATTCTCAGAACTTTGGTGGTGGTGTGTTAGTGTGTGTTGTGCTGGTAAGAGTGGATCAGACACATCAGTGCTGCTGGAGTTTTTAAACACTGTGTCCACTCACTGTCCACTGTACCTTGTAGATGTAAAGTCAGAGACGATGGCTCGTCTGCTGTTGCACAGTTTGTGTTGGTCGTCCTCTAGTCCTTCATCAATGGTCACAGGACGCTGTTGGCTGGATATTTTTGCTTCTCAGTCCAGCAGCGACACGGAGATGTTTAAAGACTCAAGCAGCACTGCTGTGCCTGATCCACTCAGACCAGCGCAACATGCACTAACACACCACCACCATGTCAGTGTCACAGTGCTGAGAATGATCCACCTCCCAAACAGTACCTGCTCTGTGGGGGTCCATGGGGGTCCTGACCACTGAAGAACAGGGTAACAAAGTATCAGAGAAACGGATGGACTACAGTCTGTAAATGTAGAACTAGAGTGAAACTGTGGAGCTGCTGTCCAGAGTTGGGTGGCTTTGTAGCTTCAGCATTGAATTTCAGACCAAAAAGGCCCAACAGATAAGACTTCAGTTCCTCTGCTGATAAATGCTGGATGTTCTACAGCAGTTCTGTAGGGGAACTCAGCACTCCAGGGGTTCTTCCTCCTCAAGTTGGGTTCTGATAGCTTTTACTTCTACTAACTTCACTGAGCTCATAAGGAGTAGTTCAGTAGACGCAGATGGTGCAGACCACTCTAGTTTATTTACGCTTGTTCTTCACAGCGCACTGAGGATTGAGCTAGCAGGATTCCAGCGTGTCAGACTGGTTTGAAGGTCTTCCGGGTTTAACGTGTGCAAGCCCATAATAACCTGCCTCGGGAAATTATGCAAGAAACCCTAATCCTTTACAATGGAGATTACTCACTGCACGGTCTGTGCACAACACTGCACGTAAAATCAGCTGCAGGGGAGCACTGATTCTGTTTTTTTCAGTTCTGAAACGAGTAAACCGGCTGGTTTTGTTGCTGTGCCTTTAAGACTGATATATGTGAATGAGCTCTGCTCTGATTGGCTGATCTGTACTGGAGACAAAATGCATATGGTTTGACAGTCTGCTGTTAAAACCTCGTGTCTCTAAAATGGTGACTTTACAGGAGAAGCAAAAAACCTACTTTACTTTTAATGTACGTCAATGGAACCAGACGTATTTCCACATCATTTTGGGCCGTTTCTTTTGGTCTGTTCATCATGAAATTTACACACGATGTCAAGGCCAACAGGTGCTTCCAAAATATTGAAAAAACTGAAAAATGACAAAAAATGGAGATACAAGGTTTTGTTTCCGACAGAAGTGATACACACACACAAATCTTTTTTCAAATAAAAACACTTTAGATGCCGATTTTGTAGGTTAACGGTTATTATTCTGGGATGCCCCTTTGTTTTTTTTATGAGAACCTTAAGAATATATGGATATAAGTCAATAGTCCTTTCTAGCATTAGCCCTGCGACCCAGCACTGTTCCACCCTACCATACCTGTCCAACCAGTTCGTAGAGCGTGCACACCTTTCCAGATGCTATGTGCATGTTCTGACATCTCATGATGGATCATGTGCTCCACAGCCTTTGCAATGCTAATATCACAGATGGATGCAATATGTAAATAAGCTCTTGGCTGAACCTCAGATGCTCCAGATGGGGATGTTTTGATAAATTAAGGCAACAAATGTCCATCATTTTTGACGTTGGTCAGTAACAGTGTCACAACATTGATTCAGCAGTGTGTTTTTAGTTCGGCGTAAAGCAATATGCACTGATATTTACTGTCATTTGGTCTGTATTATACAACAGTATTGTGGGGCCTTCGTGCTTTGGGTCTGCGCATTGTAAGGCCTTTATCTGTCCACTGACCAAAGTTGGAGTTGATTATAATCCATCATCAAGAGAGATAAACAGCATGTGCTTGGCAGGACAAAGACAGCGCAGCTTTAGCCACTTTTCACAGTAGGCACAAAAATGCAGTTTGCCCCTGTTTTGAACCAGGTCCCTCAGTTTTTGTGCTATGCATTTTTTCTTCAATAATTTCTACAATATTTTTAGTGGAAATGTGTTAACAAACAACATTTCTGCCTTCATAGGTGACTTGAGTGGTTTTATTGGGGTTAAATGCTATTTGTGTGGCAGGTATGCATGGTTGTTTGATATCGCTGTTATCGGAACAAAACTTCGTATCTCCAAAATGGTAACTTTACAGAAAACGGAAAAAACATGCTTTACTTTTAATGTAAGTCAATGGAACCAGAGGTTTTTCCACGTCATTTTGGGCCGTTTCTTTTGGCCCATTCATCAGGCAATTAACACGAGGCCAGGTTGAGATGGTTTGGACATGTGTTGAGGAGGAATAGTGGATATATTGGGCAAAGAATGTTGGAGATGGAGCTGCCGGGTAGAAGGAGAAGAGGTAGACCTCAGAGAAGGTTTATGGATGTAGTGAAGGTGGACATGGAGATGGTTGGTGTAAAAGTAGAGGAGGCAGTGGATAGGGCAAGATGGAGGCAGATGATCCGCTGTGGCGACCCCTAAAGGGAGCAGCCGAAAGAAGTAGATCAGACAATTAACACACCATACAAATGGCAACAGTTGTTTTCAAATTATGTCAAAAACTGAAAAACGAGGTTGCATTTCTGGAGAGGTGTGAATAGTTTTTCACAGTAGGGATTCCCTTTGCACAACTCGTTGCTTGCTAGCAGCTCAACACAGTCATATTTTACACACACAGAGCCAACAGCATCCTAGTTAACCTGATATAGAGTTACGTGGTATAATGGTAATAATTATATACCTGTATAACTATTATCATATTTTCAAATGATGATGGGTTTTCAAAATTTTGACGCCTCAAATTTCATTCCCACCTCTGAATGGCCAAATAAACACATTCTGCCCATCTGTATTGTAGGGAAGCTCACTGATAGGTGGTGTTAATCCAAAGAGAGGACAAATGCTAGCAAAACGAATCATGACAGAGTCTCACAGAGCTACACGAACCACAGAACGAACATTTGATTTAGGTTTTCTGTGACTCCAACACCAGCCACTCAGTTCTGCACTCAGATATCCTCTAAATAGGTGTCGTTTTACCTTCAGTTTGCTGGAAACAAGGCTGTGCTGGGCTGCGCGGCACGTTTGGCCTGCTAACTAAGCTATTATTAGCTTAGCCAAAACGCTACAGTCCCAAACACCACAGAACAGTTTCCATCTGTCCTTTCTGTCTCTTCAGTGCCAGTGACTCGAGTTCATTCCCTCAGATTTGAGTCATTAGCTTTTAAACTGGTGTTAAACTTTCATTAGCCAGATTAGAACATGTTCTGAGTAATAATAGCAGAGCTGTTATCATGCTAGCTAAGCTAATGCTAACCAGCTCATCTCGCCTAGTTAGCAGCACTGCTAACCAGCTTTGAGCAGGTGTTAGAGAGATGGTTTGATGTTTATTAAGATTAAGTGACCCTTATTAGTCCCACAACGGGGAAATTTCACCTCCACATTTAAGCCATCCATCAAGTGAAACACCACATACACTCTAGTGAGCACACACATATGCTAGGGGGCAGTGAGCACACTTGCCCAGAGCGGTGGGCAGCCCAATCCGCAGCACCCGGGGAGCAGTTGGGGGTTAGGTGTCTTGCTCAAGGACACCTCAGTCATGTGCTGTCGGCTCTGGAGATCGAACCGGTAACCTTCCGGTCACGAGGCTGGTTCCCTAACCTCCAGCCCACGACTGCCCCCAAGTGAATTGTGTTCAGTTATTTGGTTTTTGATATGTACTTTTACGTCACTTATGAAATGCCCCCAAAACGGGTTAAACCTTACAAGTCCAGGGTGGAGTTTAGGGTGCTTTTACTCTTTAACTACAATAGCATAATAACGCTACAACCATGTAAGAACTGAGAAACGTTCGACTTCCAAGTAGGAACAACCCAAAGCTGATCAACTCGTAATTTCATCACTTCGACCTGGTGGTGGCCATAAAACAAGAAATATCAGCAAGCTTTAAGACTGTAATGCGGAGTTTTGAGTTTCTGTATGTTGTTTGTGTATGATATTGTATTATCAGTGAATTAGCATAGCCTCTGTTCAAAATAAATGAAAGCAACTATTTAACTCCAGTCTCTTGATTTCCCCACAGCAGCCAAGCAAGCACTAGCTTTGTCCATGTTTTTCCTGAACACTTTGAGGTGGGAAGTAGTTTGTATTGGTTGTGAATGTGGCTACGAGCCATAATTCCAAATATAAATTTGCAGTGTCACTCAGACTCGGTTAGTGAGTTAGTTCAGCTGTAACACGGTAGAACTGCCAGGTACACAATCATATCAGAGGCCTAGTCAGCAATCAGTCAGTTATTAAACAAACTTCTCTCTGTTTATGTGTTCCTGAAAATGGAACACATAAACATGTACATACATAAACATATATATGGAACACATAAACATAAACATAGGCAGTTGTGGGCTGGAGGTTAGGGAGGTCGCCGGTTTGAACCCCAGAGCTGACAGTATGTGACTAAGCTGCCCTTGAGCAAGACACCAAACCCCCGTCCCCGGGTGCTGCGGATAGGGCTCCGGGCAAGTGTGCTCACTGCCCCTTACTGTGTGTGTGCTCACTAGTGTGTATGTGGTGTTTCACTGCATGGATGGGTTAAAAGCTGAGGTGAAATTTCCCCGATGTGGGACTAATAAGGGTCTCTTAATCCGTTTCATACACAGCTAGCACTTCTGTAGAAGGTATATGATGTGTATTCACCTTTGAGGAGTATTATGTACTGTATACTCCATATATGCAGGTATATTTGCCTCTGCATGTATATGATGTCTACTGACCTTTGAGGAGAATTGTTCACTGTATATACTATATATCGCTGTTGTCGGAACAAAACCTTGTATCCCGATTTTTATCGATTTTCAGTTGACAAAATTTGAAAATGCATTTTGGTCTGTATATTGTGTGTAAATTTCATAAAGCATGGACCAACAGAAATGGCCAAAAATGACTTGAAAAAAAAAACTGCTTCCATTGACTTACAGTAATGTATGTTTTTTCCGTCTCCTGTAAAGTTACCATTTTGGAGATATGAGGTTTTATTCTGACAACAGCGATATGTATGTATATGGCATTCATACATTAATACAGTTTTAATGAATTGAATTAAAGAGTGTAGTGAGTCGGAAATTCCACCCATCTTTAAACCACTACACCACTGACAGAGATTAAGATAAGTGATTGTGTAGGCACTATGCTAGTTAGCGCCATGTTAGTTGGTGGGGTATAAGCCCCCATTACTTGTCAGCTACATTAGCCTAGTCGCTCCAATTTCGAAACCAAAGAAGCAACCTTCAGACACCAGGCATGTTGAGTTTGATTGACTACATTCTCGCCAAACTATCGCTTTAATAGCCTGAAGTGAGCTTCGCCTCCCGGTAAAACTGCTGTTACCCAGCCAGACTCTGTCTTGCTGCCCTGTTTGCTTTAAACCTGCCTAATATATCATCATAAACGTAACAGCTCTCCTCCGTACGGCCCAAATCCTCATGGCGACAAGATTTAACACAGCACTTCCCCACTACCCCGCTCGCCGTTTAGTATAAACATCGCTTATACCGTTTATGAATGTGGCAAGGAGGATATTTTTAGCAATAATTATGCGCATCTCCCTGCAGTTGTTGTAGCTGAGTTAGAGTTATGGAGCTGGGCTAATTATAATGCAGTACAGCAGCAGCGGTTATGAAAAGTGTTTGTTTGCCATTCAGAATGCCTGATAATGTGAATGCAATTTTGTCAGCCCTGTTTTGCATTTTAACACATAAACATTGCTACAGGCTGGAAATTTTACATCCATACCTCATTTATGCGAAGTAGAAGAGGAACATTTTTGTATCTAAATCAAATGTGTCATGTAATTGGGATATTACGCTGCTGTCAAATCAGAACCTCGTATCCCCAAAATGGTAACTTTACAGGGGAAGGACAAAACATGCTTTACTTTTAATGCAAGTCAATGGAACCAGACGTCTTTCCAAGTCATTTTGGGCCATTTCTGTTGGTCCATTCATCGTGAAATTTACACACAATTTAAAGGACCGTGGACACTTTCAGATGAAGTCTGAAAACTCAGTTTATATATTTTGCCTCACCTATGGTCATGAGCTTTGGGTAATGACCAAAAGAATAAGATCGCGAATACAAGCGGCCGAAATGAGTTTCCTCCGCAGGGTGTCTGGACTCTCCCTTAGAGATAGGGTGAGAAGTTCAGTCATCCGGGAGGGACTCGGAGTAGAGCCGTTGCTTCTTCACGTCGAGAGGAGCCAGCTGAGGTGGTTCGGGCATCTGGTTAGGATGCCTCCTGGACGCCTCCCTCGGGAGGTGTCACAGGCAAGTCCACCTGGGAGGAGACCCCGGGGAAGACCCAGGACACGCTGGCGCGACTATATCGCCCAGCTGGCCTGGGAGCGCCTCAGAATCCCCCTTGGAGAGCTGGTGGAAGTGGCTGGGGAAAGGGAGGTCTGGGCTTCATTGCTTAGGATGCTGCCCCCGCGACCCGAACCCCGGAGAAGCGGAAGATAATGGATGGATGGATGGATGGCACGTATGTCCAATATTTCATGCTTATAAATATGCACATAACATATTATTTATGTGTACTCAATTTACTGGCCATCGACTATTATGCACCGCAGAGTTCTCCGTCGGAATTAATATGATATGGTGCGGCCAGGTTGGAAGTGGATACAACAACAGTAACTCTAGATTTCTAAGGGGTAAATAAACAGTAATTGCACTGTATTATGAGGGCAAATCCCAGACAGCAGTCCTATATGAGTGTTGGTTGACTACTGGGTAGATGTCAGGCATGCGGACCAGACTAGGGCCAGATCCTGGACAGCTTCATACTGTTTTGCCCCATTCTTACATTTTGTGGGACAATTCTGGCGTGAACATTGTGGACCAACAATGTAGTTGGGCCAGACTGGGACCAGATTTGGGCCATGTCCTTTACTTCTGCTCACTTTACAGTGTGTGGGCCAGACATGGGCCAAGGACCAAGCCATATACTGGGCCAGAACAAACCAAGGATGCGGCCCACAAGTGACCAGACAAATTTTGCAAACTAAGATTTCAGGCCAAATTGAATTATAGTGGCTTAACAGCACTCACCACCCAACTCGGCCTACCAACACCACACCACCCTGCTGGAAAACTCAGCAAAGCTAGCATTTATGCTGTTGCTGGTTTAGCTGGTCACTCAGCCTGGTCATGCTGGTTGACCAGCATCCAAAACACAATAATGCTGTGCTGGTGTTTCTAGCCGGGCAGCTAAGGAGAAACAGGTGGGTCCTCTAATGCGTTGTTCTGACCTTCTCCATAACAATCTCCTATTGTAGTGGCTCAGAGCGCCATGGCATGTTCCTCGTCTATTTTTAGAGCGGTTTAAAGCTCGTGACTCTGCTGGCATCCCATTCCTCCTCACCTCTACTATCCCTCTCCTCCTCTACACCTCTGAAGTTTGCCAATTTAACTTTGTACTGAACCTCTGAGGCTAATGGAGCTAACACGTAATGGAAGCTTCTTAGCAGAACAGTTAGCATGGTGCTAAGAGTGTACCTACATCACTACAGGGTCGCCTCAAACCCTGTTGGTCTCAAATGGGCTTGTTTACGTGATTTATAGCTCTGAATGATTCACCATTCTCTATAAAAATGAGCATAAGTAAGTTAGTATAGCTCAGTGCCCAGACAGCAAGAGGATACAGGGCCACTTTTGGCCCGCTAACGTCAAAGCGTTCAGTTTCCCTTCGTTTTTGTCCCTTTGCTCTTCTCTTTAAATCATTTTAACAGTGATATCGTAAACAAAGGCAGCTGCACAGCTGTAACCAATGTAGCAACAGCATTAAAAAATCATTTTATATCAGGCGTAGTCATTGTTCTCTCAACTGCAGTAATATTAAAAATTATAGCTTGTATGCAGGACAGTAATATGGGTGGTCTGAGGGTGGACCAGCTGTGGCAGCGACTGATATATGCTGCTATCTGGCTGTAGCAGCCAACTTAGCCTGAATTCTGTCTATAACATAGCCCATGTTTGTAGATAACAGGGTCATACAGAATGAGGAGGCACATCAGCAAGTCTGTTGACAGAGTTTGAGGCTAATTTGTGAGGAGTTAGCACCATGCTAAGCGTTTTGCTAGGAAGCTACCTGTACTTACAGATAGCTCCAGCACTAAAGCTAACGAAGCAAACTTCAGACGCCAAGCTCGTCTTGACAGATGGACTGTACTTTAAGAAAGAGTGGAAATGGGGGGGGAATTTGATTCTTTTACCACTTTAAATTACCTCATGAATTCCCTTTTAGCAAAGTTTGACTTCTTGAAATGTTGAATTTCTGACTAGGTGATGAAGCTAAGCCAGTCTCTTTACTCGTCTCTGTCTTGGGATGGGACGGAAAGTTCCAGAAGAATGTTCCTTCCTGTTACAATCCAGCATCCTCTTGGGGAAATCTGACTATATTTGGTCACAACAGCTCGTCTGGCCACTCTGCTAAAGCTATACATCTTTAATGGACATGCGCACAGTCGGTGGTCTTCGGAGGGAACCCCTGCTAACTGCTTTGTGCTAATCTCGCCGTGTTTAGCACCACTAGAGACAAAATGATGGCTACATCATTCTTACAGAAGATGTAATGGGAATGGTGCTTTTATAAGATTAGATCCTTTATTAGTCCAACACTGGGGAGATGCAGTGTTCCAGCAACAAAGGGACAGCAAGGAACTCAAGAAAAAGAGAAGAAGTCAAAAAAAAAAATGATAAAGGGAAATGTGGACCTTTTTTTCTTCTCCCAGAGAAGCCGGTTCGCTGTTAATAAAGCCAGCATCCGTCTCCTCCAGGCTTTTTCCTCTGTTCTGCTTGAGTGCTGTGTAAATAATGTAGAAGCATAGAGAACAAGGCATGTCGTCCATCTGCTGGTCCGGGATGAGCTCTCTGTTTCCAAAATGTTCCGTCAGCTGATCCACAAAAAATCCCCCCCAAAAACAGGAGTACATTTCTGTCTGTTTACCGTTAAGAGCGCTGCGTCAGGTTCTTTCTGGCTTCATTTTCAGAGGAGAAAACAGTAGCAGCATTCAGGGAGCATGGATTCATGAACATTGTGAATGCTAACTTATCAACTCTATGCTAACTTAATTTTGTTCATGACAACTCATTACCTGTATTAGTGCTAGCATGATAGCTCTATTAATGCTAACCCTGTAGTTTTATTCATAACGTATTAGCTGTGTTAATGCTAGCATGATAGCTCTATTAATGCTAACCCTGTAGCTTTATTCATAACTCATTACCTGTATTAATGCTAGTATGATAGCTCTATTAATGCTAACCCCATAGCTTTATTCATAACTTATTAGCTGTGTTAATGCTAGCATGATAGCTCTATTAATGCTAACCCCGTAGTTTTATTCATAACTTATTAGCTGTGTTAATGCTAGCATGATAGCTCTATTAATGCTAACCCCGTAGCTTTATTCATGATTCATTACCTGTATTAGTGCTAGCACGATAGCTCTATTAATGCTAACCTCGTAGCTTTATTCATAACTCATTAGCTGTATTAATGCTAGCATGATAGCTCTATTAATGCTAACTTTACAAATTTATTCTTGATAACTCATTAACTTTATTAATTTATTAACTCTGAGTGTTAACTGTATTAATTCTCAGTGATCGACTGTATTAATGCTAACTTATTGAGTTTATCAATGCTAACTTATTCATTTGAATGCTAGCTTATCAGCTCCATTAATGCTTAATAATCACCTTTATTAATGCCATCCTCTAAACTTTAATAATGTTAACTTAGTCACATTATAAATGCTAGCTTAATATTAGCCATAGAAATGCTAATGTGCAATCTTTATTAAAACCGTCTTCTTAACTTAAGTAATGGCAACTTATCTACTCATAAGTCATATCTACTACAACTTATCTACTCATAATAACTTAGCTCTGGTTGATTCCCAGAGGCGAGAAATTCCTCAGATTGAATGCTTCACGATCACTGCTCTACTAAGAAACCTGTAATATTTTGCTATTGCAAACACATGGAAATGTTTATGGTAAGCACCAGGCTTTCTGTGGTGTCTGCCCAAAGGCCTGCTGTCTTTATCTGCTGGTATTTGTCAGACAAATGACCTCCTAACAAAACCAGGCAGCATGGAAAATTCTAGAAACGTCTGCTCTCCTCTGCAGTTTGCGCTGTTTATATTAGCTGAGCTCATATTTTGTCATGTGTTTCAGTCCTTATAGTAGAGCTAATACACTTAGTATGACAAAGGGCTATATTAAAAAATCATCAAATCTGTTGGCTGGATATGTTTTTAAATTTCATTGGTTCGTTTTTATTGTTTCATTTTCTTCTATTAAAAATTACACACACACACACACACACACACACACACACACACACACACACACACCAGGCTGCATTAACACTTAGCTTCTTTTTGCTTTGTTGTGTACCACTGAGTGTTGTTGGAGAAAGGGGGTCATTACATTGCAGTGCATGCTGGGGATTGTAGTGCAATGAAATGTGAGACTAATATTAATCAAAATTTTAAATAATTTCATGGACCAGACTGCATTTCACAGGCCTTGTGTTCCATCAAAATCCACTGTTTAAAATGCTGTTGAAGCGATAGTGAGGTGAAAAATTTACCTTTTCTCTCGGTTCAATGAAAATATTGCTGAAAACCCGAGACTTGTTTAGTCTGATGTTTGCTTCTTAAGTTTTAGCCCTGAAGCTAAAATGCTAAATGTAGCTAACAAGTACCTTATCAAGCCAGCAGACTGATATATGCTGCTATCTGGGTGTAGCAGCCAACTTGGCCCGAATTCAGCCCATAATGTAGCCCTTGTTTGTGTGATATGGAATGAGAAGACGCACAAGCAAGTCTGTTGACACAGTTTAAGGCTAATGTGTGAGGATTTAGGCATCAAGTTAGCACCATACTACGTGTTTTGCTAATGAGCGTCCTTTACTTACAGATAGCTCCAGCGCTAAAGCTAAAGAAGCAAACTTCAGGCACCCAACATGTGGACTATACTTCAAGAATAGTTTGGTGAAAAATCTGCCTTTTTTCACAGTTTAGATAAAATATTGTTGAAAATCCAAGACTTGTTTAGTCTGATGTTTGCTTCTTAAGTTTTAGCCCTGAAGCTAAAACGCTAACGCAGCTAACAAGTAACAGAAGCGTATACCCCAACAAATATAGAGGTGGGCGATATGGCAAATATCTAACATCACAATACTTCAAGAAATTTTCATGATACACAGCATGTTCCAATATTTTTTCAGACATCTGATCAGTTGGAACTGAAGAAAAGAATGTCCATTTTATAAAATACATACACAGCCATTACCATGTCTTGGGATGTCTTAAGACAAAATGTTTTCTTAGGTCATGCCTCGTCTTCGAGACACACAGAATAATTACTTCTGTGTCTTAAGAAGTGAACTTTCGTGTCTCAAGACAAAGACAGTGTCTTCACTCCTACGTTCTTGACATAAGAAAATGTCTCAAGATATCTTATAAACACTGTCAAGACATCTTAAGACACACTTTATGTACTGTCAAAAGCTGTGAACCTAATGATTTTTATTTAAAAAATAAAAAAGTAGCCTCGTAGCTTCAGTGTAAAACTACGATGCAAAGTTTAGACACCAAGCTACATGTGGAGTTAGAGGGAAAACAGTGTGAATTTGACTATTTTTGCCTTCCTGTCTCTGTTATGTCTGTCGGTTTGTTGGAAATGGATTGTGTAAACCACTCTAAGCTGGTCTGCTGTAGTAAACGCTGTGGTTTGTTTTGGGGGCAGGGCAGCGTTAGGCCTCTCTACACCTCACTGGGTGTCTGTGCTTCAGAGAAATGGTGGCCCATGCAAGATTCACTGCTTTTAAACCATAGTGGGTTGGATACACACTTTGTGTACGCTCCCTTCAGGGGGTCTTTTTGTTTCGGCACGCAGCAGAACCCAGTAGTTCTTTAGTACAGAGTTTTCTCAAAGGAAACCCACACCGTCACACATGAGCTGCTCAGGAACAGGAAGTGTGCAGAGGTGTTTTACAGCATGCATTGAGACTAATACAATGTGTAGTTTAGCTCTCGTAAGTGTTTGTATGGGGGAAAGGCGAGGGTGGGTGGTTAGTAAAGAAAATGGTTCTCTATAGAACCAAAATTAGGTCTGCTGTTGTAATAAGCTTGCATCACAACAGTAGAAGACCTCTTTGTGGTGCGATGTACAACCATCTACAATTCATTCGCCATCAATCTGAAGAACCCTTTTATGATGATTTTATGATAAGGGTTGTTCATGGTTCTAGAATTTTCTGTACTAAAGAACCCTTGAAGAACTTTTTCAAGTTTGTAGTGTAACCACGGAAATGCCCAGATAGTGAACATATATTGGTCCACTGGCTGGATCAAGTGGCCCCAGTACTGTCCTGCATATGAGGCCTAACTAATTTTTAATCTCCTCAAACAGGTTTTTAAGCCCAGGTTATAATTCTGTTTCTATCATCTGGATCAGCATTATTATGGGCAGTAAGTATAGACCTGCTGTCCTCTGTAGAAACTACAGTATGCATGACAGACATGCTTTAGACGCTGTTCATGAAAGACTTGATAAGGGCAGAGTGCTTGCTCTATTCATGGCCGACGTCAGTCACACTTTAAAGCGATTACAGTGTTTCAGTGCATAATCAGTGTCGTCTGGGGAAATGCCTACGATTCGTCAGCCTGTGTAAACACAATGAGACAGCAGACTGTGCTCATATTTAAATAAATTCCTGTGACTCACTAGACCATGGGCGTCCAGCTGCACTTCTGGGTGACCACAGCACTGAGTAGTCCTCTGATAGCTAGCTAATGCAGCAGGAAGACTCTACACTCTAGACCAGAGATCAGTAACAGGCGGACCACGGTCTGAGTCCAGACCCAGACGCTGTCCTATGGGCCTATAACTGATAACCTACAGAGAATTATTTAATTTTGACTGGTGGTCCTATTTTAGTTGGCGTAACTTTTCTAGCATTTACAGTATGGATTTAGAAGCTCAGGAGACTCACAGACCAATTGCATGCATTGCAAATATCACACGTGACGGTACTCAGCCAATCAGATCTGTGTATTATGATGAGCACTGAGACTTGAGAGAGTGGTGCACACACAGGGGAAGAACGAGGCAAGAAACACCAGTTGGAGAAGAAAGTGAGCCAGATTATTTACATAGCGTTCTCTAAAAAGAGAACACAGACAATAAATATTGTTGAAATATGATTCGACATTCAGCTGCCGACTACAAGAGATGTTGATATACCTACTAGGCTACTTCAGTTTACGGTCTTTGGCACTGAATCATAATGCAAGCAAGACATTATGTTGTTCCGGACATTTGCTTGAGAAAATTGTCTTTGATTGGACGCTGAATTTTAATTAAAGACCCCTGCTCTAGACTCTAACTCTAAACGTCAGCACCTCTGTGTCAGAACCTGCACCGATTAGGCATCAGAAACGTTCTAGTCGTCCAAAATGTAGGAAGTATTCTTTTTTGTTTCTAGCAGAGGGTTTATTTCTAGAAATCAGACTGTGTGACTCTGTGCATTAAAATAAAGTTAAATGTTCGCTTTGGCATTTTGTAGTGAAAGAACATTGTGAGTAATAGATTTGCTTTGCTTCTGGCTCTGGCAGGGTAAAATAATAATATATGGTACAGAATGTCACTTTGGAAAAACTGAATACTTGAGGCAATGGCGGATGACAATTGTAGCTAAGCAATTACTGGAGTGGTTGAGAAAGGAGGGCAGAACTTGGTGGAGAGTAATGATATAATTGGCCATAATACCATTACAGCACTCACCCATTTGACTGGGTAGGCCTGTGATTAATTGGGGTAGACCTGCCTAGTCAATGGTTCATTCATGCTGAAAGTTCGACACTTGAAAATGAAGAAAAAGGTAGTTTTCCAACATCATGTAGGTCAATTCAGATACTCAGTGTGGATGAATATTTAGCCATTTCCCCCATTTTCCTGACGCCTCATCTGCGTTTGAGTCTTAATGTAAAGTGTGTAAGTAGCCTCGGGCTGTGAATGACTTGCTTTGAGGTTCCATAGTTCATTAACGCTGCTTCTGCTGATGTTTCAGGTCTCTGTAAGTCTTCCAGTAGACAGGTACGTTATTAAACTTACCCCATCATGTGCTCACCACATCCTGCTTTACACCAGGCTCCCGCGAGGAAAGCTTTGTGTGTGTTTTGCTGCATGCTGCATGTGCTGTGTCCATTGAGGGTCTGTCTGTCTAAGTGTGGTGTTCAGCTCACGAAGGCAAGCATTTGTTGTGGTCACTGGAGTGCAAACATTTAACTAAGGAGTCTGTGTTTAAGTAAACCATTAACGTACTGTATTTTGGCTGACGGTAAAGCTGCATGATGAACCGTCTCACACAGACTCATTTTACCAGAAACTAGCTCCACCTCGCTGGTGTAGACTGTAGCTCATCTATTGATGTGCAGTTTGTCTTAGTACAAATACAAGGCATGTGTTTCTAATAATGTGGCCAGTTAATGAAAGTACAAGGTAGGTGTTTCTAATAAAGCGGCCAGTGAGTGGAAGTACAACATTGGTGGTATTAATAAAGCGGCCATTGAGTGGAAGCATAAAGTAGGTGTTTCTAATAAAGCGGCCATTGAATGGAAGCACAAAGTAGGTGTTTCTAATAAAGCGGCCATTGAGTGGAAGCCCAAGGTAGGTTTTTCTAATAAAATGAGCAGTGAGGTGAAGCACAAGGTGGGTGTTTCTAATAAAGTGGCCAGTTAGTGGAAGGACAAGGTAGGTGTTTCTAATAAAGTGGCCAGTGAATGTACACTATATAATGACATGGCACTGACAGAAGCTGAAGTCTATGGTGAAAGTTGCTTCTCCATATTGACTGTTGTCTTTTTGTGTTGTGACTTACTGTATGATATGCAACAAGGATCAGTTTTTCATTTGCTTAATGAAAGATGTAAAAATCCAAAATTTGCTGAACTTCATATCCATATTTCACTGTTTATTGAAATGTATAATTTCATTAGCAACTGTAACACAGTTCTAATATCCCAACGTCAAAATGAATGCAGTTTAACAGACACATTCGCACCAACGTCGTGTATGTGTTTGATTTGTATTTATCAGTGATTCAGTCTCATCGCACCATAAAATCTTCTTCATACCTTAATCACCCATCTGTGCATTCTTATTTAAATGGTCCATATTGTGGAAAACCCTTTTATTTTTTATTGATATCCATCCATCCATCCGTTTTCCAAGCCGCCTCTCCCTCAGGGTCGTGGGGGGGGGGGTGCTGGAGCCTATCTCAGCAGTCATTGGGCGGAAGGCAGGATATATCCTGGACAGGTCGCCAGTCCATTGCAGGGCAGACATACATACATACACGCACACTCACACCTAGGGGCAATGTAGCATGTCCAATTGGCCCGACTGCATCTAAACTGAAAAGGCAGCCTGTTTTGAATTCATTGGTCTTGTGATGTCATGGAATCCAACTCCTTTATACTTAACTGCCTATTCAGCCTACATCAGTTTAGCTCCGCTCATTCAAGCTGAAATGATAAGGAATGATTCAGGCTGCCCACCCCCCGGTTATAACAGCCTCCACTCTTCTGGGAAGCTTTCCACAAGATTTTGGAGTGTGTCTGTGGGAATTCGTGCCCATTCAGACTAAAGAGCATTTGTGAGGTCAGACACTGAAGTTGGACAAGAGGGTCTGGCTCACAGTCGACGTTCCAGTTCATCCAAAGGTATTCAGTAGGGTTGAGGTCAGGGCTCTGTGGAGGCCACTGGAGCTCCTCCATACCAAACTGGTCACTCCATATCTTTATGGAGCTGCTCTGTGCTCAGGGGCTCAGTCATGCTGGAACAGGAAAGGCTCATATAACTGTGTAAAATTGGGGATTGGGGTGATGAAGCCTGTCCATCGCAGGGCAGACAGACAGACACTCACACACAGGGGCAATTTAGCATGTCCAGTTGGCCTGACTGCATGTCTTTGGACTGTGGGAGGAAACCGGAGAACCCGGGACCATGCAAACTCCACATAGAGAGGACCCCGGTCACCCGGCCAGGGAATCGAACCCAGGCCCTCCTCACTGAGGCGACAGTGCTACCCACCGCGCCACCGAATTTTAAAGCAGTGGACATCAAATACAGGGGAACAAGTTCCATTAACAGCCATACATACCCGTGCCATAATACTACCTCCATCATGCTTTACAAATAAGTTGGTATGCTTTGGATCATGAGCAGTTCCTTCCCTTCTCCAAACTCTTCTCCCCTCATCATTCTAGTGTAAGTAGATCCTTGTCTCATCTCTCTTTAGAGCTGAACAGGCTTCCTGTCGTCCTGTTCACTGGCTTTACCAATTGTTTACATCCTGTTGGAAGGTCTTTTGATCTGATCAACTGAGGTTTTTTTTTTCACCAGCTAAAGAATTCTGTCATTCACAGCAGTTGTTTTTCTTTTTAAGAAGTAGTTAATTTGGCGGGACGTAATGTTTTTGCTGTCTCAAATCCTTGATGGCTTGCTTCACTGGCAGTGACAGCTTTTTGCACTTCATATTGAGAGTTAACAGCAACAGATGCCAAATTCAAACTGCACACTTGAAAACAGTCCTTTCTAGACCTGCTTACTTTTAAATTAAATGATGAGAGTAAAATCCACGAAACAGCTGAGTAGCCAGTTGTCCAGCTACCTTTGAGTGTATGGGGAGTCTGTGAATGAAATTACAATTCCAACACCATTCAGCTGATTTGGATGTAAGTAGCTTTAAATTAATTTAATTTCAACTCCAATATGCTGTGGAAGACTGAAATAACAATAATTTAGTCAGTCAATGTCCAAATGTTTGTTGACCTCAATAAGTACTGAATGGACACTGAATAAGTACTGTGACATATTGTGTATCGATACTGTTTCTTACAGTATCATGATATTGTATTTTTGCCATATCACCCACCTCTGTATTATTATAGTCAATCGTGTTAGATTATAACATTCCAAAATTGACGTAAATATAAATTAATTAAGCTCTCTGATCCAAGCTCTGAGTAACCGGTGTCCAAACTAGTGACCTGCTTGTTCTCAGCTTTAATCTGGACCTAATCTCCTGGATTAATGCTAATTAATGCAGCTGGTGGTGCTGTGAAGCTCTAGAGGCAGCTCTGAGATCAGTCAGTAGGGTAGTAATACATCTTCAGCAATCAATACTACAGAGCCTGTGCTGGTGGTGTAGTGGTAGTTGGCTGAATCAATAACAGTCCCTGAAGACCCCTAGCGCTATATTAGCATACAATACCTCTGTAAGATGATTAAACTCGTTCTAGATAACAGTGTTTGCCAAATGCTATAAATGTAAATGAGAAACAGAGAGAGATTAGCGCTTAACTTGTGGACTTGGACTTTGCTCAGTAGACACTGATTAACCCTGTCAAGGCAAGCAACAGAGAGAACCTGAACTGCCATTTTCAAAACATTCCAAGCTTCATTAATCATCATCTGTTGAGTAAAGGACCCTGCTAAAAATTCAGCTAAGATCAACTTTTGCTAGTAGCTGGTTTTAGATGGTCTTAGCTGGTCTTCAGTGGTCTAGATGCTTAAAATAATTGCTCTTCAAGGGTTCTTTAGCAAAGAAAATGGTTCTATGCAGTACCATGAACACACAACGAACCCTCTGCTTGACAAAGTGAAGTGAAATGGTTCTTCAGATTGATGCAGAATGTGCTGTATGTGGTTCTGTATAGCAGCAAAAAGGGTTCTTCTGTTGTTAAGATGTCAAGCTTGTTAACTGATACTTTTTTAATCTCATAAATGGGGAAATTCCATCTCCGCATTTAACCCATCCGTGAAGTGAAACACCACATACGCACTAGTGAATACACAAACACACACACACACACTTGCCCTATCCATGATGCCCGGGGAGAAATTGGGGGTTAGGTGTCTTGCTCAAGGACACCTCAAATCATGGACTGTTGGCACTGGGGATCGAAGCAGCAACCTTCCGGGCACAGGGCTAGTTCCCTAACCTCCAGCCCACTACTGCCTGAGGAGGTGCACCATTCCCGGAGGTACTGCAATACCAGGTTGATGCGTGGAGCGGACAGAGCAAGCCCCTCTTCCTTCTCCCTGTTCTAAAAATCTATTTAATATGTAGTTCTCATATAGAGGATGTATCAGATATTAAACTGATAAGAACAGATACTACACTTGATCTTAGCCCAAAGGCCGAGAAGCGATGTAACGATTGAAGAACCCCTTGTGGTGCTATACAGAACCATATACGGCACATTCTGCATCAGTCCGAAGAACCGTTTCACCCTGAAAAGAACACTTAAAGCATGAAGTAGTTTTATATAGAACCCACGCTTCTAAACAGAACTTTTCTAAAGAACCCTTTAAGAACCCATCTCTTCTTAAAAGTGTAGGTTCTTCATTTTCTCCACAAGTTCAAGATTTCTCTCAAAAAATGTAGACTAAACAATACATCACAGATGTTTGTACCACCAGAATCATATGATTAAATATTAAGCATGTGCTATACCAGTTAACATGACTTGCTAGTTAGCTAGCCAGCTAATCTTAGCACGTGCCAGTGCTTGTTTAGCCTTGCTAGCTTCGATTTGTAATCTTATTAAGCAGGTTTTTCATGTTTTTTTTCTCTTTAAAATGTTAAAATGCTAAGTAACACGCCACAGATGTTGTTTACAGGACAATAAAATTAAGTATATTTGCTAACCAGCTAACGTTTGGCTGCCATTTGAACATCTGTAAATGTAGGTAGCTCTGTTTTCTACATAGACGTTCATTTTCTATATTCCTTGCATTAAAGGTGATACAGTGATTAATAAGATTGGGCTAACACTAAGCACACAGGCTACGTGGCACAAAGCAGGCGATTTTTACAGCCACAACAATGAAGAAATGCTAGCTGCTAGTCATGCTAACTAGCCATGCTAACTGTTCCATGTGACCTAATCTGAAATCCTGAGTTCAGCTTTTCTGCAGGGAGCTCTGTGTGCTACTGGGTTAAAGAGTGATGAGGTAGATTGAATATGACCAGCAGAGCTGCAGCACGAGCTCGGTCCATTTGGTACAAGTGCTGACAGAGCAGTATCGCTAAAACGCTGCCTGTAACGTCTCTCAGAAAAAGAGTGAGAGAAGATTCGTCAGTGCCTGTTAGGGTCAAAATTTCTGATTTTAAAGGAATAGTTCAGCGGCAAAAATCCAAGTTAGACAATTTTCCACTCACCCCAAATGGATTAGATCGGCGGCCACGTGTTTGGGGTCCAAATTTTGCTTCTTAAGTTTAGAATTGGACTGGCAAGGCTAACACTGCCCTAACTAACAGTAGCCGAAATCATTTCTGTAAAAATGTCAGCAAAAGCTTCACTAAGGTCCTGCAGACTTGTAGATGTGGTTGAGCACATATGGGCAGCTATTTTAGACAGCAAGGTCTGTATTTACAGGCCATCACAAGAGTAGCAGCGCTGATTTAGAATCACATGTGACAGTGACTGTCGTGGCTGGGGCCAGTTTTTATTAACATTGTAGTGAAAACCAGCCCTAGTGTTGTCTGAAGTGACTGCATATATGCAGGCATAAAATCATGACCACCTTCTTGTTTCTGCATTCATTGTCCATTTTATCAGCTCCACTTACTATGTTTAAAAACTCCAGCAGCACGGCTGTGTCTGATCAACTCAGACCAGCACAACACACCCTAACCTACTACCACCACAGCACTAAGAATGATTCACAACCCAAATAGTACCTTCTCTGTGAGGGTCCATGCGGGTCCTGACCACTGAAGAACAGGGTAAAAGGGGGTAACAAAGTATCAGAGAAACAGATGGACTACAGTCTGTAACTGTAGAACTACCTGAAGTTCACCTGTACAGTAAGTGGAGCTGATAAAAATGGACAATGATCATAGAAACAAGGACAATGTTATGCCTGATCGGTGTGTGTAGCAGCACTATATATATATATATATATATATATATATATATATATATATATATATATATATATATATATATATGATGTAAAGGTTTGGTACCTTTTTGTGTACGCACTTAAAAATGATTTTTCATGGGTTCTTTAGTAAAGGCTATGACTTCTATATATACTCAGATCATAAGTTCTATGTAGAGTCATTTCATCCTTGAAATGGTTCTTCAGATTGACGAAGATCTGTTATATTTAGAAGCTTTTTAAAAAAATCTCTCTTTTGTTAAATATAACACATACAGCATCAAACTGAAGTCCCCATGCAAAGAGCTACTAAAGCATGAAACGGTTCTATGTAGAACTCATGTTCCTACATATAACCACTGCCTTTAAGAACCACCTTTTAGTGTCTACCACATGCCTTGGTAGCATCGCTATTTTGAAAATACCATTTATTTTTTTATACAGAAAAGCAGCCAAGGTCTCCCGAGTGGCGCATCCATCTAGGCGTTGGCCCTATCATTAGGAGATCGCAAGTTCGATCCCTGGTGATGCTACAGCCGTCTGTAGCCGGGAGCCCAAGACAGCACAATTGGCCTCACTCTCTCTGGGTGGGTAGGATGGCCCCCTTTTTCCCCCCATCACTCAACGTCTCAAGGCGTCTGTTAGCTGACGTATCAGATCTGGCGATTGGCGCTATCCTCCGAGCGTGTTCGGCTGTCCTGTGACGTTGCACAGAGGAAGCCTGTGTTAGCCTTCACCCTCTTAATGTTGATGGCATCGTGCGATTGGGGGAGTCCTAACTAATGGGTGGAATTGGAAACGATTAAACTGGGGAGAAACTTCAGGTAAAAAAAAAAAGGCAGCTAATATGATAACTGTGACTACAGAATAAGTTCATTAGCAGAGATCAGCTCTGTTGTGTTGGTAATGCTGCTGTTTATCTGTTATCACCTTCTTTGATCATCTGTAAATGGTCCCATGACTGTGATGGAACAGGAAGGATCTGACTCTGAGTGTTCTAAAAGGTGAAACAGTGTCTGTGACTGTTGCGCAGTGTGTAAGAGAGATAAGCTGGTTTTACTCACTGATGACTGATTCTCTCTTTCCTGATATCACTGCTTCACTGTGGGACGGAAAATCACTTTGAAAAGGCTTTTAGATGATTATACACTCTGTTTTCATAACAATCTCTCTCTTTCCTTCTCTCTCACAAACAGCCACACACATCCATTCACTGTCTATATTGAACCAATACTGTGCATTTCCATCCCACCCATTATTCACATGATAAACAGGAAATTGCATTATCAAGACATGCAAATCAAAAGTGTTTTGTGTAACAAGTTCTGTTTGGTAGCAGGGTTGTAAACACTTGGGCCTTGCCTTAAGTTCATATGATATCCATGGCACTTCTCATCGAATTAGAAAGTCTTTATTATAAAAGCCTAAATGCACTGGTTGACCAATAATATCGGCTGATATTGATGACCCCTGTTTTAGTGACAGCAGTGAAATTATTGCTGATAATTAGAAACATTTTTGGTTGTGGGATTCAAACTACTGACGAACTTTAGGCATTCAATTATTATGAAGTCACACCCTGTTTAACTATAACAGCAATATGGAATAAAGAGACTGTACAAAAAAATAAGCTTAAGACGTTTTCAGTTGGAGACAGTTCTCTACTGCAGGCAGGCCAGTCTAGCAACTGCACTCTCTGATTACATGCAGACTGCTTCTTGGTGTGTCATTTTGAAATAAACATGGACGTCCCTGAAAAAGATGCTGTCTAAAAGGCAGCATCAAAACCCCAAATTGTGTTCATTGTTAATGGTGCTCCCCCTCGCCACCATGACAGACACTGGCTTTACAACTTTATGCTGGTAACAACCTAGATTGTCCTTTTCTTTTTTGGCCTGGAGAACACAACGTCCATTATTTCCATAAACTTAACTAAACCTGTGGTGTATTCAATTAAAATCTAAAATATTAATGTAAAGTCATCAGCTGATGTCAGTTATCAGACTTTTTGGCCTCTTAAAATCAGCATCAACAATTTTCATATCAGTCTGGCCCTATTTTATTATTACATTATAATAAATACTTTCTAATTCAATTACGAGAGTCATGGAGATTCACTTTTAATGCACTGTTAATATCCTGAATAACTGGAAAATTTATGCAGCTTTATTAGTGGAATGTTACTCATAATCTAATACTGACACTGTTGTTGGTGGTGTTGCAGGAGCGTTGGAGGTGTCTCGGAGGAGCCCGTTCGCGTGCTGGTTCAGCTCCATGCTATACTGTTTTGGAGGAGCTGTGCTGTCCGGCATCATCATGGCAGAGGCCCCGGTCGCCCCGCTGGCCAACAGCACCAATGTCCTGCTTGCCTCGCTAATGTGGTGGGTAATACTCTGAGCGGAGAGGCTAACATAAACGATGATATATATTTAACTCAGTTCAGCGCACCTTTTATCATAAAATTCTTCTCGTTTTGGTCTGAAATTCAATGCTGAAGCTACAAAGTGACATGTGAGCAACACTAAAACAGTCCAGAAGCTGACCAAAGGTTACTGAGGGAATGTGGATGACTTCACTCACTAATACACTTGAAGTGACAGTATTATGAGCTGAAGCCCATCAGCAAATTACAAGTGCATGCATGTTGAAACCTACCCTGATCTCATCAGCTCCACTGATCATATAGTTTCACTCTGTCATTCTACAGTTACAGACTGTAGTCCATCTGTTTCTTGACATACTTTGTCACCCTGTCCTTCAGTGGTCAGGACCCCAACAGAGCAGGTATTATTTGGGTGGTGGCTCATTATCAGCAGTGACACTGATGTGGTGGTGGTGTGTTAGTGTGTGTTGTGCTGCTCTGAGTGGGTCAGACATAGCAATGCTGCTAGACTAAGAACCAAAAACATCCAGGCAACAGCTTCCTGTGGGCAGCGTCCGGTGTCCACTGATGAAGGGCTAGAGGATGACCAATACAAACTGTGCAGCAGCAGATGAGCTGTCGTCTCTGACTTTACATCTACAGTAGTGCTCAAAATATTAGCAGTGCCCCAACAGCAGCAAGATAAATCAATGTTTTTGTTAAAATTTCAACCTCTACACCACAAGTAAGCTTTTGGAGGGTATAATAAGGGTATAGAAAACCAACAAACCCAACAGGCCACCCATGCATACTGCAGATTCTGTGAAATTGAATGATTAACTGAAAAGGGTGTGTTCAAATAAATAGCAGTGGTGAGTTCAATTAGGGAGGCCGTCACTTAGGGAGGGCATTCTGGGGAAAAAAGGGTGTAAACAGGTGATCCTTATTTAAGGAGCAAGGCAACTGACATGCTGGCTGTGCATTTGTCCTGAAAAAACAAGAAAAATGGGTCGTTCAAGACACTGTTCTAAAGATGAGCGTTTTTTAATAAAGAAACTAATAAAAGAGGGGAAAACCTATAAAGAAGTACAGAAAGTGATTGGCTGTTCAGCTAAAATGATCTCCAATGCTTTGAAATGGGAAGAAAAACCAGAAAAACGTGGAAGAAAAAGAAAAACAACTCCTCAAATGGATAGGAGAATAGCCAAACTGGTAAAGGCTCAGCCAATGATCGGCTCCAAGAGGATCAAGGAAGACCTTCAGTTGACTGTGAGTACTGGTACAATCAGAAGACGTCTTGTTGAAATCAACCTACCAGCAAGAAGCCCCCGCAAAGTCCCACTGTTAAATAAAAGACATGTGCAGAAGCGGTTAGAATTTGCCAAAGAACACACTGAGTGGCCTGAGAAGAAATGGCGTAACATTTTGTGGACTGATGAAAGCAAGGTTCTTCTTTTTGGGTCCAAGGGTCACAGACAGTACGTCAGACGTCCTGCAAGCACAGAATACAAGCCACAGTACTCAGTGAAGACGGTTAAGCATGGTGGTGGAAGCATCATGATATGGGATGTTTCTCCTACTACGGTGTTGGTCCTATTTATCGCATACCAGGGATCATGGATCAATTTGAGTACATCAGGATATTGGAAGAAGTCATGCTGCCATATGCTGAAGAGGAAATGCCTTTGAGGTGGACCTTTCAACAAGATAATGACCCAAAACATACCAGCAAGCGAGCAAAAGCATGGTTCCAAACGAACATGATTCAACTGATGGAGTGGCCAGCACAATCCCCGGACCTTAATCCCATAGAAAACTTGTGGGCTGACATAAAAAATGCAGTGCATGAGGCAAAACCAAGAAACGCAGGGGAATTGTGGAATATAGTACAATTGGCCTGGGCTGCAATACCTGTTGACCGTTGCCAGAAATTGGTTGACTCCATGCACCACAGATGTGAAGCAGTTATCAGAAACCGTGGTTTTGCAACAAAATATTAGTTTAGGATACTCAACCAAGTTGACTTATCAAGAATTTCTTAGTTTGTGCAGTACATTTTTGAGTTTCCATGAAAAGATGTCAACGCTGCTATTTTTTTGAACATTACGTTTCTGACTTTCTGTGAAATATCATTATTATTATTTGAGTTTTAATTACTTTTCCCAATTGTCCTGCTTTGGAATAGAATGTGCTGTGTCCCCAATGCATTTGTGTTCATTAAAGTACAATTTGTTAGAAGAATTTTGACATTTACTCATTTTTTTAAAGACACTGCTATTATTTTGAGCACAACTGTATAAGGTGGACCAGCATGGTAGGAGTGTCTGACAGGGAGTGGACTAAAAACTAATAGACTAAAATATGCTACTGTTTGTAGCTATGCTAATGTACTTTAGTCTATGTTAATAGATAACAGGGAGTGATACAGTGTCAGAAACCACATAATCAAGTCTACAAGAGATACTGAACCACTACACACGCTTTGAGGCAAGTGTGTGATGCTACTTTTGTGCTAATTAGCATACCTGTAAGTAGAGAGTTTACGGCTACTCTCCTAGCGAGGATATTTGGACGGCTTTAATTCAATCAATCAATTAATTTATTTGTCATTGTGTTTGCACACTGTGAAATTAGACCTCTGCATTTGACCCATCTGTGCAATGAAACACCCACATACATGCACACTAGTGAACACACACACTAGGGGGCAGTGAGCACACTTTGCCCAGAGCAGTGGGCAGCCCTGGGGAGCAATTGGGGGTGAGGTGCCTTGCTCAAAGGCGCTTCAGTCATGGACTGTCAGCCAAGGGGATCAAACCAGCAACCTTCAGGGGTGGAACCACAGGGGTGGTTCCCTAACCTCCAGCCCACGACTGCCCCAACTTTAGGAAGCTCTGTGGAGTTTTTAAAGTAACACTAAAAACGTCTGTTTTCTCCACAGAGCCTAGTGCAAAAGGCTAAATTCTAGGCCAAAGCTCCAAACCTCTCCATGAATTTTTAGTCACATTGGTGCCTGTGCTGTGTAGTGCAATGCCGTGCTGCCCTCTAGTGGTCAGAAACAGCAGTACAGCTTCTAGCCAGGACTGGTTCTAAAGCATTAGCTCCGTATTTTTCAGAGCTTAATGGGTCTGGCCTCGTTTATCTGAAATATCATCAACTGATTTTTACATTTGAGTTACGTAATGCATTTATTTGACCAATAAGCAGAACTGAGTTTGCAGAACTGAGTAATTCCCCTCCATTTTTGGCATTTAATCGCAAGTGAACATGCTCTTAACCTTACAGACATCCTCCTGTTTGTCATTTGCATTTGAAGATTGGAATTTCTTTTCATTTAGATAAACAAAGGAAACCTGTTCTGAGAATTTCTGTTGCTATTCAAACAGATGGCTTTTTTTCTCTTCTAGTGATGCCACCAGACACCCTGAGGCTCACTCTGCAGTCATAAAAACAAGAAATATTCTGCTGTTTTGTCCGTGCGTCACGCACACTTGCATGAGTGCCTCCGATAATTAACAGCTAGCGTCACAAATTATGCTAATGGACAATTAAATGACCAGTTTCACTGCTCTGAGAGACGGAGATGGCCAATTAAGCAATTAGCTGTGCTCCAGCGTGTGGTGCGCCTGTGTTAATACAGATGATTTGGAATGTGCTAATGCAGCGATCATGTGCTCCGACTAGAGGAATCCGAGCAGACAGGTTTCCGTCTCCTCCACAGTCCGCAGCTGCTTCGGCCTTTATGAAAGAAACGTGTGGCTTCATCCCACTTATCCTCCACAACCTGTAATCATGATGCACATTTACGCTAAGAAGGAGAGTCGTTCTTGGCAGTTTTGCTATACATTCAATTTACACTGCATAATTATTTATACATCATGTCTCAGCGGAGGCCCTTTAGGGCAGCTGTTTTCAGCTCTACCAATAAAAACACTTAACGTCAGCTCAGCAGCTCAGAAACTGAGCCCAAGTCTTAATTAACTTGCAGTAAACAAATGATGCCAGGTGTCCAGGTCAAGCAAATAGGTAGGTTTAAAAGACTGAGCACCTGGGGACATTTAAATTATGAATATTTCAAGTGTCCATGTAATATTTCAAGATCAGTTAGAAGGTCCAGTTTGGGTTACAGCACAACACACACACAGACACACAAACCTTCTAAGCCACTTCTCCTTCTGGGTCACAGGGCATGCTGGAGCCCATCCCAGCTGTCATTGGGCGAAAGGCAGTACACATCCTGGACAGGTCGCCAGTCCATCACAGGGCAGACAGACACATTCAATTTACCATGTCCAGACGGCCTGATTGCATGTCTTTGGGAGGAAACCCACACAGACACGGGGAGAACATGCAAACTCCACGCAGAGAGGACTGTGGTCGCCCTGGCCGGGGTCTCGAATCCAGGCCCTCCTTGCTGTGAGGCGACAGGCCCTTAACTCATTGAGTTTGACACCCATGATCTAGTATGTAGACGAAGTAGACATACTGCTTAAGTTTGAAAACACACCCTTTGCTCCCCAGACCATTAGGAACGTGCAAAAATTCTCTGTACATTTACATATATTTCCCTGTCCACACTGAAAGGAGTGTTTCAGCCTGGAATTTGAATGAGGCGCAATACAGGGCAGCCAGTCAGAAAAGAGGTCATCCTCATGTATCAGCCTTAAAGGCACAATAACATGTTTATATCTGTAGCCCTTTTAATACATTCTGCTCTCCTTCTCTCTGCAGGTATCTGGTGTTCTACAGTCCACTGGATGCCTTGTACTCATGTGCCACAGTTTTGCCGGTGCGGCTGGTCCTGACGGGTATGAAGGAAGTGACGCGCACCTGGAAGGTTCTGAGTGGCGTCGTCCAGGCCAGCAAGAAATACCAAGATGGGCTGTTTGTCATGATCGCAGTGGGCTGGGCTAAAGGTACTGAGCTAATGTTTGTCTTATTGACTGTGATTGGCCCTAATCTCTGCATTATTCATGCTGAGACCTCCCCTGACCTCCCCCTGCAGGCCCTAATCGCCGCCTCATTTGTTCTGAGGCCTCCTCCTGATTGGGAGAGGGCCTAACCACCTTTGTGGTTTGTTCTGAGGCCTCCCTCTGACAGCAGCCGGTCCTAAACGCCACGTTGTTCGTTCTGAGACCTCTCCCTCACCAGGATTAGTCCTAATCACTACATTGTTGATTCCAAGAGATCCCCCTGACAGTTGGTTCTACTCACCGCCTTGTTTGTTTGGAGACCTCCCTTTGACTGTGATTGGTCCTAATCACAGCATTGTTTGTTCTGAGACCTCCACCAGATGACAACTGGTCTTAAACACTGCATTGTTTGTTCTGAGAGATAACCCCTGACTGCAATAGGTTCTACTCACCACCTTGTTTGTTCTGAGACCTCCCCTTGACTGTGATTGGTCCTAATCGCTGCATCGTTCGTTCTGAGACCTCCCCCTGACCGCTATTGGTCCTAATCACCACCTCATTTGTTCTGAGACGATTGGTACTAATCACTGCATTCTTTGTTCCAAGACCTCCCCCCAACCATAATTTGTCCATAATTTGTCAAAGCTTTCTTCAGCGGCAGAATTTCTTTTTGATGTTGGAAAACATCACGTTAAACTTTCGACGAGCACTGCAAGTGCACACTGTTGCATTTACAGGGAGATTTGGTGTTTGTATTTGGAGAACAGAGAAAAAAAACCACACACAGAAACATGTATTCTGCCACTCAAACTCTCCAGTAAAATAAATAAATAAATAAAATACTTGAGATTGCACACTGATTACATATCCGATGACACTTGTACCTTACCATTAAATCCGTTTCTCAAGCTATTGCACTTGACTGTGATTATCCTGAGCATGAAAGATTATCATTGTATTTGCAACACGGCCTTTTCCATTTCCTTTAAACTTTTTTCCAGATTCTCCATAATACCCCTTATTAAAATCATTAAGCAATTCACCTTTCTGTCCCTCAATTACAGATGAAAAAAGGTTTGAAATATCAGAAGGTTGAGGTGACTGTCATTACAGTGAGCTCTGAATGACAAACAGCCACTAACGCGCAACAATCCAACAACTGGCCTTTTACAACTGGATGACAATAGCATAAACACAATACTGCTGTACAAAACTTCAGTACTTCACAGCAATAGCACCACAACCTGAACCTGCATCATGCAATTTTACAAAAAGCATAATGCAAATACAGATCGGAGACAAATTAAAAGGAAAAACAAAGTGTCTAACTAGGGTAAACTCTCTGCACGCCACTTCACATGTGTTTCTGACGTGGACTGAATGAAGAATAAAAGGTTTCTGGCGTGATGGGTCAGTCCTTTGTGATGTCCTGAGTGTCCATTGGTCAGTTTCACACAAAATGTAGACGGACATACAAATCCACGAGTTCCACACAGTTGAATTTTAATCCGGAATACTCACTTACAAAAATGCATAATGTAATAATTTTATCTGATGCTACACTAACTTGTTGCCACTTTGAGCCGGAACACCTGCTATAGTGCTATGTAACTTTGGAGGAGCAGCAAAAGAACCTCCCGCTAGAACCGCCTAACACTTTACGGCACCACGTCACACAGTAACAGCTTAGCTAGCAATTAGAATAAGCAGCTTGGTATTCCCAGCACGGACATCAAGGCAGAGACCGTGAAGTGGCAGAAGAAGACACTGTTGGAGGAAGAGACAAAAGAGGAAAGAGATTGACCGAGCTAGAGGCCAGACAAGAATAAATCTCGGAATGGCATTTATGAGTTGGAGAGCTAAGAGAGATAAAAGGATACTGGAGAGTCTCATGGCTAACGGGAAAAAAAAAAACAAACAAAAAAAAAACACGCAACTCCGACAACGGTGCCAGTATTGCTTATGGAAGACTGCGAAGTAGACGGTAACCTTGTTGCTGTCAATCTTGTCTTAGAGAGTTTTGTAGTTTTTCTTGATGCCAAAAGTTATCTAACCTCAATCCCAGTTCAGGCTTGCAAAGAAGTAAATTCATTTCACGGCCAGAAACTTTGGTCAGTCTGTCAATCTCACACCAAATAAGCCATAAAAGTTTGTAACCTCCTGTAATCAAGTCCTGTAATGTTACTCTACCTTGTAAGTTGACAGGGCAAGCAAGCAAGCAAGCAAAGTTTATTTATATAGCACTTTTTACAACAGGTGTTGTCACAAAGCAGCTTTACAGAACAATCAGTGTTACAGAAAGAAAAAGAAAAATCTGGGTCCAAGCCCCCATGAGTGGCAACAGTGGCAAGGAAAAACTCCCTAAGGACAAGAAGAAACCTTGAGAGGAACCAAGACTCACAAGGGGAACCAATCCTCCTCTGGTTGACATGGGATAGCAAACATTGTTAGTATAAAGTATTATAGTACAAAGCGGGAAAACAGGTGGGGCAGTGGTTAATTTGATTAGTATATGATTAGCAGTGGCAGCAGTATCTGAGGGTGAGGACTGCACAGCTCTTTTTCTTCTGATGTCATCTTTGCCAGCGTTGTGCTGAATCCTGACTCCCTGACAGAATCCAACTCCTCTTTGCACACAAGTGGGTAACTCAGGCATATGGATGCTACAGATTATACTCACGATTTCTGTTATTTGTACATAGAAACATCAAAATTGGCAGTGTAATCCATAGTGTTCATATTGTACAAAAGCGTGATTTGTACAACCCCAATTCCAATGAAGTTGGGACGTTGTGTAAAACAAAAACAGAATACGATGATTTGCAAATCCTTTTCAACCTATATTCAATTGAATACACTACAAAGACAAGATATTTAATGTTCAAACAGATAAACTTGGTTTTTTGCAAATATTCACTCATTTTGATTTTGATGCCTGCAACACGTTCCAAAGAAGTTGGGACAGGGGCAACAGAAGACTGGAAAAGTTGAGCAATGCTCAAAAAACACCTGTTTGGAACATTCCACAGGTGAACAGGTTAATTAGAAGCAGGTGAGTGTCATGATTGGGTATAAAGGGAGCATCCCTGAAAGGGAGCATCCACTTTGTGAACAACTGCGTGAGCAAATAGTCCAACAGTTTCTCAACATGCAATTGCGATATGGAAATATGGAATTTAGGGATTTCATCATCTACAGTCCATAATATCATCAAAAGATTCAGAGAATCTGGAGAAATCTCTGCAAGTAAGCGTCAAGGCAGAAAACCAACATTGAATGCCCGTGACCTTTGATCCCTCAGGCGGCACTGCATTAAAAACCGACATCATTCTGTAATGGATATTCCCACATGGGCTCAGGAACACTTCAGAAAACCACTATCAGTGAACACAGTTCATCGCTCCATCTACAAGTGCAAGTTAAAACTCTGCCATGCAAAGCGAAAGCCATATATCAACAACACCCAGAAACACTGCCGGCTTCTCTGGGCCCGAGCTCATCTGAGATGGACTGACGCAGAGTGGAAAAGTGTCCTGTGGCCTGACGCGTCCACATTTCAAATGTTTTTGGAAATCATGGATGTCGTGTCCTCTGGGCCAAAGAGGAAAAGGACTGTACAGATTGTTATCAGTGCAAAATTCAAAAGCCAGCATCTCTGATGGTGTGGGGGTGTATTAGTGCCCATGGCGTGGGGAACTTGCACATCTGTGAAGGCACCATTAATGCTGAAAGGTACATACAGGTTTTGGAGCAACATCTGCTGCCATCCAAGCAACGTCTTTTTCAGGGAGATCCCTGCTTATTTCAGCAAGACAATGCCAAGCCACATTCTGCACGTGTTACAACAGCGTGGCTTCGTAGTAAAAGAGTGCAGGTACTAGACTGGCCTGCCCGCAGTCCAGACCTGTCTCCCATTGAAAATGTGTGGCGCATTATGAAGTGCAAAATACGACAACGGAGACCCCGGACTGTTGAGCAACTGAAGTTGTACATCAAGCAAGAATGGAAAAGAATTCCACCTACAAAGCTTCAACAATTAGTGTCCTCAGTTCCCAAACGCTTATTGAGTGTTGCTAAAAGGAAAGGTGATGTAACACAGTGGTAAACACGCCCCTGTCCCAACTTTTATTATGAAGCTAATTTGACGTGATTTGAAGACACCAGCTAAAGACCCTTTACTTAGGGTAACTTAAAGTTTACTTTCAACTGAATTATACAATATTGTAATACTATATAAATCCTCCTTACGAGGAAAAACCATCCACAAATGCCCTTGTATGCCCTTCAAATCGCAAACAGAAATGTGTGTAACTCAAACAAAGAAATCTGTTTTGATTAGAAGCACAATCACAAAGAGCACCTTTGAGATAACAAAGCACTTCGACAGTTTGCTGTTGTGTAAGAATGATTACTGCTGTTTACTGCCAGCTGCTTTCTTTAAACTCAGTCTTACTCTGTGTCGACACTATTGATCAGAAGCAGCAGTGTGATGGCGATTATGATGAATACGTTGCCTGTTTTCTGTCTCATTTATTGAAGGAATAGTTCAGTGAAAAATGTATTCAATTGTCTGCTTACTCCAGATTTAGTCAATGAACCAAGAGTCAAAACTCTTGAAGTTGTACAGGAATCAAAATGGATGCTGTTTTTAAATATGCAGTGTACTTTAATACAATTTATAGATTTAGACAGATTTTGGACATCAAATGTCTTGACTGATCAGCTTCATTTAGAAGAAGGGGTGAGATGTGAACATTTTAGGGGTGTCATGACCAGTGAGTGTATAAATCATATATCGCTGCTATTGGAACAAAAAATTGTATCTCCATTTTTTATCATTTTTCAGTTTTTAAATGTTTTGGAAGCACCTATTGATCTTTATGTTGTGTGTAAATTTCATGATGATTGAACCAAAACAAACTGCTCAAAATCACTTTGAATAATGTCTAGTTCCATTGACTTACATTAAAAGTAAAGTAGGTTTTTTGCTTCTCCTGTAAAGTTCTTTCGAGATGTGAGGTTTTGTTCCGACAACAGCAATACCACATATACGGTCAGTGGTTCAGCTCCTGTGTGATTGTAGCTTCTCGCTCTCATTCATACAGCTTGTGGGTTCTTGTTGTAGTGGAGGACCTGGAGGGGAATCGGAGCTCCAGTTCACTGTTAATTTTGTTAGTTTGCTGATTGTTGATTTCTCCCTAGATCTCGGTCAAGGTTTCCTGAAGGTTTCACTTTAAAAGCTGTATTTGAACGAAAGCACTTCCATCACGGATTCTATCCGAGCAACATACAGTAGCTGGGCTTCAGCCTGAGCCACTATGAATGGTTTGATAGAAAAATGAGTTTAAATAGGTTTTATAATTTATCACGTTAACACATTATTACCACGTTAACTCTGACAGCCCTAATGAAATCAGTTTCTTACGCAACATTTTCTTTAAACTTTGTCTCACTCCATGCTCAATGTATTGAAGAAAGAGGCTTCATGATGACGATGCTGATGAGGTTTCATATGATCTGTTAAAGCAGTCTTAGCAGTTCTTGGGTAAAACAGTCTTTGTTACATTGGGTCATTCCAGTGGAACATTTTCTATCTAATTAACTACGCTTTGCTAATAGCAGCAACTATAATGCTTTGTTTGTATGATATAGAGTGTAGATAAACTTTCCCTAAAGGCCCAGAGTGTGTTTTGGAAATGGCAGAGTGGCAGCAGGATGTTGTGCCACAAAATTTATAATGTACAGAATGCACTTAATGTGCTTAATGAGCCTAATATTGTTTTCACTTAGGCAGGTCTAATTCAGTTAATGTTGCGATTTAAATATGGAACGGACAGTACAGACTTTTTCTCCAAACCTAAAATGGGTTTCAGATGCTTCCTGGATTTGTATATGTGTTCTTCATCCGTATATCTCTGTCTCTTGTTAGGTGCTGGTGGTGGTCTTATAAGCAATTTTGAGCAGCTGGTTCGAGGCGTCTGGAAACCGGAGACCAACGAGCTGCTGAAGATGTCATAGTGAGTTCATGGAGATTTAAACTCCACAAACAAACCAGGGGTGGCCAATCCAGGTCCTGAGATCTACCAAGTCCAAACCTAATCAGACATGCCTGATCCAGGTAATGAAGGCCTTCAGAGGCATCTGAATATTAGAGGCAAGTGTGTCGGATCTGAACTCTCCAGGATGGTAGATCTCAGGACCAAGATTGGACACTTCTGCTCTAAACCATGTTAGGCTTGGTTCCTTCCAGGCCACAGCTCAGTGGAGATTAGTTTTCCTTTGTCTAGATCCAAATCCAGTTAGCCAACAAACCATAAACAGTTTGTTGTTAAACAGGCAAAAAAAAAACCCACACATCCCACACTAAAGTAAACAAATTATATTTGATAATTGTGTGCTTACAAATTTAAGCATGAAAAGTGTAGATATCAGTCATGACTGATGGCAGTGGGATGGCTGCTGTGTTCAGCTGCACTTAGCCAAAGAGCACTTAGCAATTTGCAAGCTGGCCCACTCACCTACCACCTACAAAAAACCTGTAAAAAACAACTAAAAGTAAAGATATATCATCTAATACCATTCCAAGTGACTATCGTAGTCACACTTCTGTATGTTTATGTACAGGTAGCGAGGAATAAATGGTAAAAAGTTACTGCAAAATTTAGCAGTTCCTTCATTTTGTTTCTTCAGTGCTGTTATATGAAGCACCACCCCTTCAGAGGTCAGTGCTGTGACAAAGCAGACTCAGAAACTGAAGAAGGATCCTTATGCAGATTTAATGTAAGAATGGGCAATCCAAAACTTGCGGTCAAAAAGGTATAGCAAATCCATCAGAAAACCAAGTATCCACTACAAAGAGGCAAAAACAAAATCCAAAAGTCCAGACAGAGAGTCAAAAACATGAGCCAGGTAGACCTTACAAAACACTTCATATGCAGACACAAATGAACTGGCAATACTTCACACCACTTGGCTGCAAGGATGGGGTATTTAAGCAGTGGCTGATTACTGAAATGAGGTACAGGTGGTTCAGTTGGAAGAAGGCTAGTACTCCGGGGAGTGAGACCTCTGGTGGCCATATAGCGAATCACTGACTGGTGCAGCCAAAGCAGTACCACCAATGGTCTAAGAAAACACTAGTTTGACAGGGCCTAAATGCTCTGTATTCAGCTCATGAAGGCCTTGCCATTTGCTGATGAGCTGTATCAGGTGTGATTAACAAGACAGAACTCTGAGGTCTGCGGAGTGGTGGGCTGCGAGGACTCGAGTCAGACACAGCTGCTTCAAACTCCAAGCTTTGACACTGTCAAAAGTGTGAGGATGCCTAATCTTTCAATATGTTTTTAACAGAAATTATATTTAAATCTGCAGTACTGCATAATTCTGCTACACTGTATAACAAACTAGTATAGAATGAGAAATGTATATCTAAAAAAAAAATAAAATAAATAAAAATCAGTTATCAAAAATTCACATCTGCATTACGCAGTAGTTTGGCATATTGTGCATTATGAACTATAGTTTTACTAGTTGAATGTTGTAATAGCTTTACTTTGTACTTCAGAGACTTTTTCATACATTGTTTGTTTTCTTTATTAGTTTGCAATAACTCTGTAGAACAGCTGCCAAAAGCACTTGAAAGTCCCCCAATTTCTTAACAAATTTACAAGCTGTTTAACAGCAAATCAGTTGCCATTGACTATATCTGATTACATCGCCCTTGCAACACTGAAGGAGGATGCAAGTGTAACTCCTTGGTTTTATTAAAAATTCATGAAAACAAAAGGTGACTAAAAAGCTAGAAAGCAGACGATATGTAACCAAAACACAGGGCCTGAGAGAACAAAACACCAAGCAAACAAGCAGGGGTATAGAAACACACAGAACAGACCGGAAACACCTAGGACTAATGTGAGGGCAGGGCTACAGACAACAGACAGGTGAGACAGATGACAAGGCGGCAATGACAAAAGCAGGGCTAAACCATAAAGACCAGGACAGGGCAAGACAATAGTAAATCACTAAAATACTTAATAGTTAATCGTTATTTTGGCAAGATCTGCTCTTCATACCAAGAAAAACACTTTGATGACCATGAAACTCCTGAAGAGTGTTGAGGATAACTGTAACCAATGCATTAGCATACAGCTCCTTAATGAGCACTAAGGTTCTTTACAGATTCTCTAGTAAAGACAAAGAACTGTGAACACTCAGAACCTTTCATGCTTTAAGTTGTTCTCTGCATGGTGAAACGGTTATTCGGACTGATGCGGAATGTGTTGTGTATGGTTCTACGTAGCAGCAAAAGTTCATCTTCAAGCTTGTTCTATATGTAACCATAAACAACACGTTGTCCATCAGTCTGAGGAACCATTTCACCATGCAAATAACTGTTTAAGCATGCACATTGCCAAAAGGACCCTCGCAGAGCCCTGTAAACAGTGTACAAGTTCAAATGTTCAGGGCACAGCACCAGAAGTGGATCCATTTCACTGGACTTAGCAAGTCTCTGAGCACTGCACGACCATGACAGTTCATTTTTCAGCACTAAATATGCCTCAGACCTCCCAAAGTGAGCAGTGGAGAACTCGTTTAGCTCCATTTTCATGGATAAAGACATAACTAAAAGGCTGGTCCGTGCATCAGCGCAGCTTGTTTTTCCATGCTGGGTCGTTCACACCAAGCAGGCGACCTGCAGCTTTTGATAGCTTGCCCACTATGTCCTTTTTTCTTGCTGTTCTCACTTTGTTGCAGTATGATAGTTACTGAATGAACAGCTCTCTTTTGCAGGTACAATAATTGCTTTTTGTATTGATTTTTGTCTCCGTCTCCTCGCCGCTGCTGATGACGCCTGTTGTCATGGTTTTGTGTGTGGATGGCATTTAGAGAAGGAAACGCGAAGGAATGCAGCAGTGATGATGCTGCCCCATCCTGCACAGATGCTATTTAGCTAAACTAAAGCAAATTAACCTCAGATTCGTGGACAAGTTGTTTGTATGCAAACTTTGAAAATTGGTCCCAGATCTTTGCACTTATTTTCTAGTAATAAAATAAGATTTTGGTTGAGCACTATATTAAAAGTGACCACCTTTATTCCTACTAGAGACTGACAGATGGACTCAAAGTTGATTGACATGCAGCTTGAATCATACTCAGCAGCAAAGTAGTTTTGCCAGAGAAAAAAACATGCACAGGACTTGATGCTGGAAGCAGAACCTTTTCTGGCCTAATGTTTGCATCTCTGTCCATCAGCATTGTAGTTGTCATGCTATTCTCTTACAGGTCACGGTGAGGTTCAGTATGTTCAATGTGTCATTTAAAAAGAAAAAGAGTATAACACCTATGATAGGTTGGTTAGATCATAGTTCGGATAACATGCTAGCTAGCACTGATATGTTTGTTTTTACTCAACTCTGACTCTTCAGAAACTTGAGATCGAACATAGACTTGCACCTCGGAGACTCAAGAGAAGTCAAAACTGGAATTGAACCACCATTGAATAGGATAACAGCAGTGCTGAATTTAAAGGTTAACTGAGAAAAATGGAAAACCCAGTGTCTAGATATCTTAAAATGAATACCTCCTTCTTTATTTATTTTCTACACTTGCCCTGAAATATTTACTTAGTAAACACTGAGCATCATTAAACCCAAGACTTGCATGAGAACCAACATTACCAGCTTAGTCAGACAGACATGCACATTGCAGCATGAACTCAAGACTAAGCAGAGAGAGCTGTGTGTGAGTTCTCCTTAAATACAGAGCTCAACAGCTGACAGCAGTCAGTCCTAATCAGGTCAGTTTAGTTCTCTTTCTCCCCCAAGAGGCTGGGAGTGGCCTAGCAGGAGGTAGTGACATTACATACATACACTCCCCCAGAATATCACTGCATCCTCTTAATTATGAGGTTGTTGGAGGGTGGAAATATGAATGCTAGTACATGCAAGCTCTGCTGAAAATTTAACTGACACCATAAAACTGGTTACCTCACCCTGAATAACCCATGCAAACCAGCGTGCTTCATCCAGTGTGGTAGTTTTGGAGGCTTTGGCATTATAAGGCTACAGTTTGAGTAGCTAGCATTGGTACATGGACCATTTTACACCATTCTACTGAATTAGTTCAAACTCCACTGCCACTGTAAAAATGTTTTTAGGACACAATTATGTATTCAGTGCTTAGATGCACAACAGACAGAAAATCGTTTACCCTGCCCTGGAGAGGGTCACCGGGACCTACCCCTGGAGCCAGGATTGGTGGTCAGACCCGGTAGGCCCAAGCGAATAGTGTGTGTAGAATAGGGTGTGCTGGGAACAACCGTCAGAGGACCCTGTTCGGAATGATTTCAACTCCAACCTCCGGGAGAGCTCAAAACCTCCATTGTGGAAGCTGCCAGGCGTAGCTGTGGCCAGAAGCTTGTGGGTGCCTGTCGGGGCGGTAACCCAAGAACCTCTTGGTGGACACTGGTGGTGAGGGAGGCCGTCAAGCTGAAGAAAGAGGCCTGTAGGGACTGGTTGGCCTGTAGGACTCCCAATTCAGCAGATAGGTACCGACAGGCACAAAAAAAAAGGTGGCAGCCGCAATGGTGGCAGAAGCAAAATCCAGGGCGTGGGAGGAGTTTGGTGAAAAGACTTTCATTCGGCCTCAAGGAGGTTCTGGACAGTTGTCCGGCGATGCAGGAGTGGTCGGTGTGGCTGTGCCCAAGCTGTATTCAGCAAGAGTGGAGAAACTCTGACTTCAAATGAGAATATTGTCGGTCGATGGAAGGAGCACTTTGAGGAACTCCTTAATCTGGGAGACGTCCTCTGTCACAGGAGTCAGGGCCAGAGGCTTCTGGTGTGTCAAGTTCCATTTCCCTGGTGGAGGTCACTGAGGTGGTTGGTAAGCTCTTCAGTGGCAAGGCACAGGGGGTGGATGAGATTCGTCCAGAGATGCTTAAGGCTCTGGATATTGTGGGGCTGTCATGGCTAACACACCTCTGCAAAATTGCATGGACCTCGGGAACAGTACCCATGGACTGGCAGACCAGGGTGGGGGTCCCTATTTTTAAAAAGGGGGACCGGAGGGTGTGCACCAAATATCAGGGTGTTACACTGCTTAGCCTCCCTGGGAAAGTCTATGCCAAGGTACTGGAAAGGAGACTCCGACCGATAGTTGAACCTCAGATTGAGGAGGAACAATGTGGATTCCGTCCCAGCTGTGGAACAATGGACCAGCTTTTCACCCTCTCAAAGCTGGGAGTTTGCCAACCCAGTCTACATGTCTTTTGTGGGCTTGGAGAAGGCTTATGACCGTGTTCCCCGAGATATTTTGTGGGAGGTTCTCCGGGAGTATGGGGTGTTGGGGTTACTACTCCGGACCATCCAATCTCTGTACTCGCAGAGTGAGAGCTGTGTTCATATACTCGGCATCAAGTCAGACTCTTTCAGTGTTAGCGTTGGACTCCACCAGTGTTGTGCCCTGTCTCTACTCCTGTTTGTGATATTCATGGACAGAGTGTCAGGGCGCAGCCGGGGTCAGGAGGGCATTATGTGTGGAGGCCGGAGTGTGGCGTCTCTGCTATTTGCAGATGATGATGTTCTTTCGGCTGAATCACACGGATGCCTCCAGTGCTTGCTGGAGCAGTTTGCAGTTGAGTGTGAAGCGGGTCAGCACCTCTAAGTCCATGGTCTTAGCCCGGGAAAAGGGTGACATTCCCACTCCAGGTAAGGGAAAAGGACCTGACCCACGTGAAGGAGTTTAAGTATCTTGCAGGCTTATTCCCGGGTGATGGGAAGAGGGATTGTGAGATCAGCTGCAGGCTGGGACAGGCGGCAGTAGTAATGTGGTCACTGTATTGGACTGTAGTGGTGAGGAGGGAGCTGAGCCAAAAGGCGAAGCTCAATGTTTACCGGTCGGTCTACATCCCAACCCTCACCTATGAGCTGTCAGTAATGATCGAAAGAATGAGATCATAAACACAAGTGGCAGAAATGAGCTTTCTTCGTAGGGTGGTGGGCTACATTCTATTTGATAGAGTGAGGAGCTGGGTCATCCAGGAGGAGCTCAGAGTAGAGCAGCTACTCCTCTGCATTGAGAGAAGCCAGCTGAGGTGGTTCGGGCATCTGATCCAGATGCCTCCTGGACGCCTCCTGGTACCAGGAACGGCCTACCGGTACCAGGAACGGCCTACCGGGACAAGATCCTGGGGTCATCTTAGGACCCGCTGGAGGGATTATATCTCCAAGTTGGCCAAGGAGCGGCTTGGGGTCCCTGGAAATGAGCTGGAGGAAGCTGCGGGGGACAGGGTAGTCTGGGATTCTCTGCTCTCTCATCTGCTACCGCAACCCTATCTGGACTAGTGGTTAACGATGGTGATTATGATGATGCTTAGATGTTTACAAGGAATTTGATCCTTTCTATTTAAACCCAAGGCATTAATAGCGATAGTAATAAGCAAAACATAAGGAGTCTCAAACCCTAAGCCCTAAATTTACACCTCTAAATAATCCATTTTTAATAAAAAACTTTAAAAAAAAAACGTTTTCATGTCACTACCAAAACACAGAGTTTTAGTCTGTAGGCAGAGCCTTATTTTTGGCATGCCCCTGCATTTTAGAGCAGGAGGTGAGGCTTCATCCCTGTCCCTCATGGCCACATGGTGAGCAGTTAGATTGTTTTGATGTAATTTTTTTTTTTAGATACCATGGAGAAAAAAATCCTGATTGAAAATTTTCTGTTGTTAACAGAATAAATGAGAGTAATACTGCAGTTTCAATACAACAACCGTAATAATTCTATTTAATAAAAATGAATGTAAAAGTACAGAATTAAAGATGCACTTATTTTATTTCATAGAAATAATTAGGCCTGGAAGCCCCTGACAGTTCCCCTCTCTCATTTCCATATATCAGTCCTGCTTATGCACAGTAACTAAAACAGCATAACCATAACCAGGGATTTATGACTGTTACAGAACATTAGAACTTACCTCACCTTTGATCCTTGTGTGCCGGCAGCCCAACGAAGGTGACTCTGATCGGAGCGGTGCTGTTCTCCCTGCAGCAGTGTCGCTACCTCCCCCTGCAGACGCCCGAACTCATGCTCCTCTACACTGTCTTCATTGTCGTCAACAAGGTCTGTATTGATACCATAAACACTTTTCATTACAGTACGTATTTATGTAGTAATAGAGGAATAGTTTGTTGAATATCAACCCCAAATGTCAGCCAAGACATGTTTGGTGTCTGAAGTTTGCTTCTTTAGTTGAACACTGGAGCTGCAAGGCTAATGCAGCTAACATGTAAAGTACTCCACCAAATTAACATGTTGCTAAGCACATGAACAAAACTACACTAGCTTAGCTAAAAACAGCAGCGTAGTCATTAGCACAGTATGTGAACATTTTAGAGCAAATGAAAAATGTGTGTGTATGTATATGTGTGTATATTAGGGGTGGTAGGAAAAATCAATTCTTAGATACATGACAATGCAGATATTAATGATTCTGAATCGATTCACAAATGTCAAAAATCGATTTTCTAATTATTTAATTTATAACGGAACGTTGATGGAACGCAAAGGGCGGAACTTAGAAGTGGGTAAGTGCAGCGCCCATACAGTATGTGGCGCCACGTAACAAAAAACACACTGGATGAGCGAGAAATCCGACACCCTGTGCATTAAAAGCCAGGTTAGGTCAGGAGTCGACAACCCAAATGCTTAGAAGATCCATTTTGTCCTTTCAACAAAAATCCACATATTATATAGCCACAACATCTAATGTCCAGTATGTCTCAGTGTAGGCTGATGTCCTAGAATAGTCTAAACAATATAAACGAAAACGCAGACTTACTTTGCTCTGCTTTTTCTTTAGCTATAGTCCCTTTCCTCCCATCTCCGCCAGGAAACTTTCCTTAAAAGTAGATCAGTTCCTTGTAAAATGTCTCTCAAAGTTCAACTGTTTTACGAGTCGCTTTTCATTCTCCAGCTTCTTGTTCGAATTGTCCTGCTCCAAATGTAAATGCGGCACCATCTAATGTGGAACCGTAAAATTCGAAAGAGAAGCGACTTCATCTTCACAACTTTCTAGTGTTTGACAGTCTCTCGTTGCAGATTTAACGTTCCAGGAAACCAACTGCACTGCTTATAAATGTGTCCATTCATCATATAAAAGTCCATTCATCACCAAACTTTCGTCTTAAATCTCTCTCTTTGCCTTTTCATTCACTACTAGCCAGGTGAGACTGCGTGGCTATATGACCTGCAATCTGCTCGCCAGTTCTCAGAATCAGGGCTTTCGCACTATGTTGCATATGTCCCGTTTAAAGATATTTTACTGACACAGTAAGAGATTCCCACCCCTAGTGTATATATAAACACCAACTAGCTCCCTCATTAAGTCCACCTCCTTCTGTCTGCATTCACTGACCATTTTATCAGCTCCACTGACCATATAGTTTCACATTGTAGTTCTGTAGTTACAGACTAGTCCATCTGTTTCTCTGCATACGTTGTTATTCTGTTCTTCAGTGGTCATTACCCACACAGAGCAGGTATAATTTGAGTGGTAGGTCATTCTCAGCACTGCAGTGACACTGACGTGGTGCTGTATTAGTGTGTGTTGCGCTGGTCTGAGTAGATCAGACACAGCAATGCTGGTGGAGTCCAGATACAAGGAGGTGAAGTTGCTACTTGGTGTGTGTGTATATATATATATATATGGGTGCAGGCAGGATGGAGTGGGTGGAGACGGGTGTCAGGGTTGAAGTGTGACAGAAGGATAGCAGCAAGAGTGAAAGGGAAGGTTTACTAGACAGTAGTGCGTCCTGCTATGATGTATGGTTTGGAGACTGTGGCTCTGTCTAAAAGACAGGAAGCTGAGCTGGAGGTGGCGGAGATGAAGATGCTGAAATTTTCGTTGGGAGTGACAAGGATGGACAAGATTAGAAATGAGCAGATCAGAGGGACAATGAAGGTGGAGCAGTTTGGAGATAAAGCCAGAGTGGCCAGGTTGAGATGGTTTGGACATGTGTTGAGGAGGAATAGTGGATATATTGGTCAAAGAATGCTCGAGGTGGAGCTGCCGGGTAGAAGGAGAAGAGGTAGACCTCAGAGAAGGTTTATGGATGTAGTGAAGGTGGACATGGAGATGGTTGGTGTAAAAGTAGAGGAGGCAGTGGATAGGGCAAGATGGAGGCAGATGATCCGCTGTGGCAACCCCTGAAGGGAGCAGCCAAAAGAAGAAGAAGAAGACAGTGATAGGACGCCACCTGTGGAACAAGTTCAGTCATGAAATTTCTTCACTACTAAATATTCCACAGTCAACTTTTCAGTGTATGACAGAGCAGGATCAGCGGATGCTGAGGTGCATAGTGAGCAGAGGTCACCAACTTTCTGCAGAGTCAATCACTAGAGACTTCATGTGGCCTTCACATCAGCTCAAGAACAGCGTAGAGAGCTTCATGGAATGGGTTTACATGGCTGAGCAGCTTCATCCAAGCCTTACATCACCAAGCACAATGCAACACGTTGAATGCAGTGGTGTAAAGTGCCACCACTGGACTCTAGAGCAGTGGAGACATGTTCTCTGGAGTGACCCATCACACTTCTCCGTCTGGCAATCCGATAGACAAGTCTGGTTTTGGTGGTTGCCAAGAGAACGGTACTTGTCTGCCTGCACTGTGCAAAGTGTAAAGTTTGGTGGAGGGGGGATTATGGTGTGGGGTTGTTTTTCAAGAGTTGGGCTCGGCCCCTTAGTTCCAGTGAAACGAGCTCTTAATGCTTCAGCACCAAGAGATTTTGGACAATTTCATGCTCCCAACTTTGTGGGAACAGTTTGGGACGGCCCCTTCCTGTTCCAACATGACTGCGCACAAGTGCACAAAGCGAGGTCCATAAAGACATGAATGAGCGAGTTTGGTGTGGAAGAACTTGCCTGGCCTGCGTAGAGTCCTGACCTCAACCCAATAGAACACCTTTGGGATGAATTAGAGCGGAGACTGTGAGCCAGGCCTTCTCGTCCAACATCAGTGTCTGACCTTACAAATGTGCTTCTGGACGAACGGTCATAAATTCCCATAAGCACACTCCTAAACATTTACGGCATTTTGCTGACACTCTTATCCAGAGCGACTTACAACTTGATCATTTTACACAGGGGGGGCCAAGGTGGTGTTAGGAGTCTTGCCCAAGGACCCTTATTGGTATAGTGTAGGGTGTTCACCCAGGTGGGGATTGAACCCCAGTCTACAGTGTAGAAGGCAGAGGTGTTAACCACTACACTAATCAACCACCTAACCACTACACTAATCAACTAATAAACCTTGTGGAAAGCCTTCCCAGAAGAGTTAAAGCCGTTATAGCTGCAAAGGGTGGGCCGACATCATATTAAACCTTATGGATTAAGAGAGGGATGTCACTCAAGTTCATATGCGTGTGAAGGCAGACGAGCGAATACTTTTGGCAATAGAGTGTACCTTCCTCAGTGCACTTGATGGTCCATGTGAGCAGCATTAGAGTCAAAGATCATTCCATTAACAGCACAACGCTGTTTCGTGAGGTGAGGCAGTGATGCATGTTGTAATTTACAATGGCTTCCAACTCAAAGCTCAGCCAATCCGATTTTAGGACCAGAACCATCCGTCTTCTAATGATTATTTCACGTCAGTTCAGAGCGGACGGTGTTATTGCTGTTATCGGAGCGATACCGAACCGCTGCCTTATATTTCATTCCGCTTCATCCCGTCTGATCTTCTCTTTTACGTGTGATCTCGCTGATGTGCTCGTGCCATCGCTATGAGTCACCCGTCCTCGCTGTTACAGCTTTCACTCGTCTTTTGCATCATTTTCGTCTAATTGCATCACTCGTCTTAAACCGAGCAAAATCTCCTGCTCTTAACAAGGCATTACCTCATCTCTGGCTGCCTTATCGCTATTTTTAGAGCGCCGTCTCTCCGTTACCTGAGAAACGAGCGGGTGTACTTTGACCTCCCTTCTCCCTCTCCGCATAGTTAAGATGTTGTTTTTTTTTTTGGTGTTTTTTTTTTTCCCAAACCTACATTTACACTTTTTTACTGACTTAAAATGATGTGAGCCTTGGAGCTGCAGGCTGGAGAGATGTGGGATGTTTACAGTGTGTGAAAGTGAACAAAGAGCTAAAGGCCTTCTGTTCCAGCTGCTCAGCCCATATGGAAAACAAACAGATTCCAAAAAATGTATTTGTTAAATATGCATTTATTATATTTGTTCGGTTACTGACTGTACCGACTTCTGTGATCTGCACTGCACTTTACATTAACCATGTACGTCTGCAGTGAGACTCTCAGACACAGTGTGTTTCAAATACACAAGATATCAAATCATAACTGCATTTTCAGGGCGTCGATACCTACAACACTCGCTTCTGTCTTGTTAGAGGTTCATTTGGTTGTATTTAAAATGAAGATACTGGAACACAAATTCATTTCTAAAGGTATCAGACTGTGAAGTGCGTTATACAGGATTTTGGCTGCTTTCGTACATTTTCAGGTGCATTTGATAAACACATTTACATACATTTATATGCGTCTCTGTGTAATATTTCACATATTACATTTTGAAATAAATTTATTTTAAAGTCTATTTGGTTAAAATATAGTATATTCTGCAACATATTTGAGTGTTTGGAATGTATTTCAGCATTGACTGCGATGCATTTGAAATATAAAGAAATATAAAAATACATGTTCATTTTTTTTTGGTCCATATGGGAGAATAACTCTGGATGTTATTTGGTCCATAACTCTGAAGAATTTTCTCTTTCTTTAAGGCATTTCTTCCTCATTTTCACTCCTCTAATTATTTCTAATTTTAATATTAACTGCTGTATTATAGTGGTTATTGATGCCATTACAACGCAGTATAAGTCTATAATCAACACTTATACATACACACAACACTATTAGTCGCTTTGGATTTTTTCCTCTTTTTGTCGTTTGCTCTCTGTTCTCTCCTTCACTCGTGTTTTCTCCTCCCCGCACTCCTCCTTTATCACTCCATTTCTTTTTCTCCTTTTCTACCTTGCAGGTCTCTCAATTCTCTTTGGTCTGTTTTCTTCTCTCCTCTCTCTACAGTCTATTTATCCTTTTCTCCTCTTTCTCTCTCTCTCTCTTTTGTCTCTCTTTCTCTTCCAATTTGTCCTCTTCTCTCTCTCTGTTCCCATTTTCACTCTCGTCTGTCTCTACAGTCTCTCTCCTTCTCTGTTGTGTCTCTCTACAGTCTCAATCTCCCCTTTTTTCTGTCTCCCCTTGTCATTCTCCTTTTCCTCTTTCCCATTTCTCTCTCGACTTCTCCTCTTTCTCTCCTCTTCTCTTTCTTTTCTCTCTCCCTCGCTGTCTTTACTGTCTCTCTTCCTCTCCAAGTCTCTCCTCTTCCTTCTCTCTACAGTCTCTCTTTCTCTATTGTGTCTCTCTATAATCTCCAGAGTCTGTCTCTCTTTCTCTACAGTCTATCTTTCTCTTCCTCCTCTCTGTTTCCTCTTCCCTCTTTTCCTTTTTCATTTCTCTCTCTCTTTATTTCCACAGCCAGTCTCTCTCTACGGTCTCTTTTTCTCTACAGTGCTTCTCTCTATCTGTTTCTCTCTCTCCTTGCAGTTTTTTTCCCTCTACAGACTCCTTCTCTCTCTTTCTCCATTGTGTCTCTCTCTACATTCTCTGTCTCTTTTTTCTCATTTCTCTCTCCACCTATACTGACTATCTCTCTCTACTATATACAGTCTCTCTCTGCTCTCTCTACTCTATCTCATTCTTTTTTCCTTTCAATCTCTCCTTTCTCTTTTCGCTCTTTGTCTCTCCTTTCTATAGTCTCTCTCCCTTTCTCTATACTCTCTCTGCCTCTCTGTCTCTCTTTAGTCTCTCTCCCTCTCTCTACAGTGTCTCCCTCTCAGTCTCTCTCCCTCTGTCTCGCTCTACATTTTCTCTCCCTCTCTTTAGTGTCTGACTCTCTCAGCCTCTCTCTACAGTCTCATTCTACAGTCTCTCTCCCTCTCACTATAGTCTCTCTACAGTCTCTTTCTATAGTCTCCCTCTCTCATAACAGTCTCTACAGTCTCTCTACCCTCTCTTTACAGTCTCTCTCCCTCTTTCTGCAGTCTCTCTACATTCTCTCTCAATCTGTTTACAGTCTCTACCTCTCAGTCTCTCTCTACAGTCTCATTCTACAGTCTCTCTCCCTCTCACTATAGTCTCTCTACAGTCTCTCTCTATAGTCTCCCTCTCTTACAACAGTCTCTACAGTCTCTCTGCCCTCTCTATACAGTCTTTCTCCCTCTTACTCCAGTCTCTCTACATTCTCTCTCAATCTGTTTACAGTCTCTACCTCTCAGTCTCTCTCTACAGTCTCATTCTACAGTCTCTCTCCCTCTTACTATAGTCTCTCTACAGTCTCTGTCTCTTACAACAGTATCTACAGTGTCTCTCTCTACAGTCTCTCTAAAGTTTCATTCTATAGTCTCTCTCCCTCTCACTGTAGTCTCTCTACAGTCTCTCTCTATAGTCTCCCTCTCTTACAACAGTCTCTACAGTCTCTCTACCCTCTCTTTACAGTCTCTCTCCCTCTTTCTACAGTCTCTCTACATTCTCTCTCAATCTGTTTACAGTCTCTACCTCACTCAGTCTCTCTCTACGGTCTCATTCTACAGTCTCTCTCCCTCTCACTATAGTCTCTGTACAGTCTCCGTCTCTTACAACAATTTCTACAGTCTCTTTACTCTCTCTTTACAGTGTCTCTGTATACATCTCATTCTTTGATCTTCCTTTTCTCTCTCTCTCTCTGTCTCTCTCTCTCTCTCTCTCTGTCTTTCTCTATTTGTATAATTCAAATTCAGATTGATTTATTGGCATTAATTGTATGTTTATTTCAATGTTTAGTATGTCTCTCTTTCTTTCTTTCTTTCTTTCTTTCTCTCTCTCTCTCTCTCTCTCTCTCTCTCTCTCTCTCTCTCTCTCTTTCTCACTCTCTCCCCCTTTTCCTTCTGCCAGACACGGATGATGCTGATGGGTTCCTCCTCATCACCCTTCGCTCCGGTGGAATCAGCCCTCTACCAGACCTTGTTCGCTCGACCCCTGACCTACGCTCCCCTGACCAATCAGAGCCACACTCCAACTCAGACCCCTTCCTGTCCCGCCCGCCCGGAGAGCAAAGATGCAAGTGTCCTCAACGGCTCATCCCAAACTGAAGAGGCACAGGACCACAGCAAGAACTCCAAAAAGACCAACTAGTGCCCACTTCCCTCTGGGCTCTCTCTCCACTGTGATTCTCTCTCTACGACACTTTCAGCAGGTGGAGTAAAGCATTAGAATTACTCCCTCATGTAGCTCCGTACCTTCTCGCTCTTAATGTGTTGCCAGCACTTTCGCAACATTACAGCTGAATCTTTAATGAAGTGTTTGAAGACAGCGCTTCAAAAGTCTCTTTCAGGACGTTTTTATCTCTACACTTGGTTTGGATCTGTATATATTTCTTAATCTGAAATAATTCTGATTTTACAAAGACAAATCTATAATTGTGATTATATTTTATATTATTTATATAAAAAAAACTCACTTAAGAATGTAATGATTTTAAGTACTATATTTGCTGTACTTTGCATTGTTTCCAGTATGAATGAAATTGTAATGAAAATATATATAAAAAAATAAAATTGTTTGCACTGTTCCTTTGCAAGTTTGCCTTTTTTGAACATTAAAATCTTGCAGTTTCTTAAACACTTAAGACCTGATGTGCTCAGCCTTTTGGACGCAAATGGGACACATACAATACACATGTTCTGTACTGAACAGGCACACAAGTCTTAATCTGTAGTTTATGGAAAAAACACAGAATGCACTTCTATACCTCATACATGTATTTGAGGGAACAAAAATCGGGTGGAGATATCGGAAATGCAATTGTTTACATATTCTACTCGAATATGTACTGTTACTATTTTTTCTTCTTCTTTTACAAACCTTACCTCGAAAAAAGTTGCTGCAATATAAAAATGCAAAAACATAAAAAACAGAAGGCAGTAATTTTGAACTGTATTAATTTGAAAACAGTACAAAAACATAGTGTTAGATGTTTTACCTCTAGTACCACAGTATTGTACATTTTTAATAACACAATATTCGATTGGGGGCTGAAGACACCAACTAATCCAGTTTTGAAAGTAGAAGGTTTTGCAATTCTTTCGTTACACAGGTCTTCAGCTGTGCAACTGTACAGACCTTTGTTGTGATATTTTGAGCTTAAATAAGACAAACATTTTTCAATGTCAGACAGCTCTGGACTGCAAGCAGGTCAGTGTAACACCCGCATGCTCTGATGAAGCAGTCATGCTGATGCAACATGTACAGTGTTTCTTGGTGTATCATGTTGAAATCAACATTGACGTCCCTGAAAAAGACGGTGTCTAAAAGGCAGCATATGTTGCTCCAAAATGTGTTCAGTATTAATGGTGCTTTCACAGAAGTGCAGGTTACCCACTAATACTCCCCCACATCATGTTAGACACTGGATCTGGATGATCCTTTTCTTCTTTGGCTCTGAGAACGCAACATCCATTATTTCCATAAACAATCTCAAAGGTTGACACATCAGACTAAAACACTTTTCCACTGAGTATCAGTCCATGTCAAATGAGTTTGAGCCCAGAGAAGTTGGCGGCATTTCTGGACGTTGTTGACGTGGCTCCTGCCATGGTGATATCCATCACAGAAACATGCCGTTTTTAATGTAGTGCCCGTAGAGAGATCAAAAGTTACAGGCACTCAGTTGTGGTTTTCGGTCTTTTCCTTCATGCAGATATTTCTCTGGATTTCATGAATCTTTTGAGAATATATTGACCATGGTAACTGCTGCACTGCAATAAACTATGGTTGACCAATAAAATTGGATACTAACTAAGTAACCATGTCAGGGAATCATACTTTTACATACAATTATTGACAATAAACTGGACTGGGCTAAGAACACTGACGCCCTCTACAGGAAGGGCCAAAGTCGTCTCTATTTTCTGAGGCGCCTGTGGTCCTTCAATATCTGCCGGACTATGCTCAGGATCTTCTATGAGTCTGTGGTGGCGAGTGCTATCCTCTATGCTGTTGCATGCTGGGGAAGCAGGCTGAGGGTGGCAGATGCCAACAGACTCAACAAATGGCCGTGTCGGAGAGGAGGACGCTGTCTAAGCTGCAGGCCATTATGGACAATGGCTCCCACCCACTCTACGACACGGTGATGAGACACAGGAGCTCATTCAGCTCAAGACTCACTCTACCAAAATGCACCACAGGAAGTCATTCTTACCTGTGGCCATCAAACTCTATAACTCCTCCCTCAGTGTGTGATTCACAACTCAATACGAAACTGTTCATATGTGCAATAACAACAATTGTGTGTGCAATAACTCAGAGGGACACTAACTTAATTTAAATAATTTAAATAATTGTAACTGCTTTATACATGATGCTTCATATTACGATCAGAATCACCACCACCTTACTATATTCTTAAGTACTTAAATCTGGTGTACATACTGTAAATTCTCTATATTGTCTTAAATTATTAGTAAAGTGTTATGTATTTTTACATAAATGGCTGCAACTATAACAACTGCAATTTCCCCCTGGGATCAAGAAAGGAATCTGAATCTGAGTCTAAATCTGAATCTTACAGTAGCTACCATGGAGAGTGAAGCTAACAGCGCACTAGACCTTCTTTTACATACTGCGTCATCTCATCTGGCTGTACATAGCAGCACTATCGATCTTCCGCCTGTACTGTTCAACAGATTGGCAACGGAGGTTCACGGGTTTTTCACCTCCCTCAAAGGTCTTCATTCGGCCTCAGTGTTGTTAATAGTAAAGCAGTTGGCATGTCTGGTAGTTCCTCCAGTTTGACGGAAAGGCTAGTTTACAGTGCAACAAGAAGCCACTTAGCACTACATGGTAGCTACATTCGAGTCCACCTGGTAGTATGATTCGGTCCCGTAACTTCACCTCTGCTTTAACGCCTGGGTCGCCTCTTGAAAAGACAATTGTGTTGATGTTGTGGACTCCACACAGCGGACTTCTCTAAAACTAGGCGAAAGACTGGTAAAAGTGGTCAGTAGACAGGACTTCTCCTGTGTGTTTTTAATTCTGAGGTAAGAACAACAACATTTCCGGCCAGGGACAGGCCCTTAAGAATGGGGACTGTCCCCGGAAAACAGGTACTGTCCCTGGAAATCAGGTACATTTGGTCAACCTAGTATAATGTTGCACAGCTTACTGTAGTACAGGGCATTGTAGATATTTTATCAAAACAGACTGTTTATTTAAAGCTATAGTATGAAAATAAAAAGATAATGTAATATAACAATGCTGTGTGATAATAATAATTTATAAATTAATAATTAATAATATAATAATATATTAATAATATAATAAGGTTCTCATTGCTGAGGAAATACAAAACAGTATTTAGTGAGTTTTCTTAAGTTTATAATTTTATTATTAACTCCAGTTCAGAAAACAGCATCACACAAACATCCTAACTACACTAAACTTTCTAATACTGTCCCAACTTTAGGATAAACCTCAACAGGGTCCTGACTTCTGTTTCTATGGTTTGTAGGCAGCTGTGTCAGGCAGCATAGTTCACTACTAGTATAATGAGCTACATGTATTTCTACTGTAAAATGCTGCTTTCACTGGGAGACGTTTTTCTTTTCTAACTCTGCATTTTAAAACTCTCAGGCTCTGCAGACTCGATTTTCCACCGTCCCTCTGATTACCTTCCTGTGTTAATGTTGATGATGAAATATTACAGTGATGGTGGTGAATAACGAAGAGACAGAGCTGAACATGTGTCTGTTTATTAGGAGGAATAACGTTCGCGCTTGGCTAAAGCGTTTGGGAAATGGAGACTGAAACTGGGGAGCGGCGATGTTCTGATAATAAGCAGGGGGTGCTCTTAGAGTATTCACAACTTACAGTTTATCACATTTTAGTTTAGTTTGACCTTTTTTACATCAGATTTGCTTCTGTAATATGAATGTATAATATGAAAATATTTATCCTGATCCTAAGAAACAAAAAGAGGATGTTTTTTGGTTAAATTCACATTAAATTCAATGACATTATTTTCTACTCCGTTACACTTCAATTACCTGTTAGCAACATTAGCCTCATAGCTCCAGTGTTAAGCTAAAAATGCAAGTTCCAGACAGCAGATACATCTGGTTGATGGCTACGTCTGAGGGAGGGTTTAACTGTGTAAATTATATTTTTAACTGAACTATCGCTGTAAGTCAGAGAAACTCTCTCTAAGCCACGTTCTGTTTTTGTCCCATGTCAATAAGAAGTTACCATAGTAGCTGTGTGTGAATGAAAGTATCGTCACTCTCTCAAGTTCATGACAAAAGTAGCAGAATAAAAAAAATCCCAGCGTCCCCCTGGAGAGCAAGGATTCAGAGCTGATGTTCCTCTTCAAAGAGTTCTTGGTCGTCTGGTGGAAAACGTCCAGCAGACTGTCTGTAGAGCCTTAGAGCGATGTGTAGACAACGGACTCGCTCCAGCATAGCAATCAGATCTCTCTCTCGCTCTCTCTCTCTCTTTCTTTCTCTCTCTCTCCCTCTCTTTCTTTCTCTCTCTCCCTCTCTTTCTTTCTCTCTCTCCCTCTCTCTTTCTTTTCTCTTACTGTCTGTCACTCTTTTCTCGTTCATCTTTTTCTCTTATGTTTCCCTTCTCCTTTTCCTTTCTCTTTCCTTCTCTCTGTCTGTCTTCACTCTATCTTGCTCTTTCTCTCTCGTCTTACTGTCTTTCTCTAAATTTTTTCTCTCTCCCTCTTCCTCTATTCTACTTTTCTCTCTACTCATTTCCTCTCTACTCTCTTTTCTCTCACGTTTTTCCTTTCTTTACTTTGCCCTCTCTCAATCTTTTTTCTCTCGCCTTTCTGTCCTCCTTCTGTCAGTCTCTTTAATCTCTCTTTTCTCTCTTGCTTTCTTTCTATTTCTTCTCTCTGTACATTTCTTCCCCTCTCTTTTTTCTTTTTCTCTTCTCTCACATTTCCTCTCTTTTTTCTCCCACACTTTTTTCTGTCTTTTTTCCCTGTCTATTTCTCTCACTCTATTTCTCTTCGTCTCTCTCCTTTCTCCTCCTCTGTCATCTCTTGCTCTCTCATACGTCTCACTCTTTTCTCAACTATTTCTCTCTTTTCTCTCACACTCCTACAGCACAAGGAGGGTGTTTCTAATAAAGTGGCCAGTGAGTGGAAGCACAAGGTGGGTGTTTCTAATAAAGTGGCCAGTGAGTGGAAGCACAAGGTGGGTGTTTCTAATAAAGTGGCCAGTGAGTGGAAGCACAAGGTGGTTGTTTCTAATAAAGTGGCCAGTGAGTGAAAACACAAGGTGGGTGTTTCTAATAAAGTGGCCAGTGAGTGGAAGCACAAACAGGGTGTTTCTAATAAAGTGGCCAGTGAGTGGAAGCACAAGGAGGGTGTTTCTAATAAAGTGGCCAGTGAGTGAAAACACAAGGTGGTTGTTTCTAATAAAGTGGCCAGTGAGTGGAAGCACAAGGAGGGTGTTTCTAATAAAGTGGCCAGTGAGTGGAAGCACAAGGAGGGTGTTTCTAATAAAGTGGCCAGTGAGTGAAAACACAAGGTGGTTGTTTCTAATAAAGTGGCCAGTGAGTGGAAGCACAAGGTGGGTGTTTCTAATAAAGTGGCCAGTGAGTGGGAACACAAGGTAGGTGTTTCTAATAAAGTGGCCAATGAGTGGAAGCACAAGGTGGGTGTTTCTAATAAAGTGGCCAGTGAGTGGAAGTACAAGGTGGGTGTTTCTAATAAAGTGGCCAGTGAGTGGAAGTACAAGTTGGTTGTTTCTAATAAAGTGGCCAATGAGTGGAAGCATAAGGTGAGTGTTTCTAATAAAGTGGCCAGTTAGTGGGAACACACTCACAGACTGGAGAAAAGACAGTATGTAGTGGGTTTATTGATCTGCTGCAATACTGTCACTGTGTGTTGTCTGTGTGGGTGCTGCACTCGACAGGATGCGCATTAAAATGAACAAATTACAAAGGATAATCAGAGCTTATGTCTGTTAATAAGGAACACAAATAACACAAAACATAATCACATTTCCTCGTGTGGTGAGGAGCAATAAGCTCAGAAATCCCGCGCATTCAGCCGAGCTGCTCCTATAATTACATCATCATGTGCCGAACACCCTGCACAATAGAACCAGAGAGCAGCCAAGAACGAGAGCAGCTCCAGTCACCGTGCCAACGGAGAGAGAGAGAGGGAGAGAGAGAGGGAGAGAGAGAGAGAGAGAGGAGTGAGACAGTATTTCTTTCCAATTCATTTAGTTTAATTTTTTTATTTGCCCGACATTTGAGCAGCCTGGCCAAAACTTATTTCCTTCAGTCACTCGCTCCCTTATTCACTTAATTACTCACTCACTCACTCACTCACTCACTCACTTGCTCACTCACAGTTACCCACTCCTTTGCTCTCTCTCCTCCACTCATTCAAACAATAACTCAACACACTCACTATATCCCTATCATTCACACTCACTCACTCACTCACTCACTCACTCACTCACTCACTCACTCACTCACTCACTCACACTTTCACTCGCTCACTCTTCAGCCACTCCTTCATTCATTCAATCATTTGCTCACTTACTCACTCACATGCTCACACTCATTCATTCACTCACTCATTCAGCCACTTATTCGTTCCCTCATTTACTCATTTCCTCACTCCCTCATTCACTCGCTGTGTGTGTGTGTGAACAGCGTCCTGTGGGCAGGATTCGGTGGCCACTGATGAACAGGAAGAGGACGACCAACACAAACCCTGCAGCAGCAGATGAGCTGTCGTCTCTGCCTTTACATCTACAAGGTGGACTGACAAGGTAGGAGTGTCTAATAGAGTGGACAGTGAGTGGACACAGTGTTTAAAAACTCCAGCAGCACTGCTGTGTCTGATCCACTCGTTACGAGCGCAACACACACCAACACACCACCACCACGTCAGTGTCACTGCAGTGCTGAGAATGATCCATCACCCAAATAGTATCTGCTCTGTGAGGGTCCATGGGGGTGCTGACCACTGAAGAACAGGGCAAAAGGGGGTAACAAAGTATCAGAGAAACAGATGGACTACAGTCTGTAACTGTAGAACTACAAAGTGCAGCTATAGAGTAAGTGGAGCTGATCAAATGGACCATGATCTTAGAAACAAGGAGGTGGTCATAATGTTATGCCTGATCAGTGTACATATACACCGAGATGGGTGTGTACCATCATGTGATGTCCACTAGGGGGTGTAGGGTCCCTCCTGTGTTGCTGATCTGAGGGCAGCTGGTGGTCCCCCCTCTCTGAGGAATGGTAGATGCCTAAAGGCACAGAGTGGCACGTCCCAAACAACGGCAGAGTCCGTCAGACCTGACAAAGAGCTTGAAACGCGCACACACACACACACACACACACATACATGCACACACACACAGCTGTTGTGTAAGACCACCCAGGCCTGTCTTCTTTGTCTTCCTCTAGAAAGGGAAGGAAGAAGCAAAAGCTATCGACACAGTACAACAAATCACGCAGAGCGCCATCCAGTTATTTTCCAGTGAGCACAGAGCTGAGAGCAGACCAGTAACACTGAAGGCAGATCTCCATTCAGACAGGCAGCGTTATTCAGCGCTATGAGTAAATCGTTTGCCATTGTGATGTTTGCTAGTAGCCATGTTGTCTGCCTGCTTTGTGTGGATCTCAATGACCTTACTGTCTGAGTGTGTGTGTGTGTGTGTGAGTGTGTGTGCTCTCAGGCTCTTCCAGGACAGAGCAGAGCGAAGCTGAGGAGCACAAAGGAAATGTCCACTAACTCATCAACCCTGCAGCAGCGCCAGCTCCACAGAGAGAGAGAGAGAGAGAGAGTGTGTATCTCTCTTCACCATCAGAGATCCAAAGCGGAGACAGATTCTGACTCAGTCCAGGTTCAGTGGACACAGATCAGTGAGAGAAAAGGGCAGAAAGAAAGAAAAAAGAAACATTGGATTATAAAAACGATTAATTCCACAGGGACATGTAGCAACAATCACTACAGAAAGAGTAGCAACATGCCACCATTAGCCATCCTTACCCCAGTTACTCCATTCCTGACCCTAGTACCCCAATCTTAGCTCTGTTACCCCATGCTTAGATGTTTCAGTCCAGCCTTAGGTCTGTTCTCCCACTCCTATTGCACCACTCCTACACCAGGTAACCCACTCTTGGCCCTTTTACCCCATTCCAAGACCTGATACCTCACCATTAGACCAATTACCCCACATTTAGCTCTGTCACTCCACTCTTAGACCTTTTACTCCAGTCTTGGGTCTGTTCCCCCACTCTTATTACAACACTCTTAAGCTAGTTATCCATTACCTACTCCAGGTATCCCAATCTTAGCCCATTAACCCCTCTCCTAGACATTCCCCTGGATGCACCAAAAATACCCCAACTCTAACTTTGTTAGAATTGCATTAAATTTCCACATGATTTTAAATCTCCAACAATTACAGGAATAACCTTAACCTGGTTATTCCGTTCATACCCCAATTCTGGCACGGATATCCCATTCCTAGCAATGATATTCCGTTGTTTCTCCATGTCTACCCCACTTCTGACCTTGTTACCCCATTCTCACTCCACTTCAAGCCTTGTTACCCCATTCCTACCCAAGTCCTAGCATTGATATCTCATTCCTACCAACTTCTCACCTTGTTATCCCATTCCTACCCATGTTTTACCTTGTTACCCTATTCCTACCAAACTTCTCACCTTGCTGCCCCATTCCTACTCAATGTCTCATCTTGTTACCCTATTCCTACCCAACTTCTCACCTTGTTACCCCATTCCTACCCAATGTCTCACCTTGTTACCCTATTCATACCCAACTTCTCACCTTGCTGCCCCATTCCTACCCAATGTCTCACCTTGTTACCCTATTCCTACCCAAAGTCTCACCTTGTTACCCTATTCCTACCCAACTGCTCACCTTGCTGCCCCATTCCTACCCAATATCTCACCTTGTTACCCTATTCCTACCCAACTTCTCACCTTGCTGCCCCATTCCTACCCAATGTCTCACCTTGTTACCCTATTCCTACCCAACTTCTCACTTTGCTGCCCCATTCCTACCCGATGTCTCACCTCATTATCCCATTCCTACCCAATGTCTCACCTTGTTACCCTATTCCTACCCAACTTCTCACCTAGCTGCCCCATTCCTACCCAATGTCTCACCTTGTTACTCCTTTCTTACCTAACTTCTCACCTTATTACCCCATTCCTACCCAACGTCTCAGCTTGTTATCCCATTCCTACCCAATATCTCACCTCATTATCTCATTTCTACCCAAAGTCTCACCTTGTTACCCTATTCCTACCCAACTTCTCACCTTGCTGCCCCATTCCTACCCAATGTCTCACCTTGTTACTCTATTCCTACCCAACTTCTCACCTTGCTGCTCCATTCCTACCCAAATGTCTCACCTTGTTACCCTATTCCTACCCAAAGTCTCACCTTGTTACCCTATTCCTACCCAACTGCTCACCTTGCTGCCCCATTCCTACCCAATATCTCACCTTGCTACCCTATTCCTACCCAACTTCTCACCTTGCTGCCCCATTCCTACCCAATGTCTCACCTTGTTATCCTATTCCTACCCAACTTCTCACCTTGCTGCCCCATTCCTACCCGATGTCTCACCTCATTATCCCATTCCTACCCAATGTCTCACCTTGTTACCCTATTCCTACCCAACTTCTCACCTTGCTGCCCCATTCCTACCCAATGTCTCACCTTGTTACTCCTTTCTTACCTAACTTCTCACCTTATTACCCCATTCCTACCCGATGTCTCACCTCATTATCCCATTCCTACCCAATGTCTCACCTTGTTACCCTATTCATACCCAACTTCTCACCTAGCTGCCCCATTCCTACCCAATGTCTCACCTTGTTACTCCTTTCTTACCTAACTTCTCACCTTATTACCCCATTCCTACCCAACGTCTCACCTTGTTATCCCATTCCTACCCAATATCTCACCTCATTATCTCATTTCTACCCAATGTCTCACCTTGTTACCCTATTCCTACCCAACTTCTCACCTTGCTGCCCCATTCCTACCCAATGTCTCACCTTGTTACCCTGTTCATACCCAACTTCTCACCTTGCTGCCCCATTCCTACCCAATGTCTCATCTTGTTACCCTATTCCTACCAAACTTCTCACCTTGCTGCCCCATTCCTACCCAATGTCTCACCTTGTTACCCTGTTCATACCCAACTTCTCACCTTGCTGCCCCATTCCTACCCAATGTCTCATCTTGTTACCCTATTCCTACCAAACTTCTCACCTTGCTGCCCCATTCCTACCCAATGTCTCACCTTGTTATCCCATTCTTACCCAATTTCTCACCTTGTTCAACCATTCTTAGCCAATGTCTCACCTTGTTACCCTATTCTTACCCAACTTCTCACCTTGTTCAACCATTCTTAGCCAATGTCTCACCTTGTTACCCTATTCTTACCCAACTTCTCACCTTGTTCAACCATTCCTTCCCAATTTATGACTTGTTGCCGTGTTCCCAAGTTGTATTACCCTATTCCTAGCTCACCGTGAGTACTGATACTTTTTATCCTACTCCTCGCCATTACCCTAACTAGTAACACTGCTACCTTACCAACCTTTTAAATAACTCTGAATATACATTTCTTTTTGATTTGATTCTAATAATAATAATAATATGATTTATTAATAGACATCGTTGCTGTCAGAAGAAATCCTTGTATCTCCATTTTTGGCATTTTTCAGTTTTTGACATATTTTGAAAGTATCTGTTACTCTTTACATTATTTGTAAATTTTATGATGATTGGCCTAAAAGAAATTACCCAGAATGACATGGGAAAATTTCTGGTTCCATTGACTTACATTGAAAGTGAAGTATGTTTATTCCTTCTCCTGTAAAGTTACTATTTTGGAGATACAAGGTTTTCTTCTGACAGCAGCGATATACTTTTAATAATAAATAGGTGAGTTATTACTATAATTGAGATAAAGATAAACAGTGACCAAAGTGAATTTCTCCATCAATCGTGTCTTGGCTAATCAGCTGTATTTGAGTTGAAGGTAAAATTGTTGGTTTATATCAAACTCTCCATACAAAATCACAAAAGAAGTGATATTTACTGCCCTAAAATGGCCCATATTGAGTAACTGAAAAGATGGGAGTGTGTCGGAGAAGCCTGGAGGAACCATTTCAGCATCGTGAGCTCCAAGCCTAGATTGATGTCTGCTTTAAATGCCGTGGGATCCGAGAAAGCCCAATGCCTGTCATATAGAGAGGAAGGGAGAGAGTGAGAGAGAGAGAGTGGGAGAGAGTGAGAGAGTAGGAGAGAGAGAGGGATCAGACTCACTGGAGAGAGACCCAATATAACATCAGTGACCCCAATTGATTCAAGCGCAGCCCTTATCCTCCAGAGAACGCGTCTGCTGCACAGGGCTGGAAACACACTATCATAAACTCTTTTTCAATCTTTCTCTCTCCCTCTCTCTTTTCCTCTCATTCCCTCTCACGAATCTCTCTCCTGCTCCACCCGTTCCTCTCCTCAGGGTCGCTTCCATCTCCTCAGTTTCTCTCTATCGTCCACTCCAATCCCTTCAATCTCAGTCATCACTCCTGCCTACTTTTGTACCGTGCTCCTCTCTGACTCTCTTCTGTTTCGCGTTGTCTTTCTATCTCCATGTACTGTTGGTTGAGTGTCTTGGTTCCTCAACATCAAAATCTTTTTACTCCCCTCTCACTCTCTCTCTCTCCTTCAGTCTACTCCATTTCCATCAAACTCCACTTCATCCTGAAACTCCTGGACGGTATTACTGGAGCTGATCTGTCCTCCAAAATATTCTGTCTCTGACAGATCCCTGGTCACTGGTTTACCCCTGGATTTTTCCACAGTTCCTCTGGGTAATCTTCCCCATAATCTGGCCTACTTGTATTCTACACTCTTAAAAATAAAGGAACCAGAAAGAGTTCCTCAGAAAACCAATTTAATTGATGACCTTTGTGATCATGAAGAACATTTTAAAAGTTAAAATAAGATTAAGGCTCCAGGAAGAACCCTTAAACTGGTATACTCTTTTAAAAAGAGGTGCTACTTAAGGTTCTATGAGCAATGCCGTAGAACAGGGGTGCCCAATCCTGGTCCTGGTGATCTACGATCCTGCACAGATTGCCTGGAACCTTAATCTAACATACCTGACCCAGGTTATTAGGGGCACTGGAATATTACAGCCAGGAGTGTTGGATCTGAGCTCTCAACTGTGGTAGAGATCCAGAACCAGGACTGGGCACCCCTGCCCTAGAAGAACTATGTTTTATTCCATAAAGAACCCTGTCTGAAAAAGGGATTTTTGTATGACAAACCTAAAGGGTTAAACCACATTAGATGGAGGGTCACATTCACATCCCACTTACAAAAATGTTTTTCTATATAATCATCAATTGAATGGTTCTTTACATAACCAAAAGAAATTCTTCTCAAAGAGAGTTCCTTTTGGGTGTTCTTTCTCATGCTATTAGAGAGTTTCTCCTTTTGAGTCTTGGTTCCTCTCAGTGTTTCATTTCATGCCCTCAGGTTTTTCTTTTTGAGTCTTTGTTCCTCTCAGTGGTTCTTCCTCATGATCCTGGGGAGTTTGTCTTTTGAGTCTTGGTTCCTCTCAGCAGTTCTTCATCATGATCCTGGGGAGTTTGTCTTTTGAGTCTTGGTTCCTCTCAGTGGTTCTTCCTCATGATCCTAGGGGTTTTTTCTTTTTAGTCTTTGTTCATCTCAGTGGCTCTTCCTTGTGCTCTTAGTGACTTTCTTCTTTTTTGTCCTGATTCCTCTCAGTGGTTCTTCTCATGCTCTCAGAGAGTTTTTCTCCTGATTCTTGGTTCCTCTCATTAGTTCTTCTCAGGCTCTCAGTGAGTTTTTCTTTTGAGTCTTGGTTCCTCTCAGTGGTTCTTCCTCATTATCCTAGGGAGTTTTTCTTTTGAGTCTTTGTTCATCTCAGTGGTTCTTCCTTGTGCTCTTAGTGACTTTCTTCTTTATGGTCCTCATTCCTCTCAGTGGTTCTTCTCATTCTCTCAGAGAGTTTTTCTCCTGAGTCTTGGTTCCTCTCAGTGGTTCATCCTTGTGCTCTTAGTGACTTTCTTCTTTTGTGTCCTGGTTCCTTTCAGTGGTTCTTCCACATGCTCTTAAGGAGGTTCTCCATTTGAGTCTTGGCTCCTCTCAGTGGTTCTTCTCATGCTGTCAGAGAATTTTTCTCTTGAGTCTTGGTTCCTTTCAGTGGTTCTTCCTCATACTGAAAGGGAGGTTCTCCTTTTGAGTTTTGGAAACTGAAACTGAATCAAATTGACTGCCTTTTCCATTTCTGCAGTAGTTGAAATGGTAACAGTAGAAAATGTTTTTATGTCCACCAAATAGAAAAACCGACGGTGGTGCTGGAGGTCCAGCAATTTAAAAAGTCTGATTTAACCCCTTTAACAACTGGATTATTATTCTTTTAGTACTGTGAGATCTAAAAAAATGAAGTGTTAGGTCACATTTAATTTCTTAATTTGTATTTCTACTCATGTTTTTATCCAGTAAATTTTGCAGTGTGTGATGTGTGAGGATATCCATTCATACAGAAACTGTCTAGTACTGTGTATGGATTTTCCAGAGGGACCAGTAAGGTCACTGTACAGCGAAAAGAGAGAGAGAGAAAAGGTAGCATGCTAGCTGCACTGGCCAGAGCTGTTTGGTTTGAAATAAAAGAAGTTAAACTTACTGAATGCAGCCCACATCCTTTCTATCTACACCTCTGAAGGCGTCAACGAGGTTCCGCACAACACCAAAAAAATAATGGCTACAGCAATTTTACTATTCAGTATCTACTATGAATCTACTATGTATCGACTATGAGGGAGAAGCAGCTTAGAAAAATAAACAAAGTGTGTATATAACACCAAAAAAGTTATAATATTGTTATGATGTCAAGCTCACAGTGTAAGAACCCTTTTTTGTGTGATATAGAACCATTTTCAAAAAGGTTCGATGTAGAACCATCTACAGCACATTTTACATCAATCTGAAGAACCCTTTCATGATGCCAAGAACCCTTTAATCATGCAAAAGGGTTATTTGAATGTTCATGGTTCAAAATAGGACCACTGTCTTTACTAAAGAAGCCTTGAGGAACCATCCTTTTTAAGTGTCATTATGAGAGTGAAAAACTGATTATACAGTGGAAAATTGGAACCCTCAGATCTGAGACTGAATCACCCACTGACACCAGAGCTTCAGTTCGGTTCAGGACCAGCTGAGCCAGGACCAGGACTATGTGTGTGTAGGACTGAACTGGAATAAGAGAGTGAGTGGGAAGTGGTTGCTCCTCATAGATGGTCCCAGATCAGTTTAACTCTTTTTAATAGATCTAGTACCACTGTTATATGGCGGCAGGGCTGATGAGGGATCAGTGCTGGAGAGGCAGAGCGAGGCAGCCTGGCTGTCATTAGTATGCTGTCAGGAGCGTGCCGCCCAGGCGAGACATCAGAGCTCGGCAGCCTCAGCAGATAAAGAAGAAGCTATTAATCCCCGGAAGATTACCACAGCTGATACTTTATCCTGCAGTAATACAGCAATACAAGCAGGCCCCTTCCATTTACAACGGCTGCCCACGGAAGAGGGGGGAGTTCACCTTCACCAGCTGGAGACTGCAGGCCTGGGTGCACAATGGGCTTGGAGAAGGGGTCATTTGCATTGGGTTTGTGTGATAAGTTGTTGCAATAAGTGTGTGTGAAGGACGTCAAGGTGGGGAAAAGGAAGATAAGTAAGGTTAACCCCTTAAAATCGTAGGCTTATAACATAAAGCGGCTTATTGTTATTGTCCAGTAACTACAGAGTTTACATAGCAAATTCTTAGTTATGAAATGTGTAATAAATGTTTGGGTCTGCAAAAATGATATCTTGTCAAATTAAATGATCTTAATTCTAGTTGATCTAATATTTCTTATTTTGAGATGGTTATGTACTTACTATAAGATTATTCATCCATTTTTCTTGCCTGTTTTAAGTCATTTTATCAAGAAAAAATGATCTCACTGTACTGGCAGATAATTTTGCTGGTTCCAAGCACATTTCTTAAAATTATCTGCCAATATAATGGATACATTTACTTAAAACAAGTACAAAAAGTTTGGAAATAAGTTGACATAATCAGAAACTAAGCTTAGAACAATCTCAACAGGAGAAATATTAGATTTATTGACCAGTTTTAGAATAATTGTACTGACACATTGATTTGTCAGTCTACTCCTGAGTTAGCAGAGCTCAGTAACGCTGAGATTAATCACTGATCATCACATTGATTTATCAGTCTACTCAGGCTTTAGCATAGCTCAGTAACACTGAGATTAATAACTGACCATCACATTGATTTATCAGTCTACTCAGGCTTTAGCAGAGCTCAGTAACGCTGAGATTAATAACTGACCATCACATTGATTTATCAGTCTACTCAGGCTTTAGCAGAGCTCAGTAACGCTGAGATTAATAACTGATCATCACATTGATTTATCAGTCTACTCAGGCTTTAGCAGAGCTCAGTAACACTGAGATTAATAACCGATCACATTGATTTATCTGTCTACTCAGGCTTTAGCAGAGCTCAGTAACACTGAGATTAATAACCGATCACATTGATTTATCAGTCTACTCAGGCTTTAGCAGAGCTCAGTAACACTGAGATTAATAACCGATCATCACATTGATTTATCAGTCTACTCAGGCTTTAGCAGAGCTCAGTAACACTGAGATTAATAACTGATCACATTGATTTATCAGTCTACTCAGGCTTTAGCAGAGCTCAGTAACACTGAGATTAATAACTGATCATCACATTGATTTATCAGTCTACTCAGGTTTTAGCAGAGCTCAGTAATGCTGGAATAAACTTTTATAAGTGTTTATGTAGGTTTATGTTAGTGGCCACGATGAGCTTATGTAGGTATCATAGCCATATGAACACTTTGCCACAGTAAAGTGTTACCAAACTACCTTTATTGTGAACAGTTGCGCTTTTCCTTGAGAAACTGAACACCAGCACTCTCTTTTCATAGGGTCATCTCAAAAACACTATAACATCCAGATTATGATGAACAATTGGACAGATGTTCCTGTTTTGTACACATGGCATATCCTGCCAGCGACCCTGTCCTGCTACTGCATGTGAAAGGGAGACAGATGTCCAGCGATTCTACCCATGCAGGACAAGCCTTCCCACAGAGGCCCTTTATTATCAAAGCATGCTGCTGATATGGATGCACTATCATTGAGGGCAGACCCTCTGCTTTTGTGTGAGCTGGAGCAAAACCAGAGCAGCGCCTGCAGGAACCCCCTGGCAAGGCCTGAGCAACACAAGAGCAACATAACTTCGACGGCGATCTGCAGAATCTAGATCTTGTAAAGAGAAGCATTTGTAGAAGTTGTGTAAAACACACTTGAAATCAGATGCTGGTATGGCTTATATAGACTAACTTGTGACTTGCTGATTTGCCAACTAAGTCACTTTTGTAGCCATGCTAGCTATAGTAGCTACATAAACTAACTTTATAATGTACATAAAGCATGCCCTAATTAATGCAAATGCTTCATTAGTGAGCAAGTAAAACAAAACAGCAGCCCATGTGCCAATGGTTGTCCTTGTAGGTGGAGTTTGGGGGTTGAGAAGTAGTCCTCAAGTCTTTAAATGGAGCATACAGTCACGACATTTGTTCATATCAATGAGCGTGTTTACATGCTCTCAATAATCTGGTCATAATCGTATTTGCTGTAAAACAGCACACTGATTTCTTATATCAATGTAAAGTCTAGAAATCCAATTGAGAAATTTGACAAAGAGAGCTGGATATTAGCTCAGTAATCAGGTTTCTCAGCGCATGTGTACCCTTACTCTGATTTCTTTCGGATTTCTCAGTCTTCGCAGGTACGAAAACAGACGGTGGTACCTGAAACAAGCGAGCAGTATTGCCACAAGTTGGCAGTAAAACACTTTTGGAGCGATGCTGAAACCAAATACGTTGTCAACCAATAATTTAAATATTCTTCCACTTCTAGATGATGTGTGTTCATATTTTCAGGTAAAGGGACTTGACATTTTTTAAAAAAAGCTGCGGCCTGATGTTTGAATTTTACATTACGTTCACGTCACGTCTTATTCTGCGCGTTTATTGGCTGAAATCTGATTACTGTCTGATTCATGTAGACCCAGAGTTTCCCCATTATCTGATTACTCAAGAACATGTAAACATGCTGATTGGATTACGGTGAAAATCTGACTTTCTGCAATTATCCGATTGTTAAGTGCATCTAAATGCAGTCATTGTGCCCATAAAAAAGAAACAATTCCACTTCATTACAATAATTGCTATAATAATTGCAAGTTTATTTTTTCTGTTATTGCTGTTATCAAAAATAATCTGAAAGTATAGTACGTAATATTCACCAGACACAAGTACTGCAATGCCACAAATGAAAACAATGAAAAACAAAACTATCCGTAGCTGCATCTGTGCTACTACGCACCTCTATGTTAGTTAATCCAAGTCTTGGTTATATCTGCACAGAGAAGATAGGCCTACATGCTGGAGATGAACCCCAGATGACTTGAATCTAAATCTGCCCGTAGTGTCTGTGCTAGCTCAGATCACTGTTCACATCGTGTCTTTTGTGCAGCTGATACCCCAAACGCCTGGTTATCGTGAAGTGACTGAAGACAGTACAATGGGGACAATAAGGCATACAGGGAGGCAGATGCGAGATGAGATGTTTTGTAATGTTTTGCCGCCTTCTCAGACATGACTGCGCCTTCAGGCTAAATTGGTGATCCTCCGCTGGAAATCCTTTCAAATCTAGAACTAGGCTTGCCTGCGAAAGTGGTCCTAGGAATTTCTGGAGCAAGGATACGAGGACGTAATGAAGTGCCTGAATCTGGGCATTGTTGTTTCCCTGGGTTATAGAGCGAACCTATGCAAGAGAGAGAGAGTCAGGCAGGATGAATGAGCTGGAGAGATCGTTTCAGAAGCTGCTCCTGTGACTCGTATGTCCCTGGGTAAATGACTAGGCAGATAGTGTTACCATGAGAACAGCAGAGCCAGCCATTGTGTGATGGGAGTGGAGTGGCTAAAGCAGCCATCTGTTCCAGCCTCGCTCCCTCTGGAGCTCTGGGTGGCACGGACAGCCCAGTCGGCCTAATCCTTGCTCATATCACAACACTCCTTCCATCTTCAGACAGGAGAGAGAGAGAGGGAGATAGAGCGAGAGAGAGAGAGAGAGAGAGAGAGAGAGAGCTGGTGGGGGTCCGATGGCAATGGAAGCAGCAGATGGGTGATAAAATGCCAGGTTGTGGGAGTCAAGGTTAACGCTCTCCAACTGTTGTTTATGCCGTCTACCTGGGGACGCTCCGGACAGGTGTTTACAAACAGACACGTGAAACTGACAGCACAAAACATCACTCGTCACGCTCAAATAATTGTCAAATCCAGGCAACGTGAAGATGACCTTCTGCTGATCCAGGTATCAACCAAATGGAGTGGAAAGAGCTTGGCCACAAACTTGCTGGACTGTTTGCCTGACAAAAAAAAAAACAACAAAAAAAAAAAAATAGACAAACTAAAGGTCACTTGACATTATCTGTGAAAGCAAATGTGGTCAATTTCTAAAAATAATTAGGACAATGTCCATAAGTGATAATATTGATTTTTAAAAAAAACATTTGTGGCAATAGCACCCCCTTGTGGAGAAACCTCATATTGCTACACGTACTTGAGTAAATGCTTTAAATTTGAAAACAAAACAACGTGTTTTACATTACTATATTTTCGTAATTTTATCTGGATGCATTATCAGGAGTCCTAAGCTGTATAGAAAATGTTAAGAATTCTTCTCATATGGTATGTCACATTCTGGGAATCCCAGCAGAGACCGTGGGGAATTTTGGTTTTAAAAGGAATAAAAATGACTTGCACATATTTTTCATTTCACTTAGAAAGCTGTTTAAAGTTAGTCAGTTATTAATTAATTGACCCTTGTTAGTCCAACCATGGGGAAATTTCACCTCTACATTCCAACCCATTCATGCAGTGAAACACCACATACACTCTAGTGAACACACACTAGGGAGCAGTGTGCACACTTGCCTGGAGCCTTATTGGAGGGGGTTGGGTGACCTTCTGGTCTCAATGCTGGTTCCTTAACTTCCAGCCCATGACTGCCCCAATATCCCAATAAATTTCCCAAGTCTAGGCAAATGTTCCTCATCTAAATCACCCAGCAACTACTATATTTACAATACTAAAATCTGGGTGGTTATTTCCCATCAATATATTCCAAGTACAGCAGATCCAACCCAGAACAAAACCTCTTGTATTTGCCTTCCAACCAAGGAACAAACTGATTTAATCCATTTCCAAGATGGAGACAATATTCTGCCACCATGGTCAAAAAGAACTGTGGCCATCTTTGTCAATTTATTTATTTTCTGACCTTCAGGTTTTATAACAGTACTACTAGAAGCCATGTCTATCAACGTTGTAGGTAAAAGCTGAGGCCCATACGAACACCAGACAATGAGATTTATACATATTCCATTGTACAATTAAGTTTCGTTAAGCTTACTAGCTGAATACTAACGTCATCCCACAGGGATCCATACTAGGTCCTGTTCTGTTTTCTTCATACATTAACAGCATTACATCTGAAATGAAGAAGAGCAAGGAGCATTTGTATGCTGATGATACCCTATTCTTGTGCTCACCCCACAGAACAATCAGTTTTAGTCTTGTGTGTTGTGCAAAAGGACCTGACTGCAGTGAATTTTTGATTTGAAAAATTAACGATAAAACACAAGAATTCCATGTATCCCTGTTGTTCTTCTTCTTTTAAAACAAGGATGCATGTTGTTCAATCCAGGCTTCTTGCCTGTTTTAGACTTTTGGATTTTCTCATTTACTTACTATATTGGGCAACACTTTATTTGGATAGTCCACTTTAGATGATTTGTAGATACTTCATTTACCTTCAAGTGACATTCTACTAAACATCTATTAAAGTGACCATTAATTTCTTGAAACCTCTCTAAACCTGGCTGTAATCCTAACCCTAACCCAAACCTCAACCCAAAACGCTAAACCCAACCCTGGTCCGAGACCTAACCCTGGTCCAAATCCTAACCTCACCACTGTTTAGAACTGAGTTTCAACAGATAATTTGTGGACTATAGTGGACTGTCCAAATAAAGTGATACTCAATTGCAAAGCATAGTTTAAGATTCGAGGTTATGGTTTAGGTTTTGAATGACTTGCTACATTCAATACATTCTTATTTTCCACCCTCCCCTCCACTAAAACACAGCCCTCCTTTAGGTAACTCTTAGATATCAACATCAACGACAAACCTGTCGGGCTCCCGTCCAAAGCTCAGCTCCCCTACACTCATGAATACTTACACATCCTGATGCCTGAAAAGGAGCAGGTCGTCTATCAACGAGGAGACATCTCAAGGATTGTTTAGGTTGGTAAAATTACACTAGAGAGAAGAGAGAGAGAGGCCTTGTCTTGTCAGGGCTTCAGGAAGAGGCTGAAGGAAAGAGCGCTGTGGTTTGTAATATTAAGCTCTGCAAGGTCTCCAGCTGCCTCCTGTTCCTGAGTCTATTTGATGCCATTTAAAGCTGAACAAGCCACATACACTCTTAAAAAGATGGTACTTCAAGGGTTCTTAAATAGAGACAGTGGTTCTATATAGAACTATGAACACTCAAAAAACCCTTTGCATGATTAAATGTTCTCTGCACGGTGAAATGGTTCTTCAGATTGATGGAGAATGTGAAATGGAGAACGGTGAAATGGTTCTTCAGATATATGAAGAATGTGTTATATGTAGTTCTAGGTAGAATCTTTTTGAGAAGTACTGGATCGACATTATACACGATAGTAGACCCCTTTTTGGTGCAATAAGGAACCATATACAACACAGTCTCTCTCAATCTGAAGAACCATTTCACCATGTAGAGAAGCCTTAAAAATATTGATTAAATAATAATTATAATCCTGTTCAATCTGGGGAGGTGTGTTAATTTAAGTCCATAATTTTTACAAGTCGGCTAAGTAATAATTCTGGAGCACTTTACCTTTTATAATTTGTCAGACCTGGAGCTCCTTTGGAAATATTAGCCCAAATATGTAAATGTTCAAATCTGCTGCCACAGTCATATGGAAACATAACCTTATAACATTACTACACAACAGAACATTAACTTGTTTGGAAAACTGGTTCTTCAAGGGTTCTTCAGTAAAAAATAAGGTTCTATATAGAACCGTGAACTCTCCCAGAACCCACAGCATGATTAAAAGGTTTGTGCTTGGTTAATATTGTAAAAAAAAATTGCAACTAGTGGTCCCCTAGCAACGCCAACATGGCCCACAGGTTGAAAAATACTGATCTACAATATAACATCTAGAATGTACAAAACAAAGGTCATTTTGAATATACCTCTCATAGGTGAGTTGTTATGGGGCCCCTTGGTGGTCATGGGGCTCTAAGCAGCTGCTTATGCCGCTTATTGGGTAGAGCTCTGGCCTTGATCTTCCATAGAGAAAATGAGAGAAATCTAACCTTTCACAGAGGTGAAGTTATTCAAGAAAGACAATACTTCGCAATAGTGAGAGTTTAGTGATAAAATTCCTCCTTTTTGCTCGAGCCAGCCTAAGATTGCCCACGTGTAAGAAGGTATCGGCTGTGTATTACAGCATGTCTGCTGCTTTATGGATGCACGTCAAGCTTTTCACACAGTACGTTCCAGAAAATGCTTTGAAGGGCCTTTCCATTCAGACCCCATTGTTCTGCACATCTTGTTGGGAAGGATGAGTAAGACGGCAACAGCAAGATTTCTGTGTCTGCACGAGGGCCATCCTTTCAGAGCCACAGGGAACTAAGTGCTGAGGTCCGTACATTCGCTTCAGTTAGAAGAAGCTTTCTTCAGAGAATGCTGCTCTCCTCAGCAGATGCCTGAAACGTTGTCCATTCCCTTTGAGCAGTGTCAGGACCGTCTCACGCTTAACTAAAAAAAAAAGAAAAGCAAAGCAGAAGGAAAGGAAAGGAAAGGAAAGGGGGAGGGTGAAAAAAGCCTCATTGCGCTTAGGAGAGAGAAAAAAACTCTTTGATAAAAGGTTGCATGGTTACAATGGGAAATATTGCTGGCTGTTTCCCATTGGCTGAGCCTTCCTGCGGTCTAAAGCCTGGCTGAATGATCGGCGTGTCTGTTTTTGACAGGTTGGAGATAAGAAAGTGCCCTCAGGTATTAGATGTCATTCCTTTTTTTTCCTTCAGCCGGAGAAAGCGGTTGGAGTACCTTCGCAGAAGCACCTTCCTGTGAATAGAGAATTTCACAACAACAAAGCCTTCCTCTCTCATTAAGTCGGCGGCGGAGCCAGCACCGCTCTGGAGAGCACAATATCTCAGACACATGAGTAATCCCCCCCGCTCAATCTCGCACTGCGGCAGAATTTCAAATGTCCATAATAACTGAAGTTCAGAACGAAGGGCATGGATACACACACACACACCCGAGCATGTTTCCCAGACACTCAGTCCTTGATGCAGGATGGCATGGACTTAACGGTGACCCCGAAACCTTCCTTCTTCGGTAATCGCTCAGTCCGAGGAGTCATGGGACAAAAATGTTGGCCTCTTTTACACCGTGGGGCCGAATTGTTCTCAGTGGAGAGTAACCATTCCAGCAGCATTTCCGCATGGACAAACCGTACCTGGCTAACTATACTGAAGGTCACAGTTCAAATTGAGCAGGGGTCTCAGACTTCCCATAAGAGTAAAGCGACCCCCTTAAGCCAGGCTGGAGTGGAACTTGTTTTCAGATAAGCCCACCCCTAATTCTACACACATAAACACACATAAAGTGGGTACGACTTCCAAATGTGCCCATGATATCATTACATCAGACTATGTATTCCTGACAACCATGCAGTCATCACCCTAACTATTCTAATGCTTCCACCCCTATACAAAACAACAGCAACAACAAGAATGCTGGACTCACAAACACAACTAAGACTGTAGCGCCTTCACTATAATGCATGCGTCCACTCACCACAGGCACGCTTGCCCAGTGAAGACAACATAGGCGCATTAAAATCACACAGCTGAGAGGTGCAAAGATGAAGAAAAACACAGCAAACTTAAAAATGTAATCAGTCTAAGCTAAAGCATACTGGCATAGCAAAGAAGAGCCAAAAAAGATGACGTTTAAATTGAAATTAGTTCAAATTTAGAGTGCCGAGATTGCAACAATGAAGATGGCAAACCTTAAAACTTATATAAATAATCCTAGGCTAAAGCATACTGGCACAGCAGGTGGAGCCAAAGAAGATGAGTTAAAAACAGACAGCGGAGATGTGCAAAATGAGGAAAAACCACAAAGCAAACTTAAAAAACCCAAACCTGACTATCAAAGGCAAAAGCATACTACCATGGCAGGCAAAAAATCTTCATGGACCATTTATGTCTTACCTTTGATAAGTTGATGTACTAAAGTAATGTTAGACTATTCCTTCAGTATTTAAAAGAGCACTGCAAGCACCAAATTCAAACAATGATTACATGATTTGTTTTTCAGCTTTGGATATGTAGAAAACATAATAATTTACAGGACAGATTCTCACTTTTAAATGCCCCTCGGTACATTTTAACCTCAACTAGAGCTTGAAGCTCACTGACATTGGCATATTAATATTAAACCGAAGGCTTGAGGCGACGGTTGCTCGGCAGAAATATGAGGGCTAAGGAAAAGAAGGCAGAGAGTGGAGATAATATTGGTCATGATACAACACGTACAGAAAACAAATCAAATTTCATTCAAAAATTCGGTTTAATAAACTTACCTTATTTGATCTAATTGGGTAGGCCTGTGATCCACCTGCGATGATGTAAAAAAAGTGATGAAAATGTTGTGTCAGCCAGTACCAGATTGGCACTGTGTCCAGATTCAATTGTGCTGAATTTGATACACTAATCTCTCAAGAATGAAGTTAGCTTCTAATTAGAGTATCATCTTATCTCCAAGTTATTTACATTTACATTTACGGCATTTGGCTGACGCTCTTATCCAGAGCGACTTACAATTTGATCATTTTACACAGGTAGGCCAAGGTGGTGTTAGGAGTCTTGCCCAAGGACTCTTATTGGTATAGCTTAGGGTGCTTACCCAGGCGGGGGACTGAACCCCAGTCTGCAGTGTAGAAGGCAAAGGTGTTAACCACTACACTAACCAACCATATTATATTAAACGGTTATGAATATACTGCCTGATACCCAAGACACTGTTTTATGATTATTTTGGGAGAAAGTTTTGTCCTAAATTGTTTTTTAAAAATGCATTCATGCTGTACAAATACATTACAAGGGCACCATCTCCTAAGAAAACACACTTTTCCCAAGTTATCGCTATCGACTATCAACATTCCATATAAACTCAGAAGACGTGTGGGTTCACTGGTGTGGTTTTGGATAGTAAATAAAATGGCTATATTTGTAGTTATGGCGCTCCCTGGTTCCTATCACCACCACTGTAAAGACATCTGTAAGTTTCGAAAAACTGTTTCACACAACTCCAATGACTGTTTAAGCGACTGAAATATGTGGAAGTTTCTCTTTATTAACAAATTAATTCATTAACTTTAACTTATTTGGTCTTACAGTGTGGCATAATCGGAAAACATTGTGATATTGAAAGCGTGTGATGTCTAGGAAGTCCGCGAGCTCAGCTAGCATTGGAGGGTTTTATTGGTAAACCCATTTAGCCGCTGCTTTGGAAATATGGAGCGGAGATGCTGGAATGAGTCAGCACTTTGCCCGAGGATGAATCATTCATCATGGCCGCCTCGGCGTGAAAGAGGTCGATCATGTTCTAATGGCAAACCCTCTGCTGACTCTACAGGGTTAGTGTGTCTGTGTGTGTGTGTGTGTGTGTGTGTGTGTGTGTGTGTGTGTGTGAGAGAGGAGATCAGGAAGTGTGTGAAGCATACAATGAGGAAGAGAGGGAGAGCAAGAGCAAATGAGAGCAAGAAAACAAGAAGAAGAAGAAGCAGAAGCAGCAGGGGGAGGAGGGGAGGGACAGATGTCCTTGAGGTAAAGGTTCCCAGGCGACACCCTCTCCAGTGTGTGTGGTCTCCAGGATGTGAGCTTTCGTTCGCTGAGGCAGGAAGGAACTCTCATCTTTTAACCGTGTGTAGCTCTGGGGCCTGTCCTGGTTCTCCCTGAAAAACCTCTGATTTGGTTTTTAGAAGTTTTCAGACAAAGACTCTGCATAGAAGGGCATATGAACACACTGTGCTGAGTTACTGTTGTCATTTGACATGCAAAAGTATTTTTACACAACTGACTATCATGTGTATATATGCTTGTTGGATGTCCTGTTCCAAAACCATGGGCATTAATATGAAGTTGCCCCCCCTTGTGGTTGTCTCTCCTCTTCTGGGAAGCTTTCCACAAGATTTTGGAGTGTGTCTATGTGAATTTGTGCCCATTCAGTCTAAAGACCATTTGTGAGGTCAGACACTGAAGTAGGACGAGAGGGTCTGGCTCACATTCGGCATTCCAGTTCATCCCAAAGATGTTCAGTGGAGTTAAGTTCAGGGCTCTGTACAGACCACTGGAGTTCCTCCATACCAAACTGGTCACCTTATGTCTTTATGGAGCTGCTTCATGCTCAAGGGGCTCAGTCATGCTGGAACAGGAAAGGCTCTTCCCCAAACTGCTGACACAAAGCTGGAAGCAGATAACAGTCTAAATGGAGTTATGACATAAATGAAGTTTGAGGAAAGACCACGCCTAAACTCCTCCTACTTAATTCTAGCTTCCTATAAATACCAGTCCTTCACTCCTCCTACTGACGAATTTCGCATCCCACCTCCTCCCCTTTCTCGTCAACCTTGTCCACGCCTGCGATTAATCTTTAATGGGGGGGGGGGTTGACCTTCTCGTGACCCGCAGAACCTGTACCAAACTCTAGCTCAAAATTCCTCAGAGTTTCCCTCCTCTTATTTATCTCACTTACCAAGGCGTGGTCTGCGTTCGCAAAAATGTCTTTGCACTGATTTGTCAACATCACCCTTCACTGGGACTAAGGGGCCCAAACCCTGAAAAACAACTCCAGTCCATTATCCCTCCTCCACCAAAATTTAGTGTTAGTACTTTGCAGTCCAGTAGGTAACGTTCTCCTGGCATCCACCAAACCCAGATTCATCATCAGACTGACAGATAGAGAAGCTGATTCATAACTCCAGAGAACATGTTTCCCCTGCTCCAGAGTCCAGTGTGGACATGCTTTCACAATAGTAGCACTCTCAGTCATCTAGGGCAAATTTAGCAGGGCATAAATTTCACAAACTGACTTATGGCAAAGTTGGCATCCTATTTCAGTGTCATGTTTAAAGTCTCTGAGCTCTTCAGTATGACCCATTCTACTGCCTGTGTTTGTTTATGGAGATTGCAAGGCTATGTGCTTGATTTTATACACCTGTTAGCAATGGGGGTGGCTGAAACACCTGAACTCAATAATTAGGAGGAGTGTCCACATGTAGCCATACAGTGTATGATCAACTTCAATTGGTCTATTAATTATGAAACTTTAACAATATGTAAAAATACAATGATATGTTCAAATTCTTGAAAAAAGGAGGTACAAGGTTTCATCCCAGCAGCAAAACAATTTAATGAAACAGTTTAAACCAAGTATTAACTGTGGTTAATCACATTCTTTTGTATAGTTAATCGTGACTAATCATCTTGTCTTATTTGCTCAAATTTGACCCTTCAGAAAGTTTTTTTCATGTGTTTTAATTCAAATTTCCTGGATAATTAACTGGTTAAGATGTAAACAGAGTCATTCAGAGTGGTTTGGTGTGACACGCTCTGTTCTAGAGAAACAGAGTCAGCGCTGTTCACAGTGGTGGTGATAGGAACCAGACGTCCACCTCTAAAAGCTCCTGGACAGAAAGTTGTTACATGAAATGGTTATGAATTCACTGCCTGATGAGACACTTTGAGAAGATTTTGGCCTAAAACATATAATCCCCAAAGAAAATTTACCAGTGATTCACCAGTGGTTCTGGATAGTAAATAAAATGGCTATATTTATGTTGAAGTCATCATGACCCCTGGTTCCTATCACCACCATCAGTGGTGTCAGTAAGTCAGTAAACTTCTCTGGAATGGAGCGTTTCGCACGAAACCACTCGGAATGACTCTTTACATCTCAATGACTGAATTATGCTGAAATTTTGGAAAAAATTGGTGGAATTCCCCTTCCAGGGGTATAAGTGTTCTGAGTGCAGTCTGAACCATTCGTCTGGTTCTTCTGCCTGACGGAGAAAGCTAAGCCAGAAGCAAACTAGAGTGCACAGGCATTGACCTCTTCCATTGTTGAACTGCCCAACACACACACATACACACTGGCTGGAGGCCACCGAAGGGAAAGAATACATTAACTCAAGAGCCAAGACGAGAGCGAGAGCGAGAGAGAGAGAGAGAGAGAGAGAGAGAGAGCGTGAGAGAGAGAGCGAGAGAGCGAGAGAGAGAGAGAGAGAGAGAGAGAGAGAGAGAGAGAGAAAGAGAGAGTGAGAGCATAATGTTAACTCAATGTGATGGAAAGACCTTCCCACTGTGATGGCGATGGATGGAATGAACGAAAGACAGAAATGAAGCACAAAAGCACAGGAGAGAAAATTCAGTGTAACATGATAGAGGGCCCCCTGCTCCACAGGGCTGCCCATTCAGGTGGATAAAATATGGAAGAAACTCTGAGAATCCGTGCCATGCGTAGGCTCCGCCCAGTCATTGGGGTTCAGATAAAACTCTAGAACAGAGTGCATGGTTTGGATGACAAATAGAGAATGGCAGGAAGGAAATGGCCCTGTGGTTGGAGGACATGTGGCTCAGATGAGAAAGACCTTCACGTGGCACCCTCATAAAAACTGACCTGATACATACAACGCCCTGACAAACTCAGTTTATTAGCTTTAATGTGGCCAAATCATGTCTCATCTTGGAAATATTATCCTGAAGATAGGCTCGAAATAATGTTCCAACACAGATAGTTATATTCCCAGATACACTATATTTCCAAAAGTATTCAGTCACCCATCCAAATAATTTAATCCAGGTGTTCCAAATCACTTCCATGGCCACAGGTGTATAAAACCAAGCACCTAGGCCTGCAGACTGCTTCTACAGACATTTGTGTGCAGAGGTCGCCAACTTTCTGCACAGTCAAACGCTACAGACCTCCAAACTTCATGTGGCCTTACATCACCAAGCGCAAAGCGTGGAATGCAGTGGTGTTAAGCGCTGCCACTGGACTCTAGAGCAGTGGGGACGTGTTCTCTGGAGTGATGAATCACGCTTCTCTGTCTGCCAATCTGATGGATGAGTCTGGGTTTGGTGGGTGCCAGGAGAACGGTACTTGCCTGACTGCATTTTGCCAAGTGTAAAGTTTGGTGGAGGGAAAATTATGGTGTGGAGCTGTTTTTCAGGAGTTGGGCTCGGCCCCTTCCAGTGAACCAAACTCTTAAATGCTTCAGCACCAAGAGATTTTGGACATTTTAATGCTCCAAACTTTGTGGGAACAGTTTGGGAATAGCCCCTTCCTGTTCCAACATGACTGTGCACCAGTGCACAAAGCAAGGAGTGAGTTTGGTGTGGAAGAACTTGACTGGCCTGCACAGAGTCCTGACCTCAATCTGATAGAACACCTTTGGGATGAATTAGAGTGGAGACTGTGAGCCAGGCCTTCTCGTCCAACGTCAGTGTCTGACCTCACAAATGCACTTCTGGAAGAACGGTCAAAAATTCCCATAAACACACTCCTAACCCTTGTGGAAAGCCTTCCCAGAAGAGTTGAAACTCTTATAGCTGCAAAGGGTGGACTGACATTATATTAAACCCTATGGATTAAGAACGGGATGTCACTCAAGTTCATATGCATGTGAAGGCAGGTGACCGAATACTTTTGGCAATATAGTGTACAGTGGGGCAAAAAAGTATTAAGTCAGCCACTGATTGTGCATGTTCTCCTACTTAGAAAGATGAGAGAGGTCTGTAATTTTCATCATAGGTACACTTCAACTATGAGAGACAAAATGAGAAAAAAGATCCAGGAAATCACATTGTAGGATTTTTAAAGGATTTATTTGTAAATTATGGTGGGAAATAAGTATTTGGTCAGTAACAAAAGTTCAACTCAATACTTTGTAACATAACCTTTGTTGGCAATGACAGAGGTCAAACGTTTCCTGTAAGTCTTCACCAGGTTTGCACACTGTAGCTGGTATTTTGGCCCATTCCTCCATGCAGATCTCCTCTAGAGCAGAGATGTTTTGGGGCTGTCGCTGGGCAACACGGACTTTCAACTCCCTCCACAAATTTTCTATGGGGTTGAGGTCTGGAGACTGGCTAGGCTGCTCCAGGACCTTGAAATGCTTTTTACAGAGCCACTCCTTCCTTGCCCAAGCGGTGTGTTTGGAATCATTGTCATTCTGGAAGACCCAGCCACGTTCCATCTTCAGCGCTCTCACTGATGGAAGGAGGTTTTGGCTTAAAATCTCACGATACATGGCCCCATTCATTCTACCCTTAACACGGATCAGTTGTCCTGTCCCCTTTGCAGAAAAACAGCCCCAAAGCCTGATGCTTCCACCTCCATGCTTCATAGTAGGTATGGTGTTCTTGGGATGCAACTCAGCATTCTTCTTCCTCCAAACACGACAAGTTGAGTTTTTACGAAAAAGTTCTATTTTGGTTTCATCTGACCACATGATATTCTCTCAGTCCTCTTCTGGATCATTCATATGCTCTCTGGCAAACTTCGGACGGGCCTGGACATGTACTGGCTTAAGCAGGGGGACACGTCTGGCACTGCAGGACAAGAGTCCCTCTTGGCGTAGTGTGTTACTGATGGTAGCCTTTCTTACTTTGGTCCCAGCTCTCTGCAGATCATTTATCAGGTCCATCCGTGTTGTTCTGGAGTTTTTGCCCACGGTTCTCATGATCATTTTGACCCCATGGGATAAGATCTTGTGTGGGGCCCCAGATCGAGTGAGATTATCAATGGTCTTGTATGTCTTCCATTTTCTTACAATTGCTCCCATAGTTGATTAATTCACACCAACCTGCTTGCCTATTGTAGATTCGCTCTTCCCAGCCTGGTGCAGGACTACAATTTTCTTCCTGGTGTCCTTCGACAGCTTTTTGGTCTTGGCCATGGTATGACTGTTTGAGGCTGTGGACAGGTGTCTTTTATACAGATAACGAGGTCAAACAGGTGCCATTAATACAGGTAACGAGTGGAGGACAGAAGAGCTTAAAGAAGAAGTTACAGGTCTGTGAGAGTCAGAAATCTTGCTTGTTTGTGGGTGACCAAATACTTATTATTCACCATAATTTTCAAATAAATTCTTTAAAAATCCTACAATGTGATTTCCTGGATTTTTTTTTTCTCATTTTGTCTCTCATAGTTGAAGTGTACCTATGATGAAAAGTAGGAGAACGTGCACAATCAGTGGCCGACTAAATACTTTTTTGCCCCACTGTATGTTAGCTGTTTTTTTCACATTATAGGGCCAAAAGTATGTGGATTTTTCCTAATTATTCAGGTGTTTCAGCCAGACCCACCTAACAGGTGTATAAAATCAAGCACAAAGCCTTGCAGCCTCCATAGACACACACTGGCAGTACAATGGGTTGGACTGAGGAGCTCAGTGACTTTAAACATGGTGTGGTCACAGGATGCCACCTTTGCCACATGGTGACATTTTCTGCCCTGGTTAGCTGCAAGTGCTATTATTGTGAAATGGGAGCACCAAGGAGCAACAACAGCTCAGAAAGAAAGTGTCAGAACTGGAGTGTGTAGCATGTAAAAATAACCTCTTCTCTGTTGCATCACTCACTGCAGACTTCAGAACTGCCTTCTGAAGCAAGAACTGTGCATTATAAGCTTCATGAAATGGGTCTCCATGGCCGAGCAACTGCACACAAGTCTAAGATCACTATGCTCAATGCCAAGTGTTGGCTTGAGTGGTGTAAAGTGCCACCACTGGACTCTTGAGCAGTCGAAATGTGTTCTCTGGAGTGATGAATCAGCTTTTCCATCTGTCAGTCTGATGATGAATCTGGGTTTGGTGGATGCCAGGAGAACGTTACCTACCAGGATACATAGTGCCAACAGCAAAGTTTGGTGGAGGAGGGATAATGAGCTGGGGCTGTTTTTCAGGGTTTGAGCCCTTCAGTTTCAATGAAGGGTGATGTTGATGCTACAGCACAAAGACATTTTCCACAGTTATCTGCTTCCAGCTTTGTGTCAGCAGTTTGGGGACGAGCCTTTCCTGTTCCAGCATGACTGAGACCCTGTGCACAAAGGAGCTCCATAAATACATGGCGTGATCATAAAATACATGGTGAACTGGAACATTGATTGTGAGCCAGGCCTTTTCATCCAACATCAGAGTCTGACCTCACAAATGAGTTGAGTGATCCAGAATTGATCATCTAACATCAGTGCCTGACCTTACCAATGCTAAATCAGCAATGTTCCACCATCTAGTGTAAAGCCTTCCCAGAAGCGTTGAGGCTGCTGCAAAAGGAGGACCAACTCTCTATTAACACCCTTCATTTCAGAAGAAATGCTGGAGGAGCAGGTGTCTACAAACTTTTCTACATTTTACTCACGGTTAAAAACTATACTACCAACCGCAACTCAATAACAGTCAGAGTTTTAGCAACTGCTCATGGAATGGAGAACCTTGATGAGGAAAAGAGAGCTAGAGCTGTGAAGCAGAGTACCAAAACATCTCTGTTTTTTTGAGGCAGCAGCTAAACACATCATCTCTTATAATGGACGTTATGCCTCCAATAAATCCGCTCATGAATGTGAGCCCGGACGTGTTCAAGGCAGCCGTCAGCCGTGAGAAGATGATGAAAGCTGAGGAGAGCAGTCAGCCATGTTGGTTTTCCTCAGAGGTGTAGGAGTGCTTGTGTAAGCCCGGTGCATTACCACGCCTCATTACACGTGGAAGGTCAAGGCCACTGTTACCAGGACAAAGAATTAATAGGTAATAAAACTATACAAATGTGTCTCACCTTGTCTGTCAGGGGTCTATTCTCTTTGCAAGGTGGGGAGGAAAAAAAACAAAGAAGCAAGGAAACTGATGTAGACAGCTGAGGCTAATCTAGGTTTTTTAAAGGTCAGTTGGTGCTGGTTTAAGATGGGTAATGCCACCATTTTAAGGTGCAGCTGTGCTATCAGTTTGAGTGAGGACCGCTGCATAGGTAGGGGGACCCTCAGTGTCCTCCAGGCCTTCAGAGAAGGCTTATAAATTCCTGAGAACTAAAAAAAAACCTTTTTGTCAATTTGGGGTCATTTTTAGTATTAAATAAGTATTGTAGCATTTGTCTTATTTTATTGTTACATTTTGGTTGAAAACAAAGGGGTTAAAAAAATAAAAGCACTCAATAAAAAATTGTCCAATCAGGTTTGACACTCTGTGGTATCTATGCAGATACACCCAAGCAAGCTCTCCCATTGGTTAGGCCTTCAAAATCTGAACAGAAGGCCCTTTAGACTGATGCAGGAATCAACCAATCACATTTTGATTTACAAAAAGTGGGACCACTTTCGCAAGAAAAACATCCTTCTCGGAAATTCTAGATACATCATTGACTGTGAATATGAGTCATAGTCTAGCTTCAACTAAAACAAGCATCAAGTGCTCCTGATTCATTTAAAACGGCCAAAAAGGTTCATGTTCACCAGAGTTGGTTTAGTGCTAACATACTAGTAGAAATTCAATAGGTGCGCTAGAAATAACCTTTGTTGTAGAGGTGAGCTTTCTCGTTTTTGATATTTGTGGTCTGAAAAAAAGGCTGGTGGGCCAACAAGGTTTTGGGTTGACACATGCATAACGTTTTGGGACAGACACCCCTGAATAAAAGTGCTATGACTGACAACTGTGTACATATTTAGCTTATTTTTATCTCTATTAATGCCTTGGGTTTAAACAGATCACAGTGCAATGCTTGTAAATATTTAAGATCTGAACTCTTTGTTTTTTAAGCTGCTTTGTTAACTGTGGGACTGCAGTCTATACTAGTTTAGTAGAGTGGTCCTTGTATAAAGACGGGCAGCAGTGGAAGCTGGCAGAAGCTGGTGCTGAGAAGGCAGGAAAACCAGCTCTTGAGGAGGATGCAGAAAAACGATCCCAAATATCAGATAAATCTGACCAGTTGGGCAGTACGAAGTGCTGACAGGAAATTATGTTATGCATGCTGAGGTTGGACGCATACCATCACTGATTACACCGATTCTGCTGTGAGGCGCAAAACACTGGGCCTCATTCTGCAAGATCTTCCTGAGTGTGCTCTTCAATGTGTTCTTGAGAAAAGTCCTAAGAAAAAGTTTACGTCAGATGCATGTCGTGTTCTTAAAGCGCAGAACTCTTCTCACCTTTGTGCTCTTGAGCGTGTGGATACTCTGTTCTTACCTAAGAACAAACCCCAAATAAGAAAACACTGGTGAACATCAGAAGAAATTTCTGAAGTTTCTTCATAAGAACAGTTGGTGAATGAGGCCCAATGTAGTGCAACTAGTTATGACGTTGCACCATATAACCATCATTATTGTCCCATTTAAGATAGGGATGTTTGTATTATCACTACGCACTTGAAATGATGGCTCTTTCAGGGTTCTTTAGCAGCGAGAATGGTTCTGTATTACCATTTCATGATGAAATGTTCTTCAGATTGATAGAGAATGTGTTGTATACACTCACCCAGCACTTTATTAGGTACACCTACCTTGTATCTACACTTATTGTCCATCTTATCAGCTCCACTGACCATATAGTTTCTGTCTGTAGTTCTACAATTACAGACTGTAGTCCACCTGTTTCTCTACACACTTTGTTACCCTGTTCTTCAGGTGGTCAGAACCCCCACAGGACCCCCACAGAGCAGGTACTATTTCAGTGGTGGGTCATTCTCAACACTGCAGTGACAATGACGTGATGGTGGTATTTTAGTGTGTGTTGTGCTGGTACAGACACAGTTTGTAAACACTGTGTCCACTCACTGTCCACTCTGTTAGACATTCTGACCTTGTTGGTCCACCTTGTAGATGTGTGAAATATATCAGTTTAAATTTTGAACATTTTGAGGATTTTTGGGGAGGTAAAATGAATTGTATGTAATTGAGCTGTCTAGAACAAACTGCTCATTCTCGAGGAAGGTATTACACCATAATCGCCAGCAACAGATTAAGTTCATAATGTTGTTGGCTAAATAATCATTCAAACGCAAGGCAGCCAAGTCTTTTCCGCAGATTAATGTGATCTTCACTTCTTCTGCATTTTCACTGGTTTCAGCTGAGCAGGAAAGTAACTGTAATGTGGGAAAACGGACCAGACGCTCACCATAATAACAGAAGTTCGAGGCTTTAATGTTACAAGGATCAATGAAACACAACATAATAGATCAGGCGAGGGTCAAAACCAGACAGAGGCTACCAACAATCATTAGAGACATTAAATGGACAGTCTTGTGGTTAGAAACTGACGAGTGATAAATGGAATGGAGTGCTGATTCCAGGTGTTTCTAATAAAGTGGCCAGTGAGTGGAATCACAAGGTGGGTGTTTCTAATAAAGTGGCCAGTGAGTGGAATCACAAGGTAGGTGTTTCTAATAAAGTGGCTAGTGAGTGGAATCACAAGGTGAATGTTTCTAATAAAGTGGCCAGTGAGTGGAAGCTGAAGGTTGGTGTTTCTAATAAAGTGGCCAGTGAGTGGAAGCTGAAGGTTGGTGTTTCTAATAAAGTACAGTCATTCTAGCACTTCATTATCTCCTCTCCGCCCTTTCTTTCTTTCTTACTGCTTTTAAAGAAACAGTCCCACTGCAGCTCTCGGTGCTGATCTGTATGTGCGGCTGCTGTTAAATCACAGCGGCCTAATGCGGCGCATGTTTAGATTCTTTCATTCCTCACATCGCTCGATGCGGCACCTGCACGTCTGGATAAACAAAAGGCAGATTTGATCCGTGCGCTTCGCCGCTCCTCAATCTCATGATCTGGTTATTCTAGCTGGTTATTGGAGATTGTTTGCTGTTGAAGAGGCTGTGGGACAGAGAAGAGTGGCTTATGTATTCAGACTCAGATTGCCTGTGTCTCCGTAATAAATCAGACGGTTGGCTCACAGAGGCTTTGAAGCGGTAGTGACAAGGAGAAACCTAGCAGGCTTTGTCCCGGGCTGGGTGTTGCTCTTAGCCTTCACCAACAGCAGTAATAACATGGTCCACCGTTCTATTGGTCCACAAAGCTCTTACCAAGGGCACTGATAACACAGGCCGTCGTGTGAAGCACAGCAGCCCCTGCTGATTACATTTATTTGGCTTCCTCAGGAGGATCAACCCAGGTGATGAAGCCCCGATGAGATGATTGCGCCTGTGTATCTGCTCGTCTTCTATTTTTCCAGGATTTGCAGAGAGCTCAAGCAGATGGGGACGGGAAGATGAAAAGCTGTGAATATCCATTAGGGAGGCTAGTTCATTCAAACAAACCAGCTCGTACATCACAATGTACAGGACACAGTCGCAGTATTGTGGGGGATTCTGAGGAACAGGAATTTCCAGAGATTTTGCAGCACTCGAACAATCGAAAAAAAATAAGTAAATGAATTAATTATGGGCATAATTGCCAGGGGGAGATGGTGGGTTGCAACTCTCCAAGTTCATAATAGCAAGTGAGTGGAAGCACAAGGTGGATGTTTCTTATAAAGTGGCCAGTGAGTGGAAGCACAAGGTGGACGTTTCTAATAAAGTGGCCAGTTAGTAGAAGCACAAAGTAGGTGTTTCTAATCAGTGTGATACAGCTGATCGATGGAGGTCCAGCACAGGCAGGGCTGGACACATACATAGCAGGCTGCTATGTTAAAGGCTATTATTACCTCCAAGAGAACTGTTGTTTTTTTTGGTATGTCTCTCTAAGATTCACTCCCTCAGTAACAACCTTGACTAACAGAAACTCAGACTGTCTATATGGGAAAAAATGTAGTCATATATATTTGAAATATGTGTGAGCATCTTACTGCAGACATAAAGGATTAATGTAAAGCGCATTGCAGATCGTAGAAGTCAGTACTGTTTAGTTAAATATGTAACCTTTGTTACAATTTAACTACACACAACTGAACCAAAGTAATAACACATACAAATAAATGCATTTAAAATTTTGGCCAATTTTACACACTGGAAAAATATATTTGATAAATATATTTGGAAAATATTTTTTTTCCATATAGAAAAAATGTAACTACATAGTGCAAGATGAGGGTTTACTGATACAAGTGGCTCCTATGTTCAGGTAAGGAGCTCCTGTTAACGTATTTTATGCTATTTATATGTTACTACATCTGGTGTTTTTGTGACGTTTTAGTAAAACCCCTCTCCTTGGATCACCACCTTATCGTGGTAGAGGGGTTTGCGTGCTTGAATGATCTTAGGAGCTATGTTGACTGGAGCAAAAGCTCCTGGTAGGGTCTCCCATGGCAAACTGGTCCTAGGTGACAGGTCAGACAAAGTGTGATCCATAATAACCCCTATGAAGACACAAAAACGGGACTTGTGTACCCTGCCCGGAACAGGGTTACCGGGGCCCCACCCTGGAGCCAGGCCTGGGGGAGGGGCTCGCCAGCGAGCGTCTGGTGGCCAGGCATTTACTCATGGTGCCAGCCCGGGCCCAGCCCGAAGGAGTTACATGAGTCCCCCCTCCCATCGACCCACCACCAATGGGAGGGGCAGTAGTAGGGGTTCGGTGCGTTGTGGATCGGGCAGTGTCCGAAGACGTGGGCCTTGGCGTTCTGATCCTCGGTTGCTGAAACTGGCTTTTGGAACTTGGAACGTTACCTCACTGGCGGGGAAGGAGCCTGAGTTGGTGCGCGAGGTTGAGAGATACCGGCTAGATATAGTCGGGCTCACCTCAACACACAGCTTGGGCTCTGGGTCCAATCTCCTTGAGAGGGGCTGGACTTTATTCTTTTCTGGAGTTGCCCATGGTGAGAGGCGGTGGGCAGGTGTGGGCTTTCTCATAGCCCCTCGACTCGGTGCCTGTATGTTGGGGTTTTCTCCGGTGGACGAGAGGGTAGCTTCCCTATGCCTTCAGGTTGGGGAACGGGTCCTGACTGTTGTCTGTGCTTATGCACCGAACAGCAGTTCAGAGTACCCAGCCTTCTTAGAGTCCTTGGGAAGGGTGCTTGAAAGTGCTCCTCCTGGAGACTCTATTGTCCTACTGGGGGACTTCAACGCTCACGTGGGCAATGACAGTGAGACCTGGAGGGGTGTGATTTCGAGGAATGGCCTCTCTGATCTGAACCCGAGTGGTGTTCAGTTTTTGGACTTCTGCGCAAACCACAGTTTGTCCATCACGAACACTATGTTTGAACACAAGGATGTCCATAAGTGCACATGGCACCAGGACACCCTAGGCCGCAGTTCAATGATTGACTTTGTAGTCGTGTCATTGGACTTGCGGCCATGTGTTTTGGACACTTGGGTAAAGAGAGGAGCTGAGCTGTCAACTGATCACCACCTGGTGGTGAGTTGGATCAGGTGGTGGGGGAAGATGCCAGTCAGACCAGGCAAGCCCAAACGTATAGTGAGGGTTTGCTGGGAACGTCTAGCAGAAGAACCTGTCAGATTGATCTTCAACTCACACCTCCGTCAGAACTTTGACCAGATATCGGGGGAGGTGGGGGACATTGACTCAGAATGGGCCATGTTCTGTTCCTCCATTGCTGAAGCGGCTGACTGTAGCTGTGGCCGTAAGGTAGTTGGTGCCTGTCGGGGCGGTAATCCTCAAACCCGGTGGTGGACACCCCAGGTGAGAGATGCCGTCAAGCTGAAGAAGGAGTCCTACCGGGCATGGTTGGCCTGTGGGACACCAGAGGCAGCTGGCAGGTATCGACAGGCCAAGCGATCTGCGGCTTCAGTTGTCGCCAAGGCAAAAACCCGTGTATGGGAGGAGTTTGGTGAGGCCTTGGAAAGTGACTTTAAGTCGGCTCCGAAAAGATTCTGGCAAACCGTCAGGCGACTCAGAAGGGGAAAGCAGTGTGCCACTAGCACTGTATATAGTGGAGATGGTGTGCTGCTGACTTCGACTGAAGACGTCATTGGGCGGTGGAAGGAGTACTTTGAGGACCTTCTCAATCCCACCGACACGTTCTCCAGTGAGGAGGCTGAGTCTGGGGACATGGGAATAGGCTTGTCCATTACTGAGGCCGAAGTCGCTAAGGTAGTTAAGAAGGTCCTTGGTGGGAAGGCTCCAGGGGTGGATGAGATCCGCCCTGAGTTCCTCAAGGCTCTGGATGTTGTGGGGCTGTCTTGGCTGACACGCCTTTTCAACATTGCGTGGACATCGGGGGCGGTGCCACTGGATTGGCAGACTGGGGTGGTGGTGCCTCTTTTTAAAAAAGGGGACCGGAGGGTGTGTTCCAACTACAGGGGAATCACACTCCTCAGCCTCCCTGGCAAGGTCTATGCAGGGGTACTGGAGAAGAGAGTCCGGCTTATAGACGAACCTCGGATCCAGGAGGAACAGTGCGGGTTCCGCCCTGGTCGTGGAACACTGGACCAACTCTTCACCCTCTCCAGGATTCTGGAGGGTTCATGGGAGTTTGCCCAACCAGTCCACATGTGCTTTGTGGATCTGGAGAAGGCATTCGACTGTGTTCCCCGGGGTATTCTGTGGGAGGTGCTTCGGGAGTACGGGGTACATGGCTCTTTGCTACGAGCCATTCAGGCCCTGTACAAACAAAGCAGGAGTTTGGTTCGCATGGCTGGCAGTAAGTCAGACTCATTCCCAGTGAGAGTTGGACTCCGTCAGGGCTGCCCTTTGTCACCGATTCTATTCATAATTTTTATGGATAGAATTTCTAGGCGCAGTCAAGGGATGGAGGGTGTCCGGTTTGGTGACCTCAGGGTCACATCGCTGCTGTTTGCAGATGATGTGGTCCTATTGGGGACATCAGGCCGCGAACTTCAGCTTTCGCTGGATCGGTTTGCAGCCGAGTGTGAAGCGGCTGGGATGAGAATCAGTACCTCTAAATCCGAGACCATGGTTCTCAGGCGGAAAAGGGTGGAGAGCCCTCTCTGGGTCGGGGATAGGCTCTTGCCTCAAGTGGAGGAGTTCAAGTATCTCGGGGTCTTGTTCACGAGTGATGGTACAAGGGAGCAGGAGATTGACAGGCGGATTGGTGCTGGGTCAGCAGTGATGCGGGCTCTTTACCGGTCTGTTGTGGTAAAGAAAGAGCTGAGCCATAAGGCAAGGCTCTCGATTTACCGGTCGATCTACGTTCCCACCCTCACCTATGGTCATGAGCTTTGGGTAATGACCGAAAGAATAAGATCGCGAATACAAGCGGCCGAAATGAGTTTCCTCTGCAGGGTGTCTGGACTCTCCCTTAGAGATAGGGTGAGAAGTTCAGTCATCCGGGAGGTTCTTCACGTCGAGAGGAGCCAGCTGAGGTGGTTCGGGCATCTGGTTAGGATGCCTCCTGGACGCCTCCCTCGGGAGGTGTCACAGGCGAGTCCACCTGGGAGGAGACCCCGGGGAAGACCCAGGACACGCTGGCGCGACTATATCGAATCCCCCTTGGAGAGCTGGTGGAAGTGGCTGGGGAAAGGGAGGTCTGGGCTTCATTGCTTAGGATGCTGCCCTCGCGACCCGAACCCCGGAGAAGCGGAAGAGGATGGATGGATGGATGGATGGATTTAGTAAAACCAAAGGCTTTAGGAAGAATTTCAATCAGTAAAGGACCCATCATTTGCAGCCTCCTCATCAAATACTGCCATTAAAGATTTTGGCACAAGCATTTTTACTGCTGTTTGTTAATCCACACCAGCGACGTGTTTCTAAGCATGTGCATCAGAAACTGTTTTGTGGTTGTAGCTATTGGTTTCCCTATTTCCGATACCGATACTGCATTTAAGTGCCAGTATTGTATAACCATAGCAGCATTGGTGCAAGACTATTATAAACCATTCACACAGGAATCATTGCCGAGAAGATTTAACATGATGTTCAATATTTGAATGTGCATTGAGCTCAAGCTACGTTCAGGTATTTCAGCCACACCCATTTCTAACAGGTGTATAAAATCAAGCACATAGCCATGCACTCTCCATAGACACTGTAGTATGTAGAACGAGTTGCACTGAAGACTTTAGTCACTTTAAATGATGCCACCTTTGCCATAAGTCAGCTCATGAGATGTCTGCCCTGCTAGATCTACCCTAGACAACTGTAAGTGATATTATTATGATATGTAAGGACCTAAGAGCAACAACAGCTCAGTGACAAAGCAGTAGACCATGCATACTCACAGAGTGGTGCTGCAAAGTGCTGAATCCTCTGTTGCATCACATACTACAGAGGTCCTGCTTCTGCCTTCCATGGCTGAGCAGCTGCACATAAGACTAGATCACTATGCACAATGCCAAGTGTTGGCTGGAGGGTTGTAAAGCACTGGAGCAGTGGAAACTCACACTTCACTATCTGTCAGTCTGATGATGCCTATAGGTTTGGTGGATGCCAGGAGAATGTTACCTACTTGGTACCTACATGGTGCCAAGAGTAAAGTTTGGTGGAGGAGGGATAATAAGCTGGGGCTGTTATTCAGGGTTTGAACCCCTCAGTTCCAGTGAAGGGTGATGTTAAAGCTACAGAACAAAGACATTTTATACAATTATACTAGTTATCCACTAGTTTTAATTGTGTCTTCATTAAACCATAATGTTTAAATGTTCCAAAATGTTTGACTTCGTAAATGTATTAGTGTTCACTTATTTATACCTGAACAGTAAATCTTGTCTATGATATGTCCTCAGCATAATTAAGTAGGTTAAAACTGTACACGTACATACACAATCTCACAATGGCTGACAGGATGATGAGACTCCTAAATAACAGAGCTAATCATTTCAGTGCTAGTGCTCCCTGTACTTTCAGAGCCTCTGAGGTGCCAAGTGAGATTTGCTGTAATTGATATTACAGCCAAGGCCAAGTGACGACAGACCATTCAACAGCAGAACAATATATGGAATAAAGAATCTGCAACTTGGAGCTTAATTGCCAAAGAAGCTTAAACCAAAATTGAAATAAAAGACTTTAGTATGAATTTTGTCACAAAACATATGTTTTTAAAATCTATCAAAATATTAAACATTAAATCTACCACCTTGCACTCCTGATCTAGGTAAAGAAGGCCTTCAGGGGGCATTTGAATATAAAAGCCAGGCATGTTGGATCTGGTACATCTCCAGGGGAATTCTTCCTGGGAAAAAATGAGGATACAGTAGGAGTATTTTTTGCTTTATTACTATATAAGGAAAACCATACAGTCTAAACTTAACATAATGTTATATAGTGGGAACGATCATCAACATTCTCTTTAGGATTGCACATATTTTTAAAGGATATTTTTCTAGAAAGATTATAAAATTGTGATATTTTACACATTTTAGACGACATATAATTTACAATCCTCAGCCATGAACATCTGTAATTTTAGTAATTTATTACGAACATCTGTACTGTGAAATGCAAACATCAGAATGTGATCTAAGTGATATTAAGTGACATAGTTGTTGGTGCCAATATAGAGTGGTTTCATTATTTTAGGAACTGTTGGTCTCCAGAAGAGCAGAAACTCCTTTCTGATAAGAGAGGTCCATGGAGAATGGCTAGGCTTCTGCAAACTGACAGAAAGTGACAGAACAGCGGCAATCATGAAAGCATCAAACTTCAAACTTTGAGGTGGATGGGCTACAACAGCAGAAGACCGTACTGAGTTTCACTCCTCACAGCCTTAAACAGGAACCAAATTTGATTGTAAAAACATTGCCTCATCTGATTAATCTGAATTTCTTCTCTGTCATGCAGACAGTACTGTCAGAAGTTGGCACAAACAGCATGAATCCATGAACCCAACCGGCCTTGTGTTAACAGTTGAAGCTGCTGGAGGTGGTGTAGCGGTGTGGAAAATGTTTTCTTGCCACATATTGAGACCGATTTGAATGTCACCACTTATCTAAGTATTATTGCTGACCATATTCCTCACTGTGTGGGCACTGTTTACCATGTTCTGATATCTACCTCCAGCATGATCATATGTCTCATCAAAATCATCTCAAACTGGCTTCATGAGCATGAAGAGTATTCAGTGGCCTTCCCAGTCACCAGATCTGAATTCAACAGAGCTTCTTTTGGTGAATGTGGTGCAACTGCAATTACGTGACATAGTCATGTCAACATGGACCAGAATTCTGTCTTTTTCTGGGATCAAAAAGGGTCCTACTTAGTATTAGAACTGCTTGAGTTGGGTCTGAAACAGATGCAGTTAGACGTTGTGTTCTTTTCCTTCAAATCCAGGAACTGAGCAATAAAGCATGTAGTAGTTTGTAACTATAAGACAATCAAGTAAAGCAATGAAAAATAAAAGCAAATTTCACATTTTAGACTTGGGTATCTATCTATATTTATTATTAAACCCTGGCCATGCGTGTAAACCATATAAGTAGGATGATCAACTAGTGTCGGAAAAGGATGCCCCAATATGTAACACTTCAACCCCTTAAAATATAAGTGTAAGAAGAAAGATGCCCTCAAAATAATATTACACATCTACGTTTTTAAATTCTTGTAATGATGGATGATCAACAGAGGATGCAAGATACAAGTGCATGATGTTTTTTGTAGAATCTTTCTTGAAAACAGACAAAATAATTAGAAAAATTAGAACAGGGCTAACAAATACTAACAAAACAGCATGAAACTAGAGCTAAAAAGGACCAATGATGCTCAGCAAAGGACAAAGAAAACACAAAAGGTATACATACTATGAAATAAGAATGAGGAATATCTGAGGAACAATTACAGAATGGGGTAACAAACAAGACACAGGTGAACAGGTTAATAAAGAGGCGGAGCTAAAGGGACCATGAGAGAAAGACTGGGAAAACCAAATAGGCCATGGAATTCTATTTCATTTAGAGTATGATTTAATGTAGGCTGACATTTAAAATGTTATCTATGTACATTTGTAAATAATTTGTTCATAACTTTCCTCTAAATCTTAGTGAGGGCAAAAACCAAACTTTTAAAAAATGATTTCCTGCTATGATGTATTTGTACGTATCATTTGAAGATACGCAAACCAAATTAGAAGCACTTTTCTTAGAAGTTATAAAGTTTGTTCATCCCTGAAGGCAGACGACTCGTGATGCAGTAGTTTAGACTCACTGCATTTAAGTCCCATTTGTACAGTCTGTTGTTATCGCTGCTTTTTGGAGCGCTGCGAAATGAGGGCACTTAGGAACCGCCTTGCTGCCTTCTGAGATACAAATGATTGAAGAACTAACACATATAATCCCTGCAGAGATCCAAACCGGATTAAAAACTTTGTCCATGAATTGAGTTAATTTTGGAAGGAGGAGGTGAGCACGAGCCCTCCTCATTAACCTCTTAACATCTCAGGCCTGTTACTTACTAAGGCTTATTATTCAGTGACTAATGTAACGTGGAGCAAGGGAGCGGACGCATGTGCGGAGGTAAGCGACTTTTATTGAGGGCAAATCCAGAATCAGGGTCATAATGGTCCAGGGTCAAAGAGCCAATACGTACAGATCGTGGGGGAGACATGACATGAACCAGAAACAACCAAGATATTCAAACAAAGCAAACATCCAACAGAGCAAGGACAAAGACCGATACAAAGACCAGCCAAGAGAAAGTGCAAACACAGGGCTTAAGTAACAAAGGGACAATGAGGGACAGGTGAAAACAATCAGGGGCGGAGTCACAAAACGAGGGGGCCGGACTAGAAAAAACAAAACGAACACACCCATGGACAAGACTGGGAGGGGCCATTCGCAAGGCGTCGTGTCCACGGTCGTGCAAAGTCTACGGTGAGTGTAGACAGTCGCGCGTTCTGATTGGGAGTTTACGTTCAGAGTCTACGGTGAATGTAGACAGTCGCGCGTTCTGATTGGGAGTCTACGCTCAGAGTCTACGGTGACTCGAGTCTACGGTGACTCTGGACCAATCACCTTCAGGATCGCTACCACAGCGTGCAAGTCTAGACTAATCGCGCGCCGGATACTCGATCGTCACCGCTGTGTGCAAGGCTAGAGCAGTCTCGTGTCGGATAGTCGATCGCAGCCGCTGTGGGCATGTATAGCGTTTCTCTGTGACAGGAGTGACCCGTTGGTGATCGAGCATTGAGGTAAGAACCCATGTTAACTAGAAGAGCAGTTACTTTTCGGAGTTCAAGTCAAACACGATGTTTAGATTAAAGCGTTATTAGAAGAGTCATGTAAAAATGATGTCGTCATCAAAAGGTCTGGGCAACATAGTCTATGACAGCTATGAACACTTCACCTCTGTTGTTGACATATTGAAGAAATAAGTTGTAAATATGCTGTACACTAACAGTTTCTGCCAGTTGTTCCAAAAAGCACCTGTGTCTAGCTCTTTTTTATTTATTTATTTTTTAATTGTCTTTTTTTGCCCCATTTTCCATGTCTATTGCCATTAAGATACTTCCTTAACTATGTTAATTCTTTTAATTTGTAATTGTGTTTTTAAAATATTTTCAGTGTTTTCTTTTACAAATAAAGATATCAGGAACAGTAAAACCAAGCATGTGCATTCTTTTTAGATCACTTTGGGACATTTAAAATTCTTTTATTACAACTTAAATATAGTGTTCTTACTTAATGTAACTAACTTGAGTAAAACCTTTATTTCTTTAGCTGTACTTTTAATGTTAACACAATCAAAATCAGATTCAGAATCTTTATTTATTGACCAGTCATGACTATCACATCTAATGAAACACATAATACACATATAATATGGGATATAAGATGTTGGAATATCTAATACAAATATGCTCAGTATAAACAAGACAATACTTTCCTGATCCCTGGGGAAATTACATTGCCATGAAAACAATCGTACTACAGTGAATATCAACAGTCAACCGAGTAAATAACAGAATACAGTTACTTGAAGTCACTGTTACATTAACACAGAAGAGCAGCAACGATTCTTCACTTTTCACTTTGAAGAACGGATAAACCTACAGAAATAAACAAAAACACAAGACATCCCGTCAGGCTGTGTTCTTTCACCCAATCAGAGCACGGATAAGTGACAGCATATCGTCATTGCATCACATGGAAACGCCTCCAAGCTAACGTAGAAAATCACCCTATCACGGGTCGCGCGATTTACACTACTTTTCGGCACACCCCCTATCGCGACAACTAAAGAGACTTTAGTGCAAACTGGCTGAGCTTTTCTGAGGTTATAGATGTGTGTGTAAAACCCCTTAACCCTGGCCATTAAGGGATTAAAGGAATCAAAGGGTGGCACGGTGGCGTGGTGGGTAGCGCAGTCGCCTCACAGCAAGGGGGGCCTGGGTTCGATTCCCCAGCTGGGTGACCAGGGTCCTCTCTGTGTGGAGTTTGCATGTTCTCCACGTGTCTGTGTGGGTTTTCTCCGGTTTCTCTGTGTGGAGTTTGCATGTTCTCTGTTTCCTCAAACAGTCCAAAGACATGCAGTCAGGTCGATTGGACATGCTAAATTGCCCCTAGGTGTGAGTGACTGTGTCTGTATGCCCTGTGATGGACTGACGACCTGTCCAGGGTGTATCCTGCCTTCCGCCCGATGACTGCTGGTATAGGCTCCAGCGACCCTGAGGGAGAAGACTTAGAAAAATTTATGTTTTTCAACCTAATCTCACTATGCCTTATCTGTAACATACAGTTGATTACTACAGACAGCAATTATGAACAGAAAACTTCAAAACTCGAAACACCCTCAGTGGGCAGTTGTTGACTTCTGTCAGGCCCATATCCCACTATTATTTGGAAAAAAAGTCTGGTTCTCCTGTAAAGTTCTCATGTTTAACTGCCCAGTGAGCTCTATTTAAAGTGCGTTCTGAGTCAAAGTGTTTGCTAATCTTAAGCATAGGGAATTCTCATTTTCCGTACTTGATCCTATGAGATCCTATGAGATGAGATCCTATGGACGCAGCAAACAGTAATTCTGGAGTTTTCTTTTAATGGTAATTTGAAAACAGGTAAGTCTTCTGATGTCCAGAAAGACCTTGGAGGTCCTTTCTCGGGTCATTGGCTCGTGGCTAATTTCTGATTCTGATTGCAGGTATGTTTTTTTTTTTTTGTTCAATTAATCAGTGTATTGTGTGAGTGTGTGTGTGTGTGTGTGTGTCCCTGGTGGCCATCAGTAACTACTCCTCTTCTTCAACCTTCACGCTTCCTTTGTTCCTGCATTCTGATTTCTTCACGCGACAGGAGCGTGAGATAGTGCGCTCCAGAAGAAAGACGACGATTCCCAGTAGGAGAGTGTCCGCTGCTTTTTGTCAGGGGAATTGAGGAATGTTGTCCTTTCTGAGCTCTCTCTCTCTCTCGCTCTCTGTCTCTCTATCTCTCTCTCTCTCTCTCTCTCTCTCTCCAGAGGCATTTCCTCAAGTAATGAAATGCAGGAGAGTCGTGCTCAGCCATTAGAGTAACAGGCAGGTTCCCAGGTAACAGATGTCGGCGGAAAAGTGCAGCAGCCCTGAGCCCTGGGTTATTAGTTGTTTCTGCTGGGCCCGAGGGGAAAAAGACTTCGATTTTTGGGCAAAACGAACATGAAGAGGTCGCTTGCGAGATCACAGATGTAAGAAACCAACAGAGAGAAACTAACAGTTGTGAGACGATAGTCATTTCAGACTCAGGTTGGGTTGGAAATGTAAAAGTGAGCAAGAACACAGAGCTACACTGCATTCAAACATTTAAAGGAACAGTTGTGAGACAGATCAGGCGTAACCAGTTTCCTCCCTTTCACTAATCTCCTTATCTGTTGTCTCCTTTAGTTTTAGCAGTGGAGCTACAAGCCCAAGCAGCTAGCAAATAAAGGAAGCTTGTACTGCACCAATTAGCACCAGTTAGCATGATGCTAGTTGAGTGTCTCAATCAGCATTGTGTCAAGCTGTTTAGAAACATCTAACAGACTTGCTTATAAGGCTTCAAACACTATATGACTTACTGGCACCCATAAACATGAACTAATCATGACATACCTTTGTCCATTTTTATAGGCAACAGTGGAGGGGAGGTGCCCTGGCGGCCTGTCCAGGGTGTTTCCTGCCTTCTGCTCAGTGACCGTTGGGATAGGCTCCAGCTCCCTGTGTCCCAGAAGGATAAGCGGTTTAGAAAGTGTGTGTGTAGGTGAGGAAAAGGATTCTGTTATTTGTTAGCTACATTAGCCTTGTAGCTTCAGTATAAAACTAAAGAAGCAAAATTTCATTTCTATTTCTAACTTCATTCATCAAACACGTCTTGTCTGCCCTCAGAATAAGCTAAGCAGCAGAAAGCTAACAGGCTAACAGGCTAACATCCCATTCATAAAAGACAGATTTTGAGTTCAGGCCTTTAAAGTAAGAGTTAATGTAACACTGCAGCCTAAAAAGTAAAGAATAGCCTGTTATGAGCTTAAAACGTCTGTATTTAAAACCGGAACTGACAGTGTTATGACTATAGTGCTAAGCTAATCCTGCTAGCTTGGCTCTATCATACAAAAACATAATGAACCTTTTTAAAATTTGTTCTTTATAGCGCTGATTTTGCTGTTGTTACAAACTTGGCATCATAACAATAGAAGAACCCCTTTTGTTGCTATATAGAACCATTTACATCACATTCTCCATCAATCTTCTTTGAGTGTTCACGGGTCCATATAGTACCACTGCCTTTACTAATGAACCCTCGAAGAACCATCTTTTAAACTGTAATCGAAAATGCTTCTGCACGTTTTCATGCCGCTACAGAAACGCAGTCTTTTATTCTGTGGGCGGAACATTTTAATCTTAATTTTAGCCACGCCCCCTGTATTTCAGAGCAGGAAATGAGGCTGCATCCCTTGCTCTCATGGCCACATGATCATCCGTTAGGTTCCATGTCCCAAAAACTGAAAATCAGTGTGGAGCATTAAGAACCGTCATATTTTCAGTTCAGCACTTTTAAGTGTTTTAATGAAATATATGATGATTTTCTGTGTGAACAGCTGTTCAAAGCTGTGTTTGCTGGTCAGGTATTGGTAGTTTTTAAGCTCAAAATGAGCTAAAATAGTCAGAACCGAAACATTTGATGACACATTTGGTAAAGTTGGTTAGAGCTACAATTGTTTTGATCGTGACAAAATGGGATGTTCCGTCAACAGTTTTGGTAAAATAATCATAATTAAAGATGACATACCTGTGGAGGTATGGAGATGTTTAGGAGCGAAGGCAGTGGACTTTTTAACCAGGTTGTTTAACAAAATCCTGGAGAGTGAGAGGATGCCTGATGAGTGGAGAAGCAGTGTACTGGTCCCCGTTTTTAAGAACAAGGGTGATGTGCAGAGCTGCAGTAACTACAGAGGTATAAAGTTGATGAGCCACTCCATGAAGATATGGGAAAGAGTTGTTGAAGCAAGGCTAAGGCGAGAGGTTCAGATCAGTGAGCAGCAGTTTGGTTTCATGCCCAGAAAGAGCACCACAGATGCAATTTTTGCGTTGAGAGTGTTGGTAGAGAAGTACAGAGAAGGTCAGAAGGAGCTACATTGTGTCTTTGTGGATCTAGAGAAGGCATATGATAGGGTGTCAGGGAACTGTGGTACTGTATGAGGAAGTCTGTTAGTGTGGTGCAGGCCATGTATGAGGATAGTGACACAGTGGTGAGGTGTGCAGTTGGAGTGACAAATGGTTTCAAGGTGAAGGTAGGGTTACATCAGGGATCAGCTTTGACCCCTTCTTGTTTGCAATGGTGATGGACAGGTTGACAGATGAGGTCAGGCAGGAGGCTCCATGGACCATGATGTTTGCAGATGACATTGTAATCTGTGGTGACAGTAGAGAGCAGGTGGAAGAGAATCTGGAGAGGTGGAGGTTTGCACTGGAGAGGAGTGGAATGAAGGTCAGTAGAGACAAGACGGAATACATGTATGTGAATGAGAGGGAGGCAGGTGGAAAGGTGAAGATGCAAGGTCGTAAAGTTGGATGACTTCAAATATCTTGGGTCAACCATCCAGAACAATGGACAGTGTAGAAAACAGGTGAAGAAGAGGGTACAGGCAGGATGGAGTGGGTGGAGACGGGTGTCAGGGCTGATGTGTGACAGAAGGATAGCAGCAAGAGTGAAAGGGAAGGTTTACAAGACAGTAGGTTTGGTTTGGAGACAGTGGCTTTGTCTAGAAGACAGGAGGCTGAGCTGGAGGTGACGGAGATGAAGATGCTGAGATTTTCGTTGGGAGTGACAAGGCTGGACAAGATTAGAAATGAGCAAATCAGAGGGACAGTGAAGGTGGAGCAGTTTGGAGATAAAGCCAGAGAGGCCAGGTTGAGATGGTTTGGACATGTGTTGAGGAGGAATAGTGGATATATTGGTCAAAGAATGTTGGAGATGGAGCTGCCGGGTAGAAGGAGAAGAGGTAGACCTCAGAGAAGGTTGATGGATGTAGTGAAGGTGGACATGCAGATGGTTGGTGTAAAAGTAGAGGAGGCAGTGAATAGGGCAAGATGGAGGCAGATGATCCGCTGTGGCGACCCCTAAAGGGAGCGGCCGAAAGAAGAAGAAGAATCATAATTAAGGTTTGGGGGTCTCCACTCGGCAGCAAGGATTTCATTTTTGTCCTCATTAAACTAACAGCAGGAGAAGAGCTTTGTTCGAGTGACATACATGCACTTCATATCACTCATAAAACTGGTGCATGTGGGAAAAACTAAAAATAAAGCTGCCAACAAGAGTTCTTTGATGCAATGCCATAGAAGAACCACTTTGAGTTCCCTTATGATGGTCCTTTAAAGGGGAATTCAAAATATTTTTTCAAAATTTCTGCATAATTATATCATTAAGATGTAAACAGAGTCATTCAGAGTGGTTTGGTGCTCCATTCTAGAGAAAGTTTCCAAGTCAGAGTTGTTCACAGTGGTGGCGATAGGAACCAGACGTCCACCTCTAAAAGCTCCTCACAGAAAGTTCCTACATGAAATTGTTATGAATTCACTGCCTGTTGTCTGAGACACTGTTTAATGATAGTTTAGAGAACCTAAACTCCATTCATGGTGGAGGGATACACGCAGGGCGCTGTGAGGCAAAATAGTCCCCAAAAAAACTTCTTATTTTTCCATCATCAACATTCCATATGAACCCAGAAGACTTGTGTAGGTTCACTGGTGGTTTTGATAGTAAATAAAATGTCTATATTTGTGTTGTAGTCATGGCGACCCCTGGTTCCTATCATCACCACTGTAAAGACATCTGAACCATTTCACAACAAACCACCCTGAATCAGACACTGAACTATGCAGGAAACTCTTGATTATGTTGTATCTGACACTGTATAACATAGTATCTGTAAATATGTATGAGGTCATATGAAAATTTCATTTTTGAAAAAAATATTAGCAATTAAAAGGACCGTATTATAGAAAAGTGAATTTTCCTCACCATTTTAAAATGGAAATATTTGCTATAGTATTTAGGTAATTCATATATAAAAACTAAGCTGCAAAAATAGTCCATTTTGAATTCACTGTTTTTGTGATGTCATAAAAACCAAGACATTTCCATATATTCTCCTATTCAGCCAAAAGCAGTGTAGCCCGGCTACAACAAAAAGTTACAAATGGTTTTTAAGATTTTTGGACTGCTTTTTGAATGAGTCAGCCAATCATAACAGAGCTCATTTACATACACGTCAATTTTAAAGGGACTTCTACTCCCCAGTCCATACAGTCTGTATATGGCAACTGCAAAATCAGCCTGTTTTGAATTCACTGTTTTAGTGATGTCACAAAAACCAAGACATTTCCATATATTCACCTATTCAGCCAAGAGCAGTGTAGCCACACCTTTGGACTGCTTTTTGAATGAGTCAGCCAATCAGAACACATCTCATTTACATATATCAGTCTTAAAGGGCCAATA
>NC_051226.1:32731998-32814498 GCF_015220715.1 Pygocentrus nattereri | reverse complement strand
TGCAGTTCCACCCCAGTCAAGCCGAAATAACAACCAATATCTGACAAAGCCTATTCACAAATACATCATTCTATGCTGAAATAACACGCCAGTCATGGTCATCAGGCTTACTGTGAAGCAACTTCACCTAACGTTACTTGTTCCCAGTAAACACAAAGCAGGAATTAAACAACAGAGTGGTTCATTTTGATGTTTTGCTGGGCAGTTGTGGCGGTCAGACCGACGACTCTGCCGTCTCTTTTATGCCTGATTCGCACATGCTACCTCCGTTAGTGCTACAGCTCAAACACGCTGGCCTTTCATTCAAACAGCATTTGGGCTGACTGGAGCAGGGTGAAAGTTATACAAATATTCCTTTTCCCAGATAGATAAATGGTCACTCTGCTTAACAAAAATATCATATAAATGTGCATGCCATGTTTGTTTATCCTCCACAGCATTCTGACTTGTCATTAGACAAAAGTTTCAAGCCTGGTAGACCAACCGGAAAATCTGTCTGCAGCACGGAATGTTTAACTATTGTTTCGTCATGAATTAAATTAAACCAAACAAAAAGTCTTTTAAGCTGTGATACAGTTTTCTATTTCATTTTCACTTATTTTCATGGCTTATTTCAGCGCAATTTACCTGGTAAAAATCAGCACCAGATCTATTTTCTAAAGACCGTGGCATCTGGACGCTATGTGTGGCGTCTGGGATGCTCTGCTGCTTCGCATGTGCAGCCTATGTGAAAGTGCTTGTAACATGGAGCGAGGAGGCGGACGCACGAGCTGAGATAAGCGACTTTTATTGAAGGCAAATTGAGGGTCGTGATCATGACAGTCCAGGTTCATATATACAACACGGAGAGATCACGGGACAGACATGACAAAATAAACACAGACTGAAGTACAAGACAGAGGCCGGAATAACAAAACATCCAACAAACATACAGCAAACATACATCCAAACATAAACAAAAACCAGCCAAAACAAACACAGGGCTTAAATACGATGGAAGACGAGGGACAGGTGAAAACAATCAGGGGCGGAGTCACAAAACAAGGGGGCAGAACTGGCGATACCAAAACAAAAGAAGCACGTGGACTATCAAAAGGTAAACAAAAAGCACATGGGGGAGTGGGAGGAGCCAAGCGTGACAGTGCTGCCCACTTAACATCTCTCTCCCTCTCTCCCTCTCTGAAATGAAAAGCCAGACTTTCCATGTCACTTATCCCACGCAGTGTGACGGTCAGACAGATTCGCAGACGCTCGCAGATAAGATGCGGTGATTTTAATTATCCACTCAGTCCAAAGGGTAAAACACAACTCACAGTGTACGATCCAGACCAGTAATCGAAAACATGAAACCATCCGAAAAAAGGGCAACAGAATCCATGGGGCAAAAACACAAATCATACACGGGAAAACTCGTCCAAGGTTCGATACACGAAATACACAGAACAACAGAATGAACAGCACGCTCAGTGATCGTCTGAACAATACTTCACAAGGTTCTCAACCGGAGTCCCTGCTTAAAAATTAGTAGAGCATGAGCATCAGGTGAAAGGAGTTCAATAATCAGGCGACTGAGAGCGCTGATAGGTGCGTGGGGAAACCACGTGACCTGTCTGAGAATCCTGGGGGTTGGAGTTTTCAAAGACCGAGTCCCCTAGCACGTGATCGATCACGTGGTCTCCCCTAGCACTCTGGGAGATGAAGTCCAGCTCCTTCGCAGAATGCATGACACGTAGACACAGTATCTGTGAATCAGGGCTAAGCTACGAGAATTTGAGTGGTGTGCAATGTGATCTGGTACTTTGCAACTCTTTAGAACGACTTCATTCATTTGAACTGTTTTACTGTCATCCTTTCATGTGTGCATATGATTTAGTGCTCGTTATATTTTATTTAGTTTGTGCATTCATTTGCAGGATTTCTCTTCGTGTTTGCGCTGGCCTGTTCCTACCCTCAGCAAGCCCATGTTATAGGCTGTGTGTATTTCAAGTGTGTATTTCTTTTAATTTAATGATTATAACTGACAACTAATGAAAACCCCAAATTCAGTATCTCAGAAAATTAGAATATTACTTAAGACCAATACAAAAAAGGGATTTTTAGAAATGCTGGCCAACTGAACGTATTGCATCTTCCTCTTCACAATACCCCATAGATTTTCTATGGGGTTAAGGTTAAGCGAGTTTCCTGGCCAATTAAGAACACGGATACCATGGTCCTTAAACCAGGTACTGGTAGCTTTGGCACTGTGTGCAGGTGCCAAGTCCTGCTGGAAAATGAAATCTGCATCTCCATAAAGTTGGTCAGCAGCAGGAAGCATGAAGTGCTCTAAAACTTCCTGGTAGACGGCTGCGTTGATCTTGGACCTCAGAAAACACAGTGGACCAACACCAGCAGATGACATGGCACCCCAAACCATCACTGACTGTGGAAACTTTACATTGGACCTCAACGTGGATTCTGTGCCTCTCCTCTCTTACTCCAGACTCTGGGACCTTGATTTCCAAAGGAAATGCAAAATTTACTTTCATCAGAGAACATCAGAGGACCACTCAGCAGCAGTCCAGTCCTTTTTGTCTTTAGCTCAAGTGAGACGCTTCTGACGCTGTATCTTGTTCAAGAGTGGCTTGACACAAGGAATGCGACAGCTGAAACCCATGTCTTGCATATGTCTGTGCGTGGTGGTTCTTGAAGTACTGACTCCAGCTGCAGTCCAGTCTTTGTGAATCTCCCCCACATTTTTGAATGGGTTTTGTTTCACAATCCTCTCCAGGGTGCAGTTATCCCTATTGCTTGTACACTTTTTTCTACCACATCTTTTCCTTCCCTTCGCCTCTCTATTAATGTGCTTGGACACAGAGCTCTGTGAACAGCCAGCCTCTTTAGCAATGACCTTTTGTGTCCTGCCCTGCTTGTGTAAGGTGTCAATGGTTGTCTTTTGGACAACTGTCAAGTCAGCAGTCTTTCCCATGATTGTGTAGCCTACAGAACTAGACTGAGAGACCATTTAAAGGCCTTTGCAGGTGTTTTGAGTTAATTAGCTGATGAGAGTGTGGCACCAGGTGTCTTCAATATTGAACCTTTTCACAATATTCTAATTTTCTGAGATACTGAATTTGGGGTTTTCATTAGTTGTCAGTTACAATCATTAAATTAAAAGAACTAAACACTTGAAATATATCAGTCTGGTGTGTAATGAATAAGTATAATATACAAGTTTCACTTTTTGAATGGAATTACTGAAATAAATCAACTTTTTCATGATATTCTAATTTTATGACCAGCACCTGTATGTTGTCTGATTGGCTATGCTCTATTGAGCTTCATCGAGGCTGAAACACTCCATATAACTTCAGGATGAGTGGGTGGGGCTAAACCGCTCTAGGCTGAATTAAAAACAGGATTTGTTTCCATGTATGGACTGTATGTACTGGGGAGTGAACGGAGGCTGCATTTGAAGGCCGATTGCACCACCGTGACACGACTAGGCCGTTTCATTTATATGTGGCCAAGAAATGTGTCTCTTTTTCATGGCAACAAAGGATCCAATGGGTGGATTCGTCGGCAGCCAATGCACCCCAAGATTCTTGATGACAAGGATTCGAGAACATAGTGTTGTCAGTAGAGGATCAAACGGCAGCTAAGGAGACACTTTCAAATGTAAGTACAGGGCTTAAACTGAGTTGAGTAGAAAACGATAAGCCAATGAGGTCTGAAGTTAAGCTAATGTGCAGGCACTGGTGGTGTAGCATGTCCAGCTCTAAAACATGGAAAAAAAATCAAATCAAAGTTTCTGGCTTCATCTTTAAAGAACTTTAATAGAACTTGACTGTTGTTTATGCAACAGTAAGGGAAATCCACCCTAGAGCAGACTATCTCATTTCGATTCAGCCTCCGTGGGTCTGCGCAGCCTTCTAAGGGACATTTCTTCATAGCCCATGTCCTTCGAAGGATGCAACCCCTGAATTGGGACACAGCTAATGTTTACATACTACACCAAGCTCATATTTCAAAAAAAGTGAGGAATATTCGGTTCTACGAAATAGGCCACTTAAAAGGACCTATAGCATTTACTGTTGAAAGTCATTTAAAGTGTGTAGACATGAGAGCATGCGTTTTAGAGAGAACGCTTAAGATTCTGGACTGACAGTGTGTGCTTTGAGAGAGTGAGAGAAAAAAGAAGTTGATTATTTCCCCCTTCCCCTGTAGAGTGGGAAGACCTTGAGACTTGGGGACTTTATTTATTTGGAAGCTGAGATATTGAGCTGGACTTGAATTAAAATGAAACTGCTGGGTGACCTAATTCTCTACTCTTCAAACACTGCCTCTAAGTTACTCTGTCTTTGTCTCTCCGTCTGACTGTCTGTCTCTCTGTCTCTCTGTCTCTGCATTAAGGGTGTTTTTCACTCCCAGCTCACCATTGGTGCAAATTTAGAAGGGGAGGAGGGGACATAGCCAGTCCAACATAAGACAAAGACAACTTATGTGAACTCACAATTCAGGTTTTTGCACGATAATTTCCTTTATTGAAGGAAACAGGTTATCCAATACCAACTGATGCAGTGTAAGAAAAGTCAGTCAATCAACCAATTAACTGTTTAATTAAGAAATTATTGGCAGGAAAAATCAACGTGGTCGAAAATACTTTTTCTCAGCTCTATAGCTCATATTATTGATATTTTTTATTTCCAAATCTACCACACTAGTCATATTGTGCTGTCATTGCAAGCTACAGAATGAAAATGCACTGCAGCTAACGGCTAACTTCATTAGCTTTTGTTTCAACAGTAAACGATCTGTCTACACTATAAAGAGTCAGCATGTGTCTCTTATTAATATTAGCATATTACCTTGTAGCAGTTTTACAGTGACCCTTTCGGTAGTGCTGCTGCCGCTGTTTTCCTTTTCTGATTAGTGTGGCGCTCAGTCAGTCCTATATCTAGAACTTCCAGAAGACCTACAATGATGTTTTATTCTCACGTAATTGTTCTCACCTATTGGAAATTAAATCAAATGATTGGTTGACAGATTCATCTGTTACTTCGTAATTATGCTGATAATTAATCTAACACGTTAGGCCTTCTCTTCAGCTCCTGAAGTCCTAACCAACAGGAAACCTCGCTTATCTATATCTATCTAAACACCACAGAGACAAACAATGCCTGATTCAATGCCGACTGACTTTCTTTAAGAAACTGGTAAAATGTGAATTTTATTAGATGCCAAAAATAATATATAACCAAAGGCTGGTTAAACCCAAGTTGGGTCAGAATACTAGCTAGCCCAATGGCTAATATGCAAAGCTGTGATACGTTTATTTTACAGTAATAGGTTCATTGATGTAACACTGGAGGAAATGAGACTGGATGCAAGTGTGAGTTGCTTTTATTTAAATCAGATTTAACAGATGGACACCCTGCGATGGACTGGCGACCTGTCCAGGGTGTGTATCCTGCCTTCCGCCCGAAGACTGCTGGGATAGGCTCCAGCACCCCCCCGTGACCCTGACAGAGAAGCAGCTTAGAAAATGGATGGATGGTTGGAGATTTAACAGAGTCCAGAAACTGATCAGCAGAGGTACAGAGAGCAGACGAGTCCATGATGAAACAAAAACCTAAGAACAAAAAAAGTGAAAACAGCAACAGGATAACAGACAATTGAAGACAAAGGGACTGAGTAAACAAAGGGATATAAATACACTGAGGGGAAATAAATACCTGGGAATAATGAAAGAGAGGGTCTACAGACTACAGACATGATGACAAGGGGGCAGAACCAGGGAGGAGACACCGACCGAAACAACAACAAAATCACATGGCATGTGTAAACAAAAGCACATAGAACAAGAAAACAAAGACCAAAGTAGGGAACTGCACCTCAAAGACTGGAGACTCAATTCTGTCTCTAATCCCAGAGACTCAAGTCGGTTCTTGCTTTTCAAAGATTTGAGCCCCAACTCCAATACTAATTAGAGAGGTTGAGACTTGACTTGGAATCACAGCCGAGACACTTGATCTCACCTCAGACTCACATTCAGAGACTTGAAATGTGGAATCACACCTCAGACTCTTTTCTTGGACTTACAGTCAGAGACTCAGGATTTAACCCAGGCTTGCAATTAAAAAGACTCAAGATTCGACTCCAACTTGCACCTCAGATATTTGAAGCTCGACACTGACATTAACTACTTAGGTTGGAAACCTGACTCGGACTCAAAAGACTTTATTCAGAGTTGCAGCCCAATGACTCGAATTTGACTCAGTTATTCAGACAGATATTCAAAGACTTAAGACTTGACTTGGACTCTCACCTCAGAGACACGAGAAATGACTCCAGAGACTTAAGACTCAACTTCAGACTCTTCAAAGACTCACCACTCCACTCAGATTCAAGGCTCAACTTGTACTTGCACCTCACACACTTTTCTCCGATTCACACACAGAGACTCAAGACTCAGCTTGAACTCATGAGACTTGAGCCTCAACTCGGACTCAAGCTTGAGAGACTCAAAACGATTCTGCCTTGCACCTCAGACTCTGGAGACTTAACTCAGACTTGCGGCTCAGAGAATTGAAAATTGACTTTATTTACACTTGAGAGACTCAAGATTTTACTTGACTCACATCCCAGAAATTTGAGACTAGACTTGGACTTGCACTTCAGAGACTTGAGACATGAATCAGAAACTAAAGAAGTTCAAGACTTGACTTAGAATTGCAACTCAGAGATTGAGACTCAACTTGGGTTTCTCACCACACAGACTGGAGAAGTGACTCCAGAGACTTGACCTGGACTTGGACTTGGCCTGTGGCAGGTCTGATGTTTGAATGTATTATATGGCATTTAGCTGAATTCATTGTCGTGCTCATGGAACCATTCCCAGTAAATCTTAACCCCTTGGTTAATCCTCTATGGCACATAACTTGTGCACAGTCACTGTTACCATTCTATCTCCAAGAGTCATTCGCTTCAATCTCAGTGATGAAACACTGTACAATTAAACTCATTTCACCTTTGTAGTCATAGTTAGTGCTGTATTCTACTCTAACTTTGACCTAATGCATCTGGAGACAATTAACGGCTTGAGATTTCACACCGTCTTTGTTCTTTCTGTCTGTTTCTGATGAATGAATCCTTTTCTTCCTTCCACCTTTATTCATCCCACTCCATCTCCTCAGACGAATCGGCCCCTCCATGACAATGTGATAGTAATCTCTGATGACAGAGGTTCCCTAATTAGAGGAGCGCAATCGGTGGGTTTTAACCTGTGAGCGGTTGCCAACAGAATAGGAAGAAAGAACATCTCAAATCACAACATGCATTCAGAAGGTGGTGCCGTCAAATGTAGATATGATCCCACACAATGAAGTGACATTTTCAAACCATAGGAAGGTCGAGATGTCATGAAATTGTAGAGGATGACGGAAGAGCAGCGTACTATGGAAATAAAAAAAAGTGTCCATGTGTTTGAACTGTTGTATCGTCGCTGTTGTGGCATCGAGGTGAGTTTATGTCTAGAGCACATTTCATACATAGTGCAATACAAAAGTGCTTTGCACAAACACAGAAAAATAAACCATTAAATAATAGCAAACAATAAAAAAAAGTCTGATGGTACCTGATGCTGCCAATAGTCCCTGTTTTTCTGATGGGTTGATATCACAGTATAAAGGACTGTGGTACGCTTTTAGGAAACCATCAATGCATCTAAACTGTTTTAAGGCAAGGCAAGTTTATTTATACACTGTTAGAAATAAGGTACCATGCAGGTACATGATTCATTCATCAAGGTACAAACAATGTAAGTGTACCCTCAAAAATGCAACAGCGGTTTTGAGGTACAACTGTGTACCTTAAATAAGTTTTTCCTAGTGGAAAAATAGATATTTGTATCTATTCATAACCAAATGTTTTCAAACAGAACAACAAAATAAAAAGCCTGGAGACGAAACAGGGTGTGTGGAGTCAGTGCACAATTTCAATGGATTATGGTACATTTATGTTCCCTGACTAAAGGTACTGAGATGTACCCCTGAGGGTAACACCACAGTGACAAAAAGAAATAGATGGATGGATGGACATAAAAGACAATGAAATGAAAAATAAAATAAGCGATTCAAATAAATGAAAATGCTGAGATATGCATAGTGCTAAACAAAGGCACAAGATGGCAAGAACGTCTTTTAACTGGGCTTAAAGATGAACACATTTGGAGCATATTTGTCCTCATCGGGGAGTTTGTTCCAAACAGTCAGCAGCATAATGACTGAATGACCCTGATTCAATTCAATTCTGATTGAGGGCACTATAGAGTCGCAAGCAGTGGTGGCCAGTAACTAAGTAAATGTAATTCATTACTGTACTTAAGTAGTTTTTCGTGTATCTGTACTGAAGTTTCTCCATTCTGGGCGACTTTTTCCTTTCACTCCACTACATTTCAGAGTCTAATATCTGACTTTTTCCTCCACTACATTTTGAGAAATCTGTTGTTTCTTTTGGTTTCTGTGTGTATAAAAACGTAAAGTCAAAACAAAAGAAGCGCAAAGCCAGAGCACCAATCAGGGCCCAGCGGTCACTTTGTTTAGAGCTGGTTTTGACCTGTTGGTCATACCGACCCAATGCGGCACACGGTTCAATGTCAGCGCAGCAGCGTAAAATTTTGGGAGAGTCTGTTCAACATAAATGATGAACTAACCTAACTTTGTGTAAATAGAGCACAATATAGAAATATGTCCACATATGCAGTCGAGACTGACGCGGCTTTTTTCTGAATTTCTACAAACACCATTTCATTTTATAGTAAATTAGTTTGGGCTGGTTTATGTTTCTGAACAGAGGCCTACAGATCAATATAGTAAAGGAGCTCATCTGTGATCCTGAGTTTAAAGCCAGTTTTTATTAAACTTAAACTTAAACTATTAAACCTAAACTAAGTTGTAAATAAATCTGAAACTGAAACTTTGCTTGTGTGTAAAAAGTGATTTCAGAGCCACTCGGTTCTCCCTGATGGAAACTGTTTACCTTCAGTGTTTTGTGCTTATGATCATTTTAATAGACGTCAGCGTCACTAATTAATGACGTTCTATTAAAAGACTGGTTTACCAAGAAAGACGCTGGAGGACTTTCACCTGAAATGAGTTCATGAAGCCAGTCTGGTTATAAAAATGATAACAGGACATCAGAGCCATAATTACTCTTTGAGTCCTTTAACTTTCGATACTTAAGTACATTTGAAGGTAAATACTTTAGTACTTTTACTCAAGTTGAGGTCTAAATGGAGGAACTTCTACTTTTACTGGAGTAATATTTTACCTTGGGTGTCTCTACTTTAACTCAAGTACATGATTTTTGTACTTCGTCCACCACTGGTCGTAAGTAACGTCATAAGCATTTACGTCATTTTTGTGCTGCATAGCCAGTAAAGTGATCTAAAGGTGTGCTATTACAGAAAACTTGTGGTCTGCAATTGTAACTTTAAGCTAAGTCCTATTAAAAGGCAAAACCATTCCGTTTCTAATAGATCTGAAAGTGTTGTTTCAGGAGGGTTGTTCTTGTTCCAAACGTTAAAAGAATCTTAAAAAGAATGGTTAAAAGAATGTTCACCAAATAAACCAGCCATTAGGGGTGTACTTTGTGTACTTCTGGTGCCGGTCCCAAGCCTGGATAAATGGTGAGTGTTGCATCAGGAAGGGCATCCGGCATAAAACTTGTGCCAAAACTATCATGCAGATCACAAATATGATTGCCATACCGGATCGGTCGAGGCCCAGGTTAACAACGACCGCCTCCGGTGCTGTTGACCAGCAGGGTGCCGGTAGAAACTGGACTACTGTAGGTCGAAGACCATCAAAGCGGAGAAGAGGAAGGCGGGTTAGAAGGCAGCGAGAGAGAAGGAAAGGTAGGAGTGTGGAGGTTAGAGTAGGGACACTGAACATAGGGACAATGACTGGTAAAGGCAGAGAGCTTGCAGACATGATGGAGAGAAGGAAGGTAGATATTCTGTGTGTCCAGGAGACCAGATGGAAGGGAAGCAAGGCCAGGAACATTGGAGGTGGATTCAAACTCTTCTATCATGGTGTAGAGAGGAAGAGAAATGGAGTAGGGATAATCCTAAAGGAACAGCTTGGGAAAAGTGTTCTGGATGTAAAGAGAGTGTCAGACAGGATCCTGAGCCTGAAGTTGGAGGTTGATGGTGTAATTTTGAATGTGGTCAGTTCATATGCACCACAGGTTGGTTGTCAGTTAGAGGAGAAAGAGGAATTTTGGAATAAGATAGATGAAGTGGTAGATGGTGTCCCTAGAGAGGAGAGTTTAGTGATTGGTGCAGACTTCAATGGACATGTTGGTGAAGGAAACAGAGGGGATGAAGAGGTGCTGGGTATGTATGGTGTGAAAGACAGAAATGCGGAAGGTCAGATGGTTGTACATTTTGTAAAGAGAATGGAACTGGCTGTGGTGAACACGTATTTTCAGAAGAGGGAAGAACACAGGGTGACATACAAGAGTGGAGGGAGGTGCACACAGGTGGATTATATCCTTAGCAGGAGATGCCACCTAAAGGAGATTGGAGAAAAAGTGTAAAGTGGTACCAGGGGAAAGTGTAGCAAGGCAGCATAGGAAGGTTGTCTGTAGAATGAGATTAGAAACAAAGAAGAGGAAGAGAGTGAAGACAGAGCCAAAGATTAGATGGTGGAAGCTGAAGGAGGAGGACAGTTGCAGGCAGTTCAGGGAAAAATTGCAACAGGCCCTAGGGGGCAGTGAGGAGCTACCTGAGGACTGGGAAACTACAGCTAAGGTGGTGAGAGAAACTGGCAAGAATGTGTTGGGTGTTTTGTCTGGTCAGAGGAAAGAAGACAAGGAAAGTTGGTGGTGGAATGAGGAGGTCCAGGAGAGTATTCAGAAGAAGAAGGTAGCTAAGAAAAAGTGGGATAACCAGAGAGATGAAGGAAGTAGGCAGGAGTACTGTGAGGCTAGTCGCATAGCAAAAAGAATGGTGGCAAAGGCAAAGGCTCAGGCCTATGATGAGCTGTATGAGAGGCTGGACAGTAAACAAGGAGTAAAGGACTTGTATCGTTTGGCTAAACAGAGAAAGGATGGAAATGATGTACAGCAGGTTAGGCTGATAAAGGATAGAGAGGGAAATGTACTAGTGAGTGAACAGAGAGTGTTGAGTAGATGGAAGGAGTACTTTGAAGAACTAATGAATGAGGAAAATGAGAGAGAGAGGAGGGGGGGGGGATAGTGGATCAGGAAGTGCAGAGAATTAGTAAGGTGGAAGTGAGGGCAGCTTTAAAAAGGATGAAGAATGGAAAGGCAGTTGGTCCAGATGACATACCTGTGGAGGTATGGAGATGTTTAGGACCGAAGGCAGTGGACTTTTTAACCAGGTTGTTTAACAAAATCTTGGAGAGTGAGAGGATGCCTGATGAGTGGAGAAGCAGTGTATTTTTAAGAACAAGGGTGATGTGCAGAGCTGCAGTAACTACAGAGGTATAAAATTGATGAGCCACACCATGAAGGTATGGGAAAGAGTTGTTGAAGCAAGGCTAAGGCGAGAGGTCCAGATCAGTGAGCAGCAGTTTGGTTTCATGCCCAGAAAGAGCACCACAGATGCAATTTTTGTGTTGAGAGTGTTGGTAGAGAAGTACAGAGAAGGTCAGAAGGAGCTACATTGTGTCTTTGTGGATCTAGAGAAGGCATATGATAGGGTGCCAAGACAGGAACTGTGGTACTGTATGAGGAAGTCAGGTGTAGCTGAAAAGTATGTTAGGGTGGTGAGGATAGTGAGACAGTGGTGAGGTGTGCAGTTGGAGTGACAAATGGTTTCAAGGTGAAGGTAGGGTTACATCAGGGATCAGCTTTGAGCCCCTTCTTGTTTGCAATGGTGATGGAAAGGTTGACAGATGAGGTCAGGCAGGAGGCTCCATGGACCATGATGTTTGCAGATGACATTGTAATCTGTGGTGAGAGTAGAGAGCAGGTGGAAGAGAACATTTTCTATTCCGACTAACTAAAGTTTAACACAGGTTTAGATGGTAATGACTCCAATCTGACGGAGTGAAGACGAGTAACTGAAGCTGAAGGGACAGAAATGAAACCTGTTCTTTGGTGTTTGGATCTGTAGCTTAACGTTAGCTTAGCAAGCAGCTACAGACCCAAACAGAGCCACACACCACAGTGCAGGTCTGGTTCTGACCGACTGCTCCTCTGCTGAAACAAGCGTAGATGATAAACACTAAAGTGGAGCGACAAAAAGCTAAAATAGAACATTTTCTGTGGTGTTTGGGACTGTAGCGTTTTGGTTAAGCTAACATTAGCTTAGTTAGCAGGCTGAGTGTAGCACACAGCTTATCACAGCCCCTTTCTAGCTAACTGAAGCTAAAATGTTGCCCGTTTAGAGGATATCTGAAAGCACAGAGTCAAGTGGCTGGTGTTAGAGTGAAAGACCTAACCTAAGTTCTGCAGTGATTATAGATTTTCGCTAAGCCGCTATTTTGCTTAGTTTTCGGAAGTTTTTCTTGAATCTGGGTTTCCCAGATTCCTCCACTTCTCAGTGAGCTCCTTCATCGACCTCTCTGCGCTCACCATAATAATAATAATAATAAAAATAATAATACAGCAAATCCACAATAGTCACAATTAGAGTGAGATCTCCTTGTTTAAAGAGGAAGAAAGTTACCTTTTGTTGCAGTATCTTGAAGGTGGGAGCACTTTGGGGAGGTTTCTTAGTTTGATTAGTTCTTGTGCTCCAGCTGAAGCAGAAGGTAGCAAACGTTACTGCTAGGAAGCTGAATATTCTGATACGTTGGCCTCTACATCAGCGGATGGTTGTATGGCTTATTTGCATAATGCTGCTGGGTAATGTAGTAAAACCATTGATGAACAAGAACAATAGTGCTCCATAGAATATATACAGAACATATATCACACATAAGATCACAAATGACAAATGCTAATTCCAGGATGGAATTCCCTTATATGTAATTAATAACTTGGAGAAATCTAATGCATCTACCAATTACAGAGTCCGTCAATCAGCAGTACTTACTCTTACTTACTATTCTGAAAACTGAGATTTCCAGCAACTGCAGAAAGCTCTGCGATTGAAATTCATTCTGACTGGCACAGCGACCTTTTTGGAACATCACAGCTTTGCTCATGAATGCGAACCTAGTGCTTCCAGTGTGAGCTAACCTCATTCCCCAACTCTGGTGGGACTTTCTTTCTGGGATGGGAGCATTTGATATGCAAACAGTCAGAGAAATTAAAAGACAAACTCGTCTGAAGGGAGAGAGGTGACCGTTAAACTGCCTGCCTCCTGAACCAGTTTTGCTGAGAGCAGCTATTAAAATTACATGCCAGAACAACAAGCAAGTGATTATGATCCCACCCAGCTCTCCAAGGTTTCTACTCATTAACCGTGATGAAACGATGAGCTTTAGAATTCAGGGCGGCCTCTCCAAAGCACTGTGTTGATTTATTTAGTAGGGTTTTTATTGTTTACAGATGATGGTAGATAGAAGTTGGAGTTGCGGCTGAGGGTTTGGCAGGTTCTCCTGTGAAAAAAAGTCGTAGTTTAGTGCTCCTTCTTTATCTCCCCCAACAAACCCAAATACAAGAGCCTTTTTAACCATCAATTATACAATTCATAGTATTGGGTTGTGTCATTAAGAAGAGCACGTCTCCATCTTGGTAGGTGAGCTGTAACTCTGACTGTGCTCTGTTGGAGCTTGTATCATCACTGTTACTGCAGGTACAGCCCTGCAGGTGGATAAAGACCAACAAAACTGACCACGAAAGAAGATTAGCTACGAGGAGAAGATTGGTTAGATGGGTAGATCAGTATAGCCAGCACATCTCCAGAGTTCAGAACACTGCAGTGTGTGAAATATTAGAAAAACTAATAAAAGTGGCATGAAAACTGCCAAAGCTCTTAAATAATAAACACACACAGGTACACTATATTGCCAAAAGTATTCAGTTGCCCATCCAAATCATTGAAGTCAGGTGTTCCAATCACTTCCATGGCCACAGGTGTATAATCCAAGCCTCTAGGCCTGCAGACTGCTTCTACAGACATTAGTGAAAGAATGGGTCGCTCTCAGGAGCTCAGTGAATTCCAGCATGGTACCGTGATCGGACACCACTTGTGCAACAAGTCTAGTCATGAAATTTCCTCACTACTAAATATTCCACAGTCAACTGTCAATGGTATTATAACAAAGCGGAAGCGATTGGGAATGACAGCAACTCAGCCATGAAGTGGTCGGCCACGTAAAATGACAGAGCAGGGGCAGCAGATGCTGAGGGGCATAGTGCTCAGGGGTCACCAACTTTCTGCAGAGTCAATCACTACAGACCTCCAAACTTCATGTGGCCTTCACATCAGCTCAAGAACAGCATAGAGAGCTTCACGGAATGGGTTTCCATGGCTGAGCAGCTGCATCTAAGCCTTACATCACCAAGCGCAATGCAAAGCTTGGAATGCAGTGGTGTAAAGTGCCACCACTGGACTCTAGAGCAGTGGAGACGTGTTCTCTGGAGTTACGAATCACGCTTTTCTGTCTGGCAATCCAATGGACAAGTCTGGGTTTGTCGGTTGCCAGGAGAACGGTACTTGTCTGACTGCATTGTGCAAAGTGTAAAGTTTGGTGAAGGGGGCATTATGGTGTGGGGCTGGTTTTCAGCAGTTGGGCTCGGCCCCTTAGTTCCAGTGAAAGGAACTCTTAATGCTTCAACACACCAAGAGATTTTGGACAATTTCATGCTCCCAACTTTGTGGGAACAGTTTGGGACGGCCCCTTCCTGTTCCAACATGACTGCACACCATTGCACAAAGCAGGTCCATAAAGTCATGGATGAGCGAGTTTGGTGTGGAAGAATTTGACTGCACAAAGTCCTGACCTCAACTCGCGTTTACGAGCATGTTTTACTGCCTTTGCTGGATCAGTTATGGCTTTATCTCATTCCAAACAGCCAAAGCCCTGCTGAGTGAAGCTGATGGTGCCTACCAACATGGTGGCAGCACGATAGTGACGCCATCGGAATGAAAAACACAAATAACAGAGCCTAATTCCTCTAAATGTAGGTATTGTGATATAAACTGAGTCTGTTCTACAGTTTCTCATTAGGTTGAATGAATAACCGACTCTAAATGTAGGTATTGTGATATAAACCGAGTCTGTTCTACAGTTTCTCATTAGGCTGAATGAATAACCGACTCTAAATGTAGGTATTGTGATATAAACCGAGTCTGTTCTACAGTTTCTCATTAGGCTGAATGAATAACCGGCTCTAAATGTAGGTATTGCGATATAAACCGAGTCTGTTCTACAGTTTCTCATTAGGCTGAATGAATAACCGGCTCTAAATGTAGGTATTGTGATATAAACCGAGTCTGTTCTACAGTTTCTCATTAGGCTGAATGAATAACCGACTCTAAATGTAGGTATTGTGATATAAACCGAGTCTGTTCTACAGTTTCTCATTAGGCTGAATGAATAACCGGCTCTAAATGTAGGTATTGCGATAGGTACTGTAAAACTGTTCTTTAGATTGATGGAGAATGTGTTGTGTATGGTTCAAAGCAGGTTAAAGTGGAAACCTTTTTGGTGCTATATAGAACCATACACAACACATTCTGCATTAATCTGAAGAACAGTTTCACAGTGCAGAGAACTATTTATCAATTCATATTTCACTTTTATTCAGCACATTCAGCTTTTGAACTGTCTCAGTTCTCTGATGTTGCTGTAAATGTCCCATATTAAAGTGCTGACACTTGCTGCTAATTAACATTCAAGCTAACATGACTTACCTGTATAACTGCTTTTGTAATTGAGCTTTAGATACTGATACTGGTGTGTTCAATTACTGTAGAGATCACACAAGGAACGACTTTGCAGGTGAGCCACTCATCCTGCAACTGTTAATTTGATTCAAGCTAAATTTTTATATGATTTTGGTATGTTTCAGTTATTGATTTGCATCTCCCTTTCATTAGATGTACGATATTATCAACATTTTTATTATTTTATTGGTATTTGATTGATCATTTATTATTAATGTTAATGGGTAGCACTGTCGCCTCAGAGCAAGAAGAATCTGGGTTTGATTCCCCAGCCGGGTAACCAGGGTCCTTTCTGTGTGGAGTTTTTCTCCTTGTCAGCGTGGGTTTCCTCCCACAATCCAAGGCTGTCAGGCTGATCGGAGTCGCTAAATTGCCCCTAGGTGTGTGTGTGTGTGTGTGTGTGTGTGTGTGAGAATGTACATGTCTGTCTGCCCTGTGATGGACTGGTCACCTATCCAGGGTGTATCCTGCTTTCCACCCAATGACAGCTGGGATAGACTCCAGCTCCCCCCGTGACCCAGAAGGATAAGCAGCTTAGAAAGTGTGTGTGAATTGTTTTTGTAGCATTTGATGTTTTTCCAATAAATATTTTCACTACTCTCACAGTTTTTTCCTGTTAAATTTTACTATTATATATGTATATACAGTATCTTTATTCATTTATCTATCTGTATATACACTATATTTCTAAAAGTATTTGCTCATCTGCCTTCACACGCGTATGAACTTGAGTCTCATCCCATTCTTAATCCATAGGGTTTAATATGATGTCGGCCCCCCCTTTGCAGCTACAACAGCTTCAACTGTTCTGGGAAGACTTTGTATAAGGCTTGTATGCAGCTGCTCGGCCATGGAAACCCATTCCATGAAGCTCTCTACTCTGTTCTTGAGCTGATCTGAAGGCCACATGAAGTTTGGAGGTCTGTAACGATTGACTCTGCAGAAATTTGGTGACCTCTGTGCACTATGCCCCTCAGCATCCGCCTCTGTCATTTTACGTGGCCGACCACTTTGTGGCTGAGTTGCTGTTGTTCCCAATCGCTTCCACTTTGTTATAATACCACTGACTGTTGACTGTGACTAATGTCTGTAGAAGCAGTCTGCAGGCCTAGGGGCTTGGTTTTATACACCTGTGGCCATGGAAGTGATTGGAACACCTGAATAGTGTACATATACACGCTCGATGACCACTGGGATGAGCTCCAGCAAGCCTCACCACCCAGAAAACTTTTGTTTTTCCATTTTTGACAAAATTTAAACACGTCTGTTCTTGACATCATGTGCAGGTTTTATGATGAATAAAAGAAATGTGTGCATTTTAGTGTTTTTACATTTTTTACGAAGCTCCAATTACTGGCCTTGCAGGATGTCTAGCGGCGTTTAGCGGATGAAGACGAAGAGGCTGCAGTCATTTTAGCGCATTCTGTCACTGAACCAGTTTGTAGCCGCCTGCAGAATCTGAGGACAAATCAATATTCATAATTAGCCCAGCTGAGGCACGAGGGTGACGGGGATCATAGGTGCTTAATGAGACACCTTGGAGAACTCAATTTCCTTTCCACTCTTCTTTTCATTTGTTTGAATTTGCAGCTGTTCTACAGGCCGCTGGACGGGGATTTAAGGCTCTTTTGATTAAACTTCTTTTCAGACAAACTGGAAAGGTGATGTAGGATTCATTTACTGGTGAGTTGTGCCAACTGTGGGATTTGACTCAATATTCATTAGTGTTTGTGTTTCAGAGATAGGAACTCAAATCGCTGGCAACTCAACTTGGACTCGACCTTAACCAACTTGTGACTCGACTTAAGTCAGAACCAACACAAATGTGGTCACTGACACTGAGGAAAAAAACAGCTTTCGCTGGTTGTCACGATTGGCCCCTCCCAGTCCTGTCCATGTGTTTGTGTTTTGGTTTAGCCCATGTGTGTTTTGTTGTGGTCCAGCCCCCTTGTTTCATGACTGCACCCCTGATTGTTTCCACTTGTCCCTCATCAGCCCTGGTGTATTTAAGCCCTGTGTTTGCCCCTTGTGTTTGCTGGTCTTTGTCTGAACTTTTATCTGTTGTGTTGGTTGTACTGGTGTTGTTCGTACCGGTCTATGTACAGTTGTTGGTTCTGTTTTATTCTGGTTTGTCATGTCTGTCCCCCAGTCTATCCGTGTTGGATCTATGACCCTGGACCGTCTTGACTATGACCCTGGATTTGCCCATAATAAACGTCGCTTATCTCCGCATATATCCCCGTTACACTGGTAGCCGGTTTCAGATGGTAGGAGCTGTTCTTTGATGATTTAGCTGGTTAACAAGCTGGACACCCAGCTGATTAAAAGAGTCCTATGCTGGTCAAACAGCTAACGAAGCTAACTGACCAGCATAGGGTATGTTTTTGTCTAGTACAGATAGTATATTCAAGCAATAAACTAAAAGATGCCATGTGCTACTGCGATTTTATCACAGTGAAAGTTATTAGGCACGACACAAAGTGGAGTAAAACTACCTTCCCTGTGATAAAATCACTGTAATGCACAGCCTTGAGTTGCTTATCACTTTTCTAAAATGGTGGCCAACATAAACTATGATAAAATACACACTTTTTCAGATAATAATTTAAGTTACTGTTAATAATACTTAGTTCCAAGAAATGTAGTTCTTCAGAGTATGATGTTGCCAAGCAGACATAATAATGAACATACGACTGCTTAATGCAAAAACTGTACTTTTTTGGTCACCAAATTACCACCGCGAGTCATGATTAGCACCAGTCCAGTGTCGCCCCTCTTCTCACACTGAATCTTAAATGGCTCCCTACATAGTGCACTACGTAGGAATTTATACTGCATCCTGCAACCCTTTCTTTCTTCTTTCTTCTTCTTTCGGCTGCTCCCTTTAGGGGTCGCCACAGTGGATCATCTGCCTCCATCTTGCCCTATCCACTTCCTCCTCTACTTTCACACCAACCATCTCCATGTCCACCTTCACTACATCCATAAATCTTCTTTGAGGTCTACCTCTTCTCCTTCTGCCCGGCAGCTCCATCTCCAACATTCTTTGACCAATATATCCACTATTCCTCCTCAACACATGTCCAAACCATCTCAACCTGGCCTCTCTGGCTTTATCTCCAAACTGCTCCACCTTCACTGTCTCTCTGATCTGCTCATTTCTAATCTTGTCTAACCTCACTCCCAACGAAAATCTCAGCATCTTCATCTCTGCCACCTCCAGCTCAGCCTCCTGTCTTTTAGACAGAGCCACAGTCTCCAAACCATACATAGGGGCTCAAAGCTGATCCCTGATGTAACCCTACCTTCACCTTGAAACCATTTGTCACTCCAACTGCACACCTCACCACTGTCTCACTATCCTCATACATGTCCTGCACCACCCTAACATACTTTTCAGCTACACCTGACTTCCTCATACAGTACCACAGTTCCTCTCTTGGCACCCTATCGTATGCCTTCTCTAGATCCACAAAAAGACACAATGCAGCTCCTTCTGACCTTCTCTGTACTTCTCTACCAACACTCTCAATGCAAAAATTGCATCTGTGGTGCTCTTTCTGGGCATGAAACCAAACTGCTGCTCACTGATCTGGACCTCTCGCCTTAGCCTTGCTTCAACAACTCATTCCCATACCTTCATGGTGTGGCTCATCAACTTTATACCTCTGTAGTTACAGCAGCTCTGCACATCACCCTTGTTCTTAAAAATGGGGACCAATACACTGCTTCTCCACTCATCAGGCATCCTAAACACAGCTAAGAAATATTTGGCCTACAGACACATCCACACTCAATAAATGATGCACAATTTAGCTGTAGAGGCTAGAATTTCTAAAACATTTTAGCTAGAACACTCTTTACATAGTCAGGGGTTGGTGGACTTTTGACAGAAACACAGACATTTGAAGTGTGCAAGACATTTAAGTGATGTTTGTAGTCTTTTATATTGCCATTTACCAGTTAATCACACCATTAAAGCCTGGTATATTAATGATGTATCTGTTTAGGCTGTTGGCTCTTTTAACCTGTTAGCTAGCTGACCAGCATAGTTGTAGTTAAGAACATAAGTCGTCAGCCCCTCAGTTTAAATGAAAAACAGGTTCTTAATTTGTTAGTACATGATGACTTTGTGAAAAAAGTCTGGTTCCATTGACTTGTATTGAAAGTATGTTTTAGGATGTGACGTTTTGGTGTAAAGTTACCATTTAGAAATTTTCTTCAGACAACAACAATATACACTGCTCAAAAAAATAAAGGGAACACTTAAACAACACAATATAACTCCAAGTAAATGTTATTGTCAGCAACACTGACAATAAATTTCACAGCTGTTGTGCAAATGGAATAGACAACAGGTGGAAATTATTGGCAATTAGCAAGACAAACTCAATAAAGGAGTGGTTCTGCAGGTGGGGACCACACTTCTTTGGAGGGCCACACAGCCTTCCATGTGCTCGCCAGAGGTAGCCTGACTGCCATTAGGTACCAAGATGAGATCCTCAGACCCCTTGTGAGACCATATGCTGGTGCGGTTGGCCCTGGGTTTCTCCTAATGCAGGACCATGCTGGACCTCATGTGGCTGGAGTGTGTCAGCAGTTCCTGCAAGATTGAAGCATTGAAGCTATGGACCGGCCCGCCTGTTCCCCAGACCTGAATCCGATTAAGCACATCTGGGACATCATGTCTCGTTCCATCCACCAATGCCACATTGCACCACAGACTGTCCAGGAGTTGGCGGATGCTTTAGTCCAGGTCTGGGAGGAGATCCCTCAGGAGACCATCCGCCACCTCATCAGGAGCATGCCAGGCATTGTAGGGAGGTCATACAGGCACGTGGAGGCCACACACAATACTGAGCCTCATTTTGACTTGTTTTAAGGACATTATGTCAAAGTTGGATCAGCCTGTCGTGTGTTTTTCCACTTTAATTTTGTGTGTGACTCCAAATCCAGGCCTCCATTGGTTAATAAGTTTGATTTCCATTGAAGATTTTTGTGTGATTTTGTTGTCAGCACATTCAACTTTGTACAAAACAAAGTATTCAAAGAGAATATTTCATTCATTCAGATCTAGGATGTGTTATTTGAGTGTTCCCTTTATTTTTTTGTGCAGTGTATATTCTATATGGGATATTATTACTACCTAATACAAGTAATTAAACTTGTATAATATTTTAATCATTTAGATTATAGAACATATTTGTGAGAAAACCAGTGTATATGTGTGTGTGTGTATGCGCCCAGTACAATATGAGCAATGTTCAGCTAGCCGACCCCTCACATAGTTCCTAATGAGATTTTAAGTGGGCCTCAGTGGGCTTCCAGTCAGGTTTCCTGGAGAAGGGAGAGCAGGATTACAGGGAAATTACATCTCACTCCCACTCCTTCATTAGAGAGGCACAGAGCACTGAGGGCAGATAACACTACACCTGTCAGCGTTCAGCCCTCATTCAGGACTCACTGCTCTCCATACCGACAAGCCATCACACACACACACACACACACACACACACACACACATAATCTTGTCTTACATTCCACGTGAGATCTTCCCTAGATTTCTATTAATGCTTGTGTTACTGTATCACACATTTGAGAAAAAAAGGTTCTTTAGGGCTCCTTTAGTAAAGAAAATGGTTCTGTACAGCAGAAAAGGGTTCTGCTATTGTTATAGTGTCAAGCCTATAACCATAAAAGAACCTTTTTCAAAAAGGTTCAGTATAGAACCATCTCAATACTGAACCATATAGAGCCATTTAATCATGCAAAGGGTTCTTTGAATATTCATGGTTCTGTTTAGAACCATTTTCTTAATCAATGAGCCCTTGAAGAATCATGTTTTCTAAGTGTGTACACATCATCCAAAAAGGCCAGTTTTCTGCACTTTTAGGTTTTCAAAAAATGCAATTTGTGACAAAATAATCCATCCATCCATTTTCTAAGCCGCTTCTCCCTCAGGGTCGCGGGGGGGGGTGCTGGAGCCTATCCCAGCGGTCTTCGGGCGGAAGGCAGGATACACCCTGGACAGGTCGCCAGTCCATCGCAGGGCAGACAGACAGACACAGACAGTCACTCACACCCAGGGGCAATTTAGCACGCCCAGTTGGCCTGACTGCATGTCTTTGGACTGTGGGAGGAACCCGGAGGAAACCCACGCAGACACGGGGAGAACATGCAAACTCCACACAGAGAGGACCCAGGCCACCCGGCCGGGGAATCGAACCCAGGCCCTCCTCGCTGCCCACCACGCCACCGTGCCGCCCGTGACAAAATCAGCACCAGCAAAATCATTTCACCTCACTTGAACAAAACTGTTCCTGTTATTTAATCACTGTGAGGACATGGCATCCTCACTAGGATAGTAAAACGAGTACACACATACCCAAGAAACAATGTTTGGGATGTGAAAAATAAAATGCAGAATTCATTATTGCACGTATATGGATACATAGTCTTAACATGAGAAAATGACAAATCTCAACACACACACACACACACACACACACACACACACACAGGCTTTAAAACCCCAGGGAACCTACATTTTTTCTAAGTAGACTAATCTTGCTGTAGTGGGTACACAATATACATACACAGTAAGACCCGTTAATAAATTTCCAATATCCAATAAATTAACGATTTGCCAAAATTCTCCTCTTGTGACACAAACTGGGTGGTCCTCATTTTGGATCACATCTACATAAGCAGTGTCCTCACAAAGCACAAAGCTGATGTGGGTTCCTCCACCCACACAGCCTTAACGCAACAGTTAAGTTTACATTGCTGTATTATTGAATTCTCATAGATCGTGTTTTAATCGTGCATTTCAGGTAACATCAATCAGACTGTAGTTGGGCTGCTCTGATTGATGTAAAAAAACAAAATACAGCTAACATACATAATACAAAATGAAACTTTACTGAATTCAGTTTTTTGGCTAAAGCAGATGACCCCAGTGGTCATTTCTTGTTTCAGAGTTAAAGCTATGTAATGGACACAAGTTTCTTTGAGGTCGATATTCAACATCTTTACTATAAAACAAGCAGGTAAAGATGTTAAATCTGAACACAAACAGCCGTTGATGGTCAGTATTAAACATCTGTAAGTTCAGAGCTCGGACAGTCCTCGGGCTGAATCTCAGGCAGCTCACTGCTCCCTATATAGTGACTGTGAGTTATGATATTTTGTCTTTTCCACTCAAATATTGGTCTTGGTGTCCAGTATGACTTGTGCGGTCATGGCTGAATCCAGAGTGGTTCTCTGTTAGACTCGCCGAGCTCTGTTTAGATGCAGTAGCCGTTATTTTAAGACCTGCGTGCTGCTCTTTGTATGGAGAAGGGAGCTGTTTGAGATTCTGCCTGAAACAGTTGGTGGCAGTGCTGCGTCACCTCACCCGATCCCTGTGAGCTGATTGGCTGAATGAAGTTATTGGGTTCTGCGGGAGAACAGCGCTGGCGTTGAACCGTTTCTGCTGTAAAACCTGAACTTGAGATGCCTCGACGATAAACAGTAACAGCTATAGGGCGTTGCTCTCGTGTAGCTCAGCTTCAGGGGCATAATAGGGTGTGAGGGCTGGACTGAGGGCTGCCAATCATGCAAATACTAGAATATCAGGCTAGGCCCAGACAGTCCTCAAACAAGCTTGATAAATGATTTTAAGTCTTTTAAGTAAAAAATTTGGCTTTATTTAGTTTTAAACGCCTCAGTGGACTGAGAACCAAAAACATTCAGCCAGCAGCGTCCTGTGGGCAGCGTCCTGTGACCACTGATGAAGGACTAGAGGATGAACAACACAAACTGTGAAGCAGCAGATGAGCTATTGTCTCAGACTTTACCTCTACGAGGTGGACTGACAAGGTAGGAGCATCTAATAGAGTGGACAGTGAGTGAGCAGTCCTTTAACAGTCCTGACGATTGAAGAACAGAGTAACAAAGTACGCAGAGAAAGAGATGGACAAGTCTTGAGTAGAGCTTTAGAACTACAAAGTGCTCCTGTATGGACAGTGGAGCTGATAACATGGACAATGAATGGAGACACAAGACATAATTTCAAAGTAAATACACATTTTATATAAAATGCTTATATCAACATTAAGATTATATCTATAACTAGGCATTGATATGTCTCTGCTTATGCTGTATACAGACCTACAATCATTACAATAGAGTCATAAAATCATAATCATTATAGTCTTTTGCTCTGAAGTGTCATCAGGGTAAATAAATCACAAATAAATCAATAATGTCAAAATCCTAAAAAAAAAAAAAAAACACGATTCCAGTAATGTTCCTGCTGCATATAGTGATGTTTCACCTGGAGAAGAGGCTTAGACAGGCATATTTATTTGATATCTTTCTCTCTCCCTTGCTGTCTCTCTCTCTCTCTCTCTCTCTCTCTCCCTCTCTCTCCCTCTGAGGACCCTGACAAGCCTGCTGTCCTTTCAGCCTGAGCTTGGGGAGGAAAAAGTGCTGACACCGCCTTCAGTTCCATTGCATTGTGGGACAGCAGCGTTTTGCTGACATGCTGCCGTGTCTCCAGAATCCCAACAACGTGCTGAAATTAAAACGCCAACTTTCCCCCAGTCTCTCCTTCCTCAGCTCGCCCGCTCCTCTCTGTCCTCTCTGCTTTTTTTTTGTGGTCCGTCTCCCTGAAGCTGCGGTCATCGATGCTGAGTGACCTTTTGAATTATTACCTGCTGCTTACGGACACTATTGACATCAGCATCAGTTATTAGCATTAAGCCGTTTGCCTTTTACACTCTTCGGATGTATCTGAGATAATCCACATGTCGGCGTCTTTTGAAATCGACCGTACAGGAGCTTTCATTTCCCTGCTTTGGGTGTGGGTGTCTGTCTGTGACCTTCGCTCTGTCCAAATCGATGCGTGAAATATTGGCCTTAATTAGTTATTTCAGAGCAAACCAGCTTTTACAGTGTCTATTAGGAACATAACGCATTTTCCCACAGTGACTCAGATCAGATATGTGCTGTAAACAGCCTAAAAAAACACAATTTGAAAAAAACACAATGGAAAACCTTCAGCCTAAAGGGCAGAACTGAAGCATGACACATGGTAAATGTGGCATTTAATTGAAAGAGGCAGAACAACTTGAAGCTGTATAGCTGCTAGCATCTCGAGTCTCTGGGGTGCGAGTCTGAGTCAAGTCTTAAGACTCTGGGGTGCGAGCCAGAGTTGAGTCTTGAGTCTCACATCTCTGGAGTATGAGTCTGAGTCCAGTCTTGAGTCTCTAGGGTGCAAGTCCAGTCTTAAATCTCTGGGTTATGTGTCTGAGCAGAGTCTTGAGTCTCTTGTATGTGAATCCTTAAATGACTCTTGAATTTGTGCTTGCAGAAGTCTGATATGAGTCTCGAGTTAGCCTAGTGCTAGTCTGAGTTGAATCCCAAGTCTCTGGGATGTGAATCTTGAATTGATTCTCGAGTCAAGTCTTAAGGCTCTGGAGTGTGAGTCAGAGTCAAGTTTTGACCCTCTGGGGTGCAAGTCCAATTCCAGTCTTGAGTCTTTGGGTTGTGAATCCAATTCCAGTCTTAAGTCTTGACTCTGGACTGTGAGACCAAGTCAAGTCTCAAGTCTCTGAAGTGTGAGTCTGAGTCCAGTCTTGAGTCTCTGGGGTGCGAGTCCAATTCCAATGAGTCCAATTCCAATGAGGTGCAAGCCCCAGTTGTCAGCTAATGTGGCTGAAGTTTTAACAAGTTACAAATTTCCTTAAACTGTAAAAAACATAATCTGGATTAGTTGTTATACAACAATTGATTTGAGTGGTTTAATCTCTTTCCTGAAACTGCTTATTGTCTGTTGTGGTTTAGTTCTGTCCTTCTCCTGTCCTCCATCCTTTCTACAATGAAAAATTAAACTTTAGACTCACAAGAAATTGACTCAAGACTCAAGTCAAAGACCAGCTGCATTGATACAAGTCATTATAGTATGAATCCAAGTTGAGTTTTTCACTGTAGAAACTCAGAACATTGATGAAAATATCAAATCAGACTACAACTGCATTGCTTCAAAACTCAAATCAGACCTGTACCCCAGAGTCTCAAGACTTAAAGGGAACTTCTTTTGGACAAACCTGAGACTCAACTTAAGATTTAGACTTAAGACGGCTCAGACTAGCCCCCAAATGACTGAAAACTTGGCTTGACTTGGTCTTGCACCATAGAGACCCAAGAACCAATTTGTACTCACATCCCAAGAGACTCAAGAAGTGACTTGGACTTGCACTGGACTAACTCGAGACTCCACTTTGGATTCACATCCAAGAGACTTATAACTTGGCTCAGACTTGACTTGGACTCTTGCCCCAGGGACTCCAGACTCAATTTGTACTCACATACCAAAGACTCAGAACTTGACTTGGACTCTCACCCCAGAGATTTGAGACTCAATTTGGAGTCACAACGTAGGGACTCAGGACTTGACTTGGACTCACAACCCAAAAAACCAACTTGGACTCTCACCCCAGAAACTCAAGACTCGACTTGGACTCGCATCCCAAAGCCTCAGGACACAACTTACATCTTAACTAGATCCTGCTCCTACAGCTACTCTTAAGTCCACTTCCCTTGTTATTGCACCTCTTATAGCTCATATGGTTAAGCTATGCCTTTCATTAGGCACTGTTCCTCCAGCTCTCAAAATAGCTGCAGTTACACCTATCCTAAAGAAACCTCGGTTAGACCCATTCTCACTGGCCAACTACAGACCAATCTCCCTTTCTTAGGTAAAGTTATGGGAAGAGTTGTAGCCTCTCAGCTGCATGACTTTCTATCATCCAATAAAATATATAAGCCTTTTCAGTCTGGTTTCGGCACTCTACACAGTACTGAGTCTGCCCTTGTGAAAGTTATAAATGACTTGGTGCCATCTACAGATGCTGGATTTCTTAACATCCTGATTCTTTTAGATTTAACAGCAGCTTATGATACTGTAACCATGATCTTCTTATATCTAGACTGTCATCTGTTAGCATTACTGGCCTTGCCCTTCAGTGGTTTCAGTCATACCTTGCTGATAGGCATCAATACATTTCTAAGGGCTCCCACAAATCTGGTATTTCTCCTGTAGATCAAGATGTACCCCAAGGATCTGTCCTTGGGCCTCTCATCTTTATCATTTACATCTCCCCACTCAGTCAGATCATCCGCAACCATGGTTTTAACTTTCACTGCAATGCTGATGGAATTCAAATTTATATCAGCACTACTTCCCTCTCTTCCTCCACCCAGGTTTCCAGTCCTTGTGTCAGAGATTTGAAAAACACTGCTAAAAACGAGGTTCTGTTAGTTGGAGCTAAAACCTCACTTTCCTGGGTATTGAACTTTTCAGTCAACATTGATGGTGTTGATATTATGCCAGTCCAATTTGTTAAGAACCATGGCTGTTTTCTTGATTCTTCTCTTACTTTCGAGTCTCACATTAAGCTCTTTACCAAAACTGCATTTTATCATCTGCGTAACATCGCACGTTTGCGCTCTATGCTCATCTTCTCTCGCATCGACTACTGTAACTCACTTTTCTATGGCCTTCCAGTTAAACAAATCAATCGTCTTCAGTACATCCAAAATTCAGCAGCCAGGGTTCTTACCTCCACCAGGAGCACAGCTCATATCACTCCTATTCTTCGACAGCTGCATTGGCTTCCTATTAGTTCTAGGATTAAATACAAACTCCTTCTTCTTTCCTTCAATTCTTTACATGGTCTGGCTTCAACAACCCTTTTTGATCTCCTTTCCTTATATCATCCCTCTCGTGCTCTCAGATCTTCTAATTCTGGACTCCTCACAGTTCCCTCAACTAGACTTTCTACTATGGGTGGCAGATCTTTCAGTACTGCTGCCACCAAACTCTGGAATTTCCTACCTTCCACTCTTCGTAATTGCTCTTCTTTGTCTTTCTTCAAATGTCTGCTAAAAATGTTCCTACTTTCTTCTCTGTAGTCTTATAAAATTTTTTTGATACTATGTAAAGCATCATTGGGTTTGTGAAAGGCGCTACATAAATTGAACTTATTAATAACAATAATAATAATAATAATAATATTTACAACTTGGACTCACGCCCCAGAGACTCAAGGCTTGACTTTCACTTACATCCCAGAGACTTGAGACTCAACTTGGACTCTCAACCCAAAGTCATAAGACTTGACTTGGACTCTCACCCTAGAGATTCATGGCTTCACTTGGACTCACATCCCAGAGACTCAAGACTTCAACTCATGCTTACTCAGGACTCAACTTGGATTCACACATTTACATTTACAGCATTTAGCAGACGCTCTTATCCAGAGCGACTTATAAGAAGTGTTCACACCACAGAGACTGAAGACCTGACTTTGACTCATGCTGACTCAAGACTTGACTTGGACTCCCACTGCACTAACCTAAGACTTGACATAGCCCTCACAACCCAGAAACTCGACTCAGGCTTGCATGGAACAAATTGTGAAAATCTCTGCTGTGAGCCATTGATGGTGCATATGATATGCATTCTCGCTTACAGATGAAGGACACAACATTGTCTTATATATCATTAAAAATATATCAAAATATATCATTAAAATGTAAATATACTTGGGTATTTGATGAATAAACGAGGAGTAAATTTGATTTGAATTCCTGAGACCAGTCGACAGCCCTACAGATTGAGCAGAAATGGACGTCAAAGATGGCCTAAAGTGTGATGGTCGACAACGCCAGGCACTGAATCGCAAACCCACCTTAATCTGCACAGATTCAACCTCGGCTATCAAGATGAAGCTGCGCTGAGGTCAGAGCGGAACCGCGGAATCACATCAGTAAATTGAGATTGCATCGGATTTGCATTATGGACGTTGTTTTTCCTAATAAACACATGCATAGGGGCTAAAAGGGTCGTATTTGTATGCACAGCGCCGAGCCTTTTTCTTTTGTCCTGCATCGCAGGTTCTCATTAAACTAACAGCGGGAGAAAAGCAACGTTGTGGTCGACGCGTATGTAATTTACATCAATCCTAAAGCTGTTATGTGCGTTCAAAAAGGAAAATATTGCTTTTTCCCCCTCTTTCGCTTTACATGCCGGTTGTGTAACAAGCACCATGCAAATTTTGTTTCATGACCGGTGTTTATCTGAGAGCGCCGCTGTTGTTCTGAAAATTTGTCTAAAAGCTCTTAATATCGGAGCATTTCTGTTCCCCTTTCACTCGCCCCGTCCCCGTCCCCGTCTCCGGCTCTGTCTCCAACTGCGGCTGCCTTTTTTCGAGGCACCTGACAGCAGAATGGATGAAATGGGGTTTGCAGATGGAATACATATCAAATCTGCGCCGCACAATTGTGGCGGAGCGGCATTTGCAAGGCTTATGACTTCTGCTGAGGCTTCAGATCAATCACCTCTTCTGTCTCTCTCGCTCCCTCCCTCCCTCCCTCCTTCCCCTGTCTCCCTCTACCTCTCTCTCCTCTTATTCTTCCCATTTCTTGTCCTATCTCTCCCTCTCTCTTTCGCTCTACCTCTTTCCTTCTTTGTCCCTCTCTCCTTCTCCTCTCGTCTCTTTCCATTTCTCTTTCCCTCCTCCCTCTCACCTCTCCCTTTTTCTTTTCTTCCTATTTCTGTCTCCTTCTATCACTTTCCTTTCTTTTTCTGTTTCTCCCCTCGGCCTCTTTTTCTCTTTCTATCTCCCTCTATCCGTCGCCTTTCTTATTTCTCTCTCTCTTTTTTGTTCTCTATTCCTTTGTCCTTTCTTTCTCCCTCCTTTCTTGCTCTTTTTTCCTATCTCTGTCTGTTTCTGTTTCTCTTTCTCCTCTTTCTACCTCCACTTTGATTCTCTCTCTCTTGCTCTTTTTCTTCTCTTTCCCTTTGTCCTCTCGCTCTTTTTTCTTCCTGTTTCTTTCACTCCCCTTCTCTCCTATTTCTCTTTCCTCTATCTCTTGGTCTTCCTATTTCTCTCTCCTATGTCTTACCTGTCTATTTTTCTTTTTCTCTTTCTCCTCTCTTGTTTTCTCTCTCTCCCTTCACTTTGACTGATTCTCTCTCTCTACCTCTTTCTCATTCTCCTCTCTCTCTCTCTCTCTCTCTCCACTTTGACTGATTCTCTCTCTCTCTACCTTTCTCATTCTCCTCTCTCTCCACTTTGAATGATTCTCTCTCTCTCCCTCCACTTTGACTGATTCTCTCTCTCTACCTCTTTCTCATTCTCCTCTCTCTCTCCACTTTGACTGATTCACTCTCTCTCTCTTACTCTCTACCTCCTTTTCTCTTCCTCTCTCTCTCTCTCTCTCTCTCTCTCTCTCTCTCTGCAGGCCTGGTGGAGCTGTTGATCACCTGCTTTGTCTGGAGTGAGTCACCTTGCAAATATATGAATAGCAAATGCAGGGAATGTAATCTGCTGCCCGACTCGCTACATCCTTTCCATTTGCATAGCTGCCAGCCCCCGTTGTTAACTACTGCATCTCGGGCCCTTTGCGCCCAGAATCCGCAATGGCATGCATATATTTCTCACCCTCCCTCGCTCCACTCTTTCTGCACCTCACTCCTCACCCATCAGATGTCAGGCTGTTGTGTTTTTTTCCCCCATTTTCCTTTTCTTCCTGTCTTTTTTTTCGGTCAGGGATGTAGCCTCGGTTAGACGGGTGGAGCAGGTGGAAAACTGAACAAATGACACGTCTCTCAGTCTCTCACTCTCTCTGTCTGTCTTGCCAGAGCGTGCCACCCCTGCCCCCTCCATCCCTCCTTTCCCTATGTCTTGTACCCCTCCTCTTGCTCCTTCTCTCCTTCCATCCCATTCTGTCCCCTTTTTTGCCCCCCCCCCCCCTCCCTCAGTGCCCCATGTCCAGGCCCTCCGGCACATTGCTATTCAAATCCTTGAAGCTCTTCCACCCTTTTACCCCCCCGCCCCCCCCCCCCCCAACCCCCCCCCCCCCCCCCCCCCCCCAACCCCCCCCCCCCCCCCAACCCCAGAAAAACAAAAGACAAGAGGAAAAACAACCCCAGACCAAAAGACAGAGGGTTAAAGTCCTCTTTGACCGAGCTACCCTCTGTTTTCAGAGAGATAGTAGTGGAGGAAGGTGGCCTAAATGTCATGTCTTCCTCGTACAAAGATTATTCTTCTCTGTAATCTCTCTCGCACCTTCAACACGCCGAGTTCTGCTGGTTTTAATCTCGTCACTGTCCATCTCGACGCCTCTACTGTACATTGATTTATTTTAGATCCACGAACAAACACTTGCTGAATCTGTAGAGTCGCCTCTTCCATTCCATTTTATCACAAGATCATACGGGACTCACATCTGGAGTTATGAGCCTATGAAGAGGGGCTGAGATACACGTCATCTGCCTCTCATGGTGTGGGGCTGCTGGATTCGAGTGTCCGTCTACTTTCTGTGTGAAACTTACTGAAATCGCGAAGGACTGACCATCATGCCGGACAACCTTCGTTCTTCATTCAGCCCACATCAGAGACAAATGTGAAACGGCTTGCAGAGAGTTTATAGCTGCTGAAAAAAAAACTGAGCATTTTGATATGAAACTTATGAGGATGATGTTGTATGAACAGACTTTAAAGGAGAGTTTAAGATTTTAATGCAAGTTTTAAAGATTTGTGAAGTTTTTAACTGAAAAAAGATTAAACCACCATATCAAAGCAAAATAGTAATACACAAACAATGCACAAACCCCTAAAAAAAAGGCTGTTTTAAGTGGTTTAAAAAAAAAAAAGTTAGGCCTTTTTTCCTGGGCAGCGTCCCTCTGCATATTTATGTAACATTCTCGATTAGCTGGTCACTCAGCCTGGTTTATCTCTATAGATCTACTCAAGTCTTCCAATGCTGCAGTTGCTCAGGAGGAGTGCCCCAAGGTTCGGTCCTTGGACCAATCCTTTTTATACATTATATGTCTCACTCCTAGGTCAGATTATTCAAAGTCATGGTCTTGAGTTTCACTGCTGTGCTGATGATATTCAGGTTTACATCCCTTACAGTTTCATTTGAGTCACATCACAGACTTAATATGGATAATAACGCCTTGAAACGAAGTGTAGATGAACTGAAGTTTTGTTAATAGGCCCTAAAACTTTGGTTTCCAATGCCACCAACAATGTCTATACTATTCCTATTAGATCAACCTTTGTATCATCTGTGTAATATTGCATGCCTCCACCCTCTGCTCAGCATCCTTGATGCAAAAATGTTGAATGCTTTCATCCTCATCTGCACTGATCAATGCAACTCACATTTAAATGGCCTCCTTGTTCACATGGACAGCCTTTACACTAAGCAAAGATTAGGGCTCCCATGAAAATACAAATTTGATGTAATATATGTATTGTTGTTAAATGACCTTAAAACCTTGAAGAATCTCAAAATACACTGCTCAAAAAAATAAAGGGAACACTCAAATAACACATCCTAGATCTGAATGAATGAAATTCTCTTTGAATACTTTGTTCTGTACAAAGTTGAATGTGCTGACAACAAAATTACACAAAAATCAATGGAAATCAAATTTATTAACCAATGGAGGCCTGGATTTGGAGTCACACACAAAATTAAAGTGGAAAAACATGACAGGCTGATCCAACTTTGATATAATGTCCTTAAAACAAGTCAAAATGAGGCTCAGTATTGTGTGTGGCCTCCACGTGCCTGTTTGACCTCCCTACAATGCCTGGGCATTTTCCTGATGAGGTGGCGGATGGTCTCCTGAGGGATCTCCTCCCAGACCTGGACTAAAGTATCCGCCAACTCCTGGACAGTCTGTGGTGCAACGTGGCGTTGATGGAGGGAGCGAGACATGATGTCCCAGATGTGCTCAATCGGATTCAGGTCTGGGGAACAGGTGGGCCGGTCCATAGCTTCAATGCCTTCATCTTGCAGGAACTGCTGACACACTCCAGCCACATGAGGTCCAGCATTGTCCTGCATTAGGAGGAACCCAGGGCCAACCGCACCAGCATATGGTCTCACAAGGGGTCTGAGGATCTCATCTCGGCACCTAATGGCAGTCAGGCTACCTCTGGCGAGCACATGGAGGGCTGTGCAGCCCACCAAGAAATGCCACCCCACACCATTACTGACCCACTGCCAAACCGGTCATGCTGAAGGATGTTGCAGGCTGCAGATCGCTCTCCACGGCGTCTGTCACGTCTGTCATGTGCTCAGTGTGAACCTGCTTTCATCTGTGAAGAGCACAGGGCGCCAGTGGCGAATTTGCCAATCCTGGTGTTCTCTGGCAAATGCCAAGCGTCCTGCACAACCCCCATCTGGGGACGTCAGGCCCTCATACCATCCTCATGGAGTCGGTTTCTAACCGTTTGTGCAGACACATGCACATTTGTGGCCTGCTGGAGGTCATTTTGCAGGGCTCTGGCCGTGCTCCTCCTGTTCCTCCTTGCACAAAGGTGGAGGTAGCGGTCCTCCTGATGAGTTGTTGCCCCCTACAGCCTCCTCCACATCTCCTGGTGTACTGACCTGTCTCCTGGTAGCGCCTCCAGTCTCTGGACACTATGCTGAGAGACACAGCAAACCTTCTTGCCACAGCTCGTATTGATGTGCCATCCTGGATGAGCTGTACTACCTGAGCCACTTGTGTGGGTTGTAGAGTCCGTCTCCTGCTACCACGAGTGTGAAAGCACCACCAACATTCAAAAGTGACCAAAACATCAGCCAGAAAGCAGAAAGGTACTGAGAAGTGGTCTGTGGTCCCACCTGCAGAACCACTCCTTTATTGAGTGTGTTTTGCTAATTGCCAATAATTTCCACCTGTTGTCTGTTCCATTTGCACAACAGCTGTGAAATTGACTGTCAGTGTTGCTTCCTAAGTGAACAGTTTGATTTCACAGAAGTTTGATTTACTTGGAGTTATATTGTGTTGTTTAAGTGTCCCCTTTATTTTTTTGAGCAGTGTATATATACACATTATAAAAATAACTGTTTTTAATAGCTGTGTTAGTGCAAATATTTACAGTAATGTCATGATTACAATAAACTATTCTATGATGTTACATGATGACACAACTGCTTAAAAACAGACAAGATAATTAACTAATGATCTACATTATAGGGAGGAGCTTCTGCTGGGGGTTAAGCGGATTAATAAAAGAGATCCAAGCTACATACCACCCTGATATTATCTTGTGCTATAAAGTTCCCCTCAGAGCATCTAGGCCCGACTCCGAGACCATTTACAGCAAGAAAGTTCCCCTCAGAGCAGCTAGGCCTGACTCTACGACCATTTAGAGCAAGAATCTTCCCCTCAGAGCAGCTAGCCTCCACACTGAGACCATTTAGAGCAAGAAAGTTCCCCTTAAAGCAGCTAGGCCCGACGCTGAAACCATTTAGAGCAAGAAAGTTCCCCTTAAAGCAGCTAGGCCCGACGCTGAAACCATTTAGAGCGAGAAAGTTCCCCTCAGAGAAGCTAGGCCCAACTCTGAGAACATTTAGAGCAAGAATCTTCCCCTTAGAGCAGCTAGCCTCGACTCAGACCATTTAGAACAAGAAAGTTCCCCGCAGAGCAGCTAGGCCTGACTCTACGACCGTTTAGAGCAAGAAAGTTCCCCTCAGAGGAGCTAGGCCCGACGCCAAGACTGTTTAGAGCAAGAAAGTTCCCCTCAGAGCAGCTAGGCCAGACTCTGAGGACATTTAGAGCAAGAAAGTTCCCCTCAGAGCAGCTAGGCCTGACGCTGAAACCATTTAGAGCGAGAAAGTTCCCCTCAGAGAAGCTAGGCCCAACTCTGAGAACATTTAGAGCAAGAATCTTCCCCTTAGAGCAGCTAGCCTCGACTCAGACCATTTAGAACAAGAAAGTTCCCCGCAGAGCAGCTAGGCCTGACTCTACGACCGTTTAGAGCAAGAAAGTTCCCCTCAGAGGAGCTAGGCCCGACGCCAAGACTGTTTAGAGCAAGAAAGTTCCCCTCAGAGCAGCTAGGCCAGACTCTGAGGACATTTAGAGCAAGAAAGTTCCCCTCAGAGCAGCTAGGCCTGACGCTGAGACCGTTTAGAGCAAGAAAGTTCCCCTCAGAGGAACTAGGCCCGACGCCAAGACTGTTTAGAGCAAGAAAGTTCCCCTCAGAGGAGCTAGGCCCGACGCTGAAACCATTTAGAGCAAGAATCTTCCCCCAAGATAAGATAAGATAAGATAAGATAAGATAAGATAAGATGCGTTTATTGTCATTGCACAGTGTACAACAGAATTGAGCAGCAATCCAACGGCACTTTCTACATATACAACAATTTAAACATAAGGCGAAAATATATAAAGTGCGGATTTAAGGGGGGAAAAAACATAGTATAAAAAAAAGTATAAATATATAAAACTATATATTCTAAAACAGTCAATAGACAGATGAGGTAGCAGTTGTACTTGCACATTCCTTGGACAGCTTATAGTGTTACATAATATTGCACATCTAAGAATTATTGCACAAAAAGAATACAGATTGCACTCTCGAGAACAAATGAATAATAAATAGACCAGAGGTGCAGTGGAACACTGGAACATTGTAGAGTGTCCTATGAATCAGTGCCAGTTAAGAGCAGTAGTGGTGTTCAGTCGGTTCTACTGAGCACAGTGTTCTATAGAGAGTCCTTGTCAGTGTGTGTGTTTGGAAGTGTTCAGTTCCCGTACGGCTCTGGGGTAAAAGCTGTTTTTGAGTCTGTTTGTCTGGGATGGGATGAACCTAAAGCGTTTACCAGAGGGCAGCAGGTCGAACAGATGATGTCCCGGGTGAGATGTGTCCTTCAGGATGTTGGCTGCCCTGCTGAGGCAGCGGGAGCTGAACAGGTCCTCCATGCAGGGCAGTGGGCAGCCGATGATCTTCTGGGCCCTGGGCCATGTTTATGACGTTGAGATGCAGTATGTCAGCATGCTCTCAATGGTGGAGCGGTAGTAGGACACCAGCAGCTCCTCCTGAACGTTGTTTTTCCTGAGAATTCTCAGGAATAGAGCCTCTGTTGTGCCTTCTTCTGCCTAAGAGCAGCTAGCCTTGACTCAGACCATTTAGAGCAACAAAGTTCCCCTCAGAGCAGCTAGGCCCGACTCTGAGACCATTTAAAGTAATGAAGTTCATTCATCCTTGTCTCAGCCAGGAAACTGGATCAGAGTATGCGTTGTTAGCTCAGTGCTACTGTATTACTATTAGCGTTAGCATAGCTAATTAATAAAGGCTGCTTAAAAAGTTACATTTGTATTAGACACTGCAGTGTAAATCAATGTCTTGTGTTCCTGAGGAAAAATTATAATAGATTTTAGGCAGTAGAACATCTTCAGTAGCTCACAGGTTTGTTAATATCAACAATGACGACATTAGGAGCAAAGAGTTCACACTATTTAATAAGGAATGTGTAGAGCTGCTCATTATCTCAGTATTAAAGCTTTGCTTGCTGGTGAACATTCTAAACTTTTAGTTTACTCCGACAGCCTCCACTAGGCCTGACACTGTTTTATTTGACTTTATCATCATCATCATCATCATCTTAGTCCAGATAGGGTCACTGTAGCAGTTGGGAGAGCAGAGAATCCCAGATGACCCTGTCTCCCGCAACTTCCTCCAGCTCAGTCCTGGAACCCCAAGCCACTCCCAGGCCAACTTGCAGACACAGTATGATGCCTCCAGAGGGTTCTAGGACGACCCCGGGGTCTTGTCCCAGTAGGCCATGCCTGGTACACCCCCACCAGGAGGCGTCCAGGGGGCATCTGGATCAGATGCTCAAACCACCTCAATTAGCTCCTCTCAATGTGAAGGAGTAGCTGCTGTATGAAGTAAAGTGTAGCTTGCCACCCTGTGAGGAAAGCTAATTTCTGCCACTTGTATTCACAATCTCATTCTTTCAGTCATTAGAACTTGACTTTAGTTAATGTTTATTCTGATTTGGGATGTTTTAGTTATTGTGTTACAGACTAGACAAAGCCTGAAACAAAGGGCTTGATAAAGGCTGGAAACAATAGGGAACACCTGGGACAGGAAGGAGACAGGAACTACACACAGGTGGGAATCTGAATAGGGAAGGCCGAGCAAAGGAACCAAAACAAAAACAAAAGCACATGGCTACAACACAGGGGACGAAACAGACACACGTAGAGGGACACAGAGGAAACCGGGACATCTGTATTGGCTCAGCTACAGTGTAAATGAGAGTCACCCTCAGTGTACTCACGGTTTAAATAAAGTCTGATTGATAAATTGATTGATTGATTGATTGATTGACAGATTGATTTGGATGATCACAAGACTGCCGAAAAAGTACTCTCCAACACCTTGGTTTTAAATTTTATCTGATGTTTTATGTATCAGGATCGTGATCAGTACAGCACTGTATGGTGTGAATAAAGTCATATATTTTTTAGACAAAAATGTTTAATATTTTGATAAGAAAGTCATAAAGTTACAAGAATAAACTTGCAAGTAACAGTAGGCCAATTGTAGGGGGGCTGCCATAATACGTTGGGGACTGTACTGGCACACCATGCCCTCTTCAAATGGTGTGGAGATGTAACCACCGATAGCTTTGTCGATGACTACTGCCCACAAGTTCTACTTGAACAACAGAGACAATTTCCTTCATGTCCATCTGGTTCCTTATTCTAAATAAATGTTATAGTGAGCCAGGATACAATACACTACATTGTCGAAAGTATTCGCTTGTCTGGCTTCACATGCATACGAACTTGAGTGACATCCCATTCTTAATCCATAGAGTTTAATATGATGTCGGCCCACCCTTTGTAGCTATAACAGCTTCAACTCTTCTGGGAAGGCTTTCCACAAGGCTTCGGAGTGTGTTTATGGGAATTTTTGACCGTTCTTCCAGAAGCTCATTTGTGAGGTCAGCAATGGTGGACAGTAACTAAGTAAATGTAATTAGTTTCTGTGCTTAAGTAGTTTTTTTGTGTATCTATACTTTACTTAAGTATTTCCATTTTGGGAGACTTTTTCCTTTCACTCCACTACATTTCAAAGTCTAATATCTGACTTTTTACTCCGCTACATGTTGAGAAATTTGTCGTTCGTTTTGGTTTTTGTGTGTATAAAAATGTAACATGTCAAAACAAAAGAAGTGCAAAGCAAGAGCACCAATCAGGGCACAGCGGTCACTTTGTTCTGAGCTTGTTTTGACCTGTTGGTCATACCGACCCAGTGCAGCACACGGTTCAACGTCAGTGCAGCAGCGTAAAGATACATACGTCACCTAAATGATGAACTAACCTAACTTTGGGTAAACAGACCACAATATAGAAATATGTCCACATATGCAGTCGTGACTGGCCTGTTTCTTTTATTCTGAATTTCTACAAACACTTTCATTTTATAGTAAATTAGTTTGGGCTGGTTTATGTTTATGAACAGAGGCCTACAGATCAACATAGTAAAGTAGCTCATCTGTGATCCTGAGTTTAAAGCCAGTTTTTATTCAACTTGTAACTAAGTTACAAAGTAATCTTAAACTGAAAATTTGCTTGTGTGTAAAAAGTGATTTCAGAGCCACTCGGTTCTCCCTGATGGAAACTGTTTACCTTCAGTGTTTTGTGCTTCTGATCATTTTAATAGACGTCAGCGTCACTAATTAATGACGTTCTATTAAAAGACTGGTTTACCAAGAGAGACGCTGGAGGACTTTCACCTGAAATGAGTTCATGAAGCCAGTCTGGTTATAAAAATGATAACAGGATGACATCAGAGCCAGAATTACTCTTTTAGTACTTTTACTTTATACTTAAGTACATTTGAAGACAAATACTTTAGTACTTTTACTCAAGTTGAGGTCTAAAGGGAGGAACTTCTACTTTTACTGGAGTAATATTTTACCTTGGGTGTCTCTACTTTAACTCAAGTACATGATTTGTGTACTTCGTCCACCACTGGAGGTCAGACACTGATATTGGACGAGAAGGCCTGGCTCGCAGTCTCCACTCTAATTCATCCCAAAGGTGTTCTATGGGGTTGAGGTCAGGACTCTGTGCAGGCCAGTCAAGTTCTTTCACACCAAACTCACTCATCCATGTCTTTATGGACCTGCTTTGTGCACTGGTGTGCAGTCATGTTGGAACAGGAAGGGGCCAAACTCCCCAAACTGTTCCCACAATGTTGGGAGCATGAAATTGTCCAAAATCTCTTGGTGCTGAAGCATTAAGAGTTCCTTTCACTGGAACTAAGGGGCCGAGCCCAACTCCTGAAAAACAACCCCACACCATAATCCCTCCTCCACCAAACTTTACACTTTGCACAATGCAGTCAGACAAGTACCATCTCCTGGCAAGCGACAAACCCAGACTCGTCCATCGTATTGACAGACGGAGAAGCGTGAATCATCACTTCAGAGAACACGTCTCCACTGCTCTAGAGTCCAGTGGTGGCGCTTTACACCACTGCATTCCAAGCTTTGCATTGCGCTTGGTGATGTAAGGCTTGGATGCAGCTGCTCGGCCATGGAAACCCATTCCATGAAGCTCTCTATGCTGTTCTTGAGCTGATCTGAAGGCCACATGAAGTTTGGAGGTCTGTAGTGATTGACTCTGCAGAAAGTTGGTGACCTCTGTGCACTATGGCCCTCAGCATCCGCTGACCCCATTCTGTCATTTTACATGGCTGACCACTTCGTGGCTGAGTTGCTGTCGTTCCCAGTCGCTTCCGCTTTGTTATAATACCGCTGACAGTGGACTGTGGAATATTTAGTAGTGAGGAACTTTCACGACTGAACTTGTTGCACAAGTGGTGTCTGATTACGGTACCATGCTGGAATTCCCTGAGCCCCTGAGAGCGACCCATTCTTTCACTAATGTTTGTAGAAGCAGTCTGCAGGCCTTGGAGCTTGGTTTTATACACCTGTGGCCATGGAAGTGATTGGAACACGTGTGAGTGAAAACTTTTGGCAATATAGTGTATTTCATGATACTTGAGCCACAGTATGATATATCATGGCACCCATTGAGCAGTGACTCAAAATATTATGACTTTATTCTCAAAATATTATAACGCATTACTTTTAACCTCGAAATGTTATGACTTTGTTCTCACAGTCTACTCATTTTTTCATTTTTTTAACAGTGACCCTAAAACACCATCGTAGCACTGCCAGTGTTATCCACCCAGAAAAAAAATGTTCTTTGTGGTTGTGACATCACAAAGATTTATCCTACAGCAGAGCTGAACCAGAAGGAGCCCTGCCCCACCCTAACTGACCACAATCATTTTCACAGTTAAGATGTCAGCCATGATGTTCCACAAAATATTCCACTTTTATTGAAAGTCGTTTTCAGGGTGACTCTTGAACTGTGAGAGTCCTGTTCACTGATCAGACGTTCAGTGATGTCAGGTTAACGTTCTCAGCCGAGTTCAGAGGTTCCTCTGACAGAGCAGAGCGACGGTGAGAGACAGACAGCGTGAGTGGAGGAGGAGAGGAGCTGAGAAAGAGAGGGAGAGTTGGATGGTAGGGATGAGAGAGGTTTTCTGGCCGAGTGGGCGAGAGGGACACAAGGAGAGCTAAAGAGTGAAAGAGAGGGTGAGAGTGAGTGAGTCACTGAAAAAGAGTTAAAGCAAGACAGGAGAGAGAGAGATAGAGGGGGAGAGTGAATGAGAGAGAGAAAGAAAAAGAAAGGAAGAAAAAGAGAGTGAGTGAGTAAGTGAGATGGGGAGAGCTAAAGAGAAAGTGAAAAGAGAGAGAGCAAGAGGGGGCGAGATAGTGAGTGAGTGAGTGAGTGAGTGAGTGAGTGAGATAGAAAGAGAGAGAGAGCAAGAGGGGGCGAGATAGTGAGTGAGTGAGTGAGTGAGTGAGTGAGTGAGTGAGTGAGTGAGATAGAAAGAGAGAGAGTGAATGCGAGAGAAAGAAAGAGGGAGAATGAATGAGTGAGACAGTGAGAGCTAGAAAGAGACAGAGAAAGAGAGAATGAGTGAGTGACCTAGGAAGAAAGGTAGAGAGAAAGAGAGAGAGAAAGAAGGCTAGCAAGTGAGGGATAAAGCGACGGTGCCTGAGAGAGGGAGAGAGATAGAGAAGAGTCACTGAGTGAGGTAGGGAGAGTGTGTATCAAAGATAGAGAGAGAAGGGAAAGAGAGAAAGGGAGACATGATAGAGAGGGAGAGGGAGATAGAGAAGGTGAGTGAGTGAGACAGAAAGAAAGAGGGAGAGTGAATGTGAGAGAGAGGCTAAGAGAGGGAGAGAAGTAGAGTGAGTGAGTAAGATGGGGCGAGCTAGTGAGAATGAGAGTGATAGGGATACAGAAAGAGAGAGAGAGAGACAGAGAGAGAGAGAGAGCAGTGAGGCATCATTGTAAAAGACTGTGTTATTATTGACAGCGTCCCCTGCGACTCTGTCCGCGGTGGACCGTCTCGCATGTGGCCGTGAGCTATCATTATCTCCTCTTCTGCGGCTGATGAATCGGTGCCCGTGCGGCTGCCGGAGCAGCCTGTGTTTAATGGGCTCTCCCATCCACGGGCCACTCTCGGAAGCCTCTTACAAACCCATTTAAGCGCGAGTCTGTAGATTTCATAGCTCCCTGGGCGCCATGGTCTGTTTCAATAAGCTGAAGTCCAAGGCTGCAATTGTGCTCCGGGGGCACAGAGTGTTTCAAACTCCAAATCCCACAATGCACCACAGTGCCCCCTGTGTATGGGACAAGCTAAAGAGGTTTTCACTAGGGCTGACAATCACTAGAGGCCATACGATACGATATTACCACGATATGATATTATCAAGATACTTCAGCAACGATGCAATATTATCATGACCTTTAAACCATAATGCCATCTTATCACAATATTTGAACAAAGATATGATGCTATCCGCATACATGAGCCACGATACGATGATATCATGATACTTGAGCCACTTTGCGATATTATCATGATATTTGAGCCACGATATAATCTTATCACAATACTTGAGCTACAACCTGATATTATTATGATACTCGAACAATGATACAATATTATCACGATACTTTGAACCGCAATGTGAAATTATTATGATACTTGAGCCACAATATGAAATATCATGATACTTGAACCATAATGTGAGATAGGATGATACTTGAGCCACGATATTATCATTGAACTTGAGCCATGATATTATCATGACACCTGAGCCAAGATATTATTACGATACTTCAGCCTCGATGCACAACATCACGATACGGCCAGTAACAGACACACAACACTGTACAGTAACCGTAATAAGGGTGTAGACATATCTTCTTCTTCTTCTTTTGGCTGCTCCCTTTAGGGGTCGCCACAGCGGATCATCAGACTCCATCTACTGCCTCCTCTACTTTTACACCAACCATCTCCATGTCCACCTTCACTACATCCATAAACCTTCTCTGAGGTCTACCTCTTCTCCTTCTACCCGGCAGCTCCATCTCCAACATTCTTTGACCAATATATCCACGGAGCCTCCTGCCTGACCTCATCTGTCAACCTTTCCATTACCATTGCAAACAAGAAGGGGTCAAAGCTGATCCCTGATGTAACCCCACCTTCACCTTGAAACCATTTGTCACTCCAACTGCACACCTCACCACTGTCTCACTATCCTCATACATATCCTGCACCACCCTAACATACTTTTCAGCTACACCTCACTTCCTCATACAGTACCACAGTTCCTGTCTTGGCACCCTATCATATGCCTTCTCTAGATCCACAAAGACACAATGTAGCTCCATCTGACCTTCTCTGTACTTCTCTACCAACACTCTCAACGCAAAAATTGCATCTGTGGTGCTCTTTCTGGGCATGAAACCAAACTGCTGCTCACTGATCTGAACCTCTCACTTTAGCCTTGCTTCAACAACTCTTTCCCATATCTTCATGGTGTGGCTCATCAACTTTATACCTCTGTAGTTACTGCAGCTCTGCACATCACCCTTGTTCTTAAACATGGGGACCAGTACACTGCTTCTCCACTCATCAATAAGGGTGTAGACATATAACAAGAATAAATATACCAGATCCGATCTACAGGCATATATACAAATAGAAAAAATACAATAATCTGTGATAATATCTATAACCTGAGATGAGAGATGCAGCGCAATAATGACTGTACAAGAAGTTACAGGAAATGGTATATAATGACCACTGAATGAATGAATAAATAAATATGTGCAGATATTGTACCAAATAAAGTGTCTAGTGTCCAGATGTGCAAGATGCGCCATGAGGTATGCAGAAAGTGCTCTGTGTGCAGCACGCTGTCTATACGTGCAGATGAACAGAGAAACACAGGATAAGCATGAGATCCACATTCAGTCCTCCTCTCTCTCCACCCTTCTCTGCTGGCCCCCCTGGGAAGAGTTGAAGAGCCTGATGGCTCTGGGGACAAAGGATCTCCTGAGTCAGTTGAGCAGCTCTGCCACTAAACATGCTCCTCCTGTCCATGATGATGGTGTGCAGTGGGTGGCCATAATCCTCCATAATGGAGAGCAGTTTGTGTAATGTCCTTGTCTCAGCCACCTTGACCAAAGAGTCCAGTTCTGCACCGACCACTGACCCCACTTGCCCGACCAGCTTGTCCAGTCACATCTCATCTCTCCTATTTATGCTTCCTCCCCAGCACACCCCAGCATAAAAAAGACAGCTGGCAACCATGGTCTGATAGAACATTTGCAGGAGCTTCCTACAGATGTTAAAGGACCTCAACCTCCTCAGGAAGTAGAGCCTGCTTTGGCCCTTCCTCTACAGGATGTCTGTGTTGGCTGACCAGTCCAACCTATCATCCAGTTGCAGCCCTAGATACCTGTTAGGTCTTTATCCTCTCCACTTCAACAACCTCAATAGAGATTGGCTGTGTGGGTGGCCTAACCCTGCAAAAGTCCACCACCATCTCCTTGGTCTTGGCAGCGTTCAGAAGAAGGTTGTTTCCATGGCACAAAGTCCTTCACCAGGGCCTTGTACTCCTCCTCCTGCCTCCCCCTTACACATGCCACAATGGCAGTGTCATCAGAAATCTTCTGCATGTGGCACATCTCAGAGTTGTACTGAAAGTCTGAGGTGTACAATGTGAGCAGAAAGGTACAGTCCCTTGTGGTGCTCCTGTGCTGCTGACCACAGTCTCTGATGTACAGTCCTTCAGCCTGACATACTGAGGTCTGCCAGTGAGGTAGTCAGTAATCCAGGAGACCAGGTGTGGATCCACTTGTCTCTCAGTTGGAGGGGCTGAATGGTATTAAAGGCAGTGAAAAAATCAAAGAACATGACTCTTACAGCGCAACCACCCTTGTCGAGATAAGAGTGGGCATGATGGAGGAGGTATTGCATGGCATCCTCCACTCCCACTTTCTCCCTGTAGGCGAACTGCAGGGGGTCTGTTGCGTATCAAACCCGGGGTCTGAGAAGGTGTAGAAGAAGGCACTCCAGTGTCTTCATGACATGGGATGTTAGAGCAATTATGTTATCATGATACTTCATTCATGATACGATATATCACAATACTTGAGTCTTGATATGGAGTTATGACATAACTGAAGTTTGAGGAAAGACCACACCTAAACTCCTTCACAATTCCAGCTTCCTATAAATACCAGATCTTCACTCCTCCTACACAAAGTTTTGCACCATACTGAAGTCCAGCCTAAAATTCCTAGAGTTCCCCTCCGCTCATTGTCTCACTTACCAAGGCATGGTCTGCATTTACAAAAATATCATTTATATTTGAGCCACGATGTCATGATACTTACACAAGATATATAATAACCATGGCATTTGAGCCATAATTCAATATTATTGTAACCCTAGATAATAGAACATTTTTTGGGCTGTCTCCAGACATTCTTATTAGATCATATCTGCTTCAGGTATCATGATAATATTGTACAGTGGCTCAAATGTCATGATAACATTGTATTATTGCTGAAGTATTGTAGAGAACCCTTTTTACTGCTATAGAGAACAGCATGTTCTCCATCGATTTGAAGAACCATTTCACCATATAAAGAACCATTTAAGAGTGTTCATGGCCCTATGAACGTAAATGTGTGTAAGTCTCTTTACAAATGAACCCTTGAAAAATATATGCGATAACGAAAGAGGCCTATAATTTAAAACAGTAGTTGAGCCATAATTTAAAACAGTAGTTGAGCCATTTTCTATAGAAAATGTTCTATAGAGAATAAAACCATTTAACCATGCACTGGTATGGTCTGTTGAGTTGCGTGGTTCTATATATACCGTATAATAAAATTCTATGTAGTGGCTTTACTAAAAACCCCTTGCAGAACCACTTCTTTCAGCGTGTATCCTTCTAAGGATCAAGAACGTTCTTCCTCTAAAGTTGTATTTTGGAGATCTGAGGTCTTGTGATTTAAGCTATTTATATGATATGATCTGAGATCTCACCTCATTGATATGCAACAGGCAGATGTAGATGGAGGATATGAGCAGCATTGGCGGCGAAATGGAGGGACAAGAGCCTTCCGAGCGCTCAGACGTGGCCTCCTTTTTCCTAAATGGTTATTCGTCCATCTTTTCCCATGCTCCCTGTGGTGGCCTAACTTCCAGCAGCCCCGAAGCCGCTGTGGAGAATGACCTACATCGGCCCGAGGATTCAATCTGCCTTAAATTGGTTCTTCAGACATTTGACTGGCCCAGTAATGTCTTCCAGAAATGAGATGGCATGTCATAGAGGCTACTTGTTTACTGAAATAAAAATTTCCTATCAAGGCATCGACCAGTTGGTGCAAAAAAGGTGCTGGAGACGCTGCTTCCTTCACACCGCGGTCTACAAATACTTCCTACTGTGAAATATCAACATTAACCTCCATAGACACCTCAAAATACCCCTTTCTTACATTTTGTATGAATTATTTCTGACTCAATGTTCATTGAAACAAGTGGAACAACTGTGTGCAAAGTGCATATTGTAAACATTCAATCCATTCCACATTTGGATTAGAGATATTTTACAGGAGTCACTCTCTAAAGCTCAAAATGATTATTTAAAAGTCATTAATGTCTGGCTCAAAAAGAAGGTCCGGCTTAATTTTTAGGCCTCAAATGATCACAAAATCAACACTATACTGATAAAGATGTGATGACAAAAGTAGATAATTCACTCAAATCCTCAGAAGATGCATCTTTCACCAAGTTTAGACTGAGTTCTCTTTGAATTCTCTTTCAATCAGCAGATTCATCCGCTTGGGGAAGGGGGCCGAGGCCTAACCTACGCTATAGGATGTTCTTCCGCATGTTGCGTGCAACTACACATTTCCACCAGAGAGGTCTCCAAATCCCCAAAACTTAGTAGTGCAGCTTTAATTAGCACTGTACAGAATGTAAATCAGATTGTAAATGTAACTGATTCAGTAATATTTTAATTTTTTGCCATGTTTATGCACAACCCCATTTCCAAAAAAAGTTGGGATGCTGAGAACAATATAAATAAAAACAAAATGCAATGATGTACAAATCATTTAAACCGTATGTTTTGTTGAAAATAGTACAAAGACAACACGTCAAATATTGAAACTGAGAAATTTTATTGTGCCCATTTTGAATTTAATGCCAACAACATGTTGTATTAAATGGGGTTGTAATTTTTTATATTGAAAGTGCTGGCACAAAATCACAATTCATTCACTCTTAATATTGTACTGTGAAAGCAATAGAATAGAGGGGGTCCTGAGTGGCACAACTGTCTAAGCATTGGCCCTGTCATCAGGAGATCACGAGTTTGATCCCTGGTGATGCTACAGCCGTCCGTAGCCGGGAGTCCAAGAGAGCACAATTGGCCTAGCTCTCTCTGGGTGGGTAGGATGGCCCCCTTTCTTCCCCCATCACTCAACATGATACTAGTCAGTGCAGGCGTCTGTTATCTGATGTAGCAGATCTGGCGATTGGCGCTTTCCTTCGAGCGTGTTCAGCTGTACCGTGACGTTGCCTGAGTGGCAGTTCGAAAAGAAGCGGTGGCTGGTTTCACAGGTTTTAGAGGAAGCCTAGGTTAGCCTCCTAGTGTTGATACCATCATGTAATTTGGGGAGTCCTAACTAGTGGGTGGAATTGGAGATGACTAAATTGGGGCGCTGCGCTGGCCATCTTGCCTACCCAGAGACAGCGAAGACAACTCCATGAACGACTGTATAAAATAAAAGAAATATACAAGGTTCTGATATGAGAGCAGTGATATGCTACAAATTCAACTACTCTCCGGGCCTTGACTAGTCTTCAGTCCTGATTGGCTGGAGTGGAACCCATGTGGGCCCATGAAGCACTAATTCTCTGACACACATAGAAATATTGGACTAATTGAATCCATCGATTTTTCACCTCCCTTTTTTTGACAAATCATGGCACTACTCCGAGAGCACAGATAGAAGGCGATTTGTAATCTTCCTGACACTTTCATACACAAAGGCGCATCCTAGTCTTGGCAAAAACGTGTTATTAAAAATGCTCTCTCTTTGTTGAGGCTCAGAAATTGGAGCCTTTTCAATCCAACTCTCATTATTCCAGAAGTTTTTGCAATGGCCTGTCTTGCAGAAGATGATTTTCGGTTGTGTAGAATCTTCTATACAGTGTTGAATCGGTGAGAGTTTATTTGAAGGCTGTCCACACAAGGACTTCACCACACTCACTCACACATGCATTGAATAATGCATTCAATAATGTTTTGAATACTCAAGCAATGCTTTAGTTGTTGTGAACAGCTTGTGTCGGTATCGGCAGGATGACGTTGGGTGCTCATGAAGTATTTCCCTGAATTGATATGAGGGCTCTTATATTAATGTGATGGACAAGAACTCATAAGATCAAGGCCTACTTAACACTGCCATTCGTCTGTGTCAGTTCTGTAAAAGACACCCTCAAACTAAAGTGACACATGAAAACGATCAGTTTAGTTGGAGGGCGTCATCTTTAATAGAACTGTTGTATGGTGTTCTTGACTAGCGGAACCCTCAAAGCCTTTTAGGCCTTCAGAGAAGTCTGTGATGGAAACAAAAGGGTTCAAAAATTGGCCAATCAGATTTGCCCCCCCTGGTATCCAGGTAGAAATGAATTTAAACCAATCATGTTGGTGCTATTGAAGCTAGCACTATATTGAGTAAGTTAGCAGTTAGCCCATGCTGGAGTAGCCAGCCAACATGGGTATTTTGCATACTGTGTAATGCAATCCAACTTCATGAAATTCCAGTGCAGGCGACAAAGCTAACTAGACAACAGTGAACAGTGAAGCTTATTTAAGCTAATAGTTCCACCTTAAATGCTGCTAGGAAGATGATATCTGCCTGATAGTGATGGTTCACTTCAAAACCTTTGGGGCTTCATTACAAAGACAAACAAGAAACAAGGAACTTTGCAGCCCCTCCCCGACAAAAGAGACACGGGAGTTCAAGGAGTCACAGGAGTTCAATACCCACTCTGGCCAACGCTATGCAAAGACCAAGGAGATTCACTTGAAAGAGGCCCTGAATATTCTGTAATACCTCTCGCTAGAACGAAACAATCTGAACGAAACAATGTGCAACGTGCTCCTCAGCATATGGAGCTTTGAACGAGTAAGGATGCCCCTGCATTGGAGAGGTGAGGTGGGCGTTGGACAGCTGTTGCGGCATTTAACTTCCGTTTGTAACTTCCAGGTGCATACCCCCATTCCCCGTCATGTGTCATGACAGAAAACGGAGGTCACGTCCGGCATCACATGTAATGCAACTGATTACACAAACGTCAAGGAATGTCGTGTATTTTTTGGTTCGGATTGTTTCATCCTAACGGGAGTTGCAGCAGATTATCCGGGGCCTCTTTCGAGTGAATCTCCCTGTATTTGGAGCGCACTTGGATAGCGTGATCAGCTGAAAATTCTAGGGGTGTCCTTTTGCTTATGGATGGGAATGAGATGTGGATGCAAAGAGTAAAAAAATATAATTCCAGTGTTGGAAGGAAGTTTAGCCAGTGGTCGAGTATCCTCAAATTCTGACATGTACACCTTTAAGGCTAATACCTTAATACCTTAAGTTATCTTCGAGTGATCTGCCAATGGAACAGGACACTTTCACTAGATAAAATGACTATAAATGTCTAGAAATAAGGAATATACTATTACAATATTCTTAAAACAATACCATGATGAAAAATATTAGATATATTTACTTCATACAGAAGTTTTCCCTTGCTAAGATACCGTTTTTTGCAGTGTACTACAGCAGAATCACTGTTATCTATAAACATGGACTAAATTCAGGCTTCAAGGTGGCGGCTGCTACTATTTTAGCTATGCTAGTGTACTTCAGGCCATGTTTCTAGCTAACTGTGAGTCATACAGTGTCAGAAGCCACATAATCAGGACTATTAGACATACTGAACACCTCAAAACGTGAGATAACCGAGGTGAAAAGTTAGCACCATGCTAAATTGTGTTTTAAATAGATGTCCATTACTTGTTACATTAGCCTTGTAGCTTCAGGGCTAAAACTATGGAAGTAAGCTTCAGACACTAAACACGTCTTGGCTGATCGACGACATTACCAGTAAGGAGGAACAGGGAATATAAGAACTGATTTGAAGTAGTCAATTGTCCATTAAAGCAAGCATACAGTCACAAAAGACAAAGTGCTGTGAAGTGCTGATCTGTATGTTGGAACCTGTGCTCTGAACCTGTGCTTGGATTAGCCTGTGCGTGTTGCTTGTGAGTAATCAGAGCGGTAGGCTGCATTAATCCCGTATTAGCACACTTAATTACACACACAAACATGGGCGCTCCATTACAGCTCATAGGCATAAATGTGCAGTGCAACAGTACAAACACCAAGCAAACACTGTATAGTAGAGCGATGAAGTTTCTAATAAAGTGGCCAATGAGTGGAAGCACAAGGTTGGAGTTTCTAATAAAGTGGCAAATGAGTGGCAGCACAAGGTTGGTGTTTATAATAAAGTGGCCAGTTAGCAGAAGGACAAGTTGAGTGTTTCTAATAAAGCGGCCAGTGAGTGCAAATACAAGGAGGGTGTTTCTAATAAATTGGCCAGTATATGCAAGCACAAGGTGGGTGTTTCTAATAAAGTGGCCCCTGAATGGACAGACAAGGTAGGTGTTTCTAATAAAGTGGCCAGTTAGCAGAAGGACAAGTTGAGTGTTTCTAATAAAGCGGCCAGTGATTGCAAATACAAGGAGGGTGTTTCTAATAAATTGGCCAGTATATGCAAGCACAAGGTGGGTGTTTCTAATAAAGTGGCCCCTGAATGGACAGACAAGGTAGGTGTTTCTAATAAAGTGGCCAGTTAGCAGAAGGACAAGTTGAGTGTTTCTAATAAAGTGGCCAGTGATTGCAAATACAAGGAGGGTGTTTCTAATAAATTGGCCAGTATATGCAAGCACAAGGTGGGTGTTTCTAATAAAGCGGCCAGTGAATGGACAGACAAGGTTGGTGTTTCTAATAAATTGGCCAGTATGTGGAACCACAAGGTGAGTGTTTCTAAAGAAGTGGCCAGTGAATAGACAGGCAAGGTTGGTGTTTTTAATAAAGTGTCCAGCGAGTGGAAATAGAAATGGAAAAGTCGTTGGAAATGATTTTAAAATGTACCAATGAACTGCAGCAATCTGTTCATTTCTCCGTTTATTAGGCAGCTGCTTCAAAATTGACACAACTGGAGTGACACGCGCAACTTGGAATGTCAAACATCTTTTCATCAGCTGCAATTTGTTTTGCATAGTGAATTAGAAAGAAGCTTTATATTCATGAGGAAATAAGGCAGAAATGAGACCAAATTAGATCTTGCTGGTGTTTATGGAGTCTGAAATACCGTTAGAAATGGATTGCTCAAAGGAATCGCGCTGATAAAGCTCACTGCTCAGTTTGTAGTTGAGGGATTTTTGCGTTTTGCATGCGCTTCATGAATACCTGGTAATTGCTATGTAGCGTTAGAGACAGTGTGCATCAGCCTCGGCGGTTTGGGCTGTCTGTGCCACAACGTGCAGGCCGAGCCTTATGGCGAGAAATAATGGCTTATAAACAGAACTGGCAGGCCAATCCCTCACAGAAGGAGGCTGGTGTCAGTTAGTGACAGCAGTGTCTGATTGAAATATCATAGCCAAATGAGGTGTGTAAGTGCTATGCAAATTGGCGGCCTCCTATTCTGCAGCCCGATCCCTCACCAGCGTGAGAAACGTCTGCTGGGGGTGAAGGTGCTGGTGTCTCAGTGCTGGTAAACACTGTTCGCATTTACATTTACTCACAAACATCTCACAGAGAGGTTTTACACATTTTGTGCAGAAAGTCGGCCAAAAAAGTAACTGTGAAGCGACTAGCGTGTCTTCAGGCGGCCGAGCTCCTCTCTCACATTTCATTATCAAAGCGATAGTTCAGCAAAAAACGTCAGTCAGAAAACCAAGACATGTTTTGGGTCTGAAGTTTGCATTAGCAATGAAGCTGCGGGGCTAATGTAGCTAACAATCAATGGAAGCTACTAGCTAGTAGTTAGCATGGTGCTAACTGCACCACAACATTCAGATAAAACAACAGATTTAAGTTACACACGGATTAAAAAAAAAATTAAAACAGAGCTTAAAAATGGCATATCAGACTCAACTGAAGACAGATTGGGGGGTGGCCTGATATTCTAATGACTACACATGATTGACAGCCTCAGTCTAACACTCCCAGCCTGCCACACAACTAAAGCAGAACTAAACACAGCGGCGAGATCGACGCGGGGAGAAATGAGTGAAAGAGGCTCTACATGTACAGGTGTTGTTGACCTCTGCTGTGTCCACTCACCAAAAACATCACCTAGCTTTTATACGGCAATGAAGTTTCTTATTCCCATCACTGCTAGATGTGAGTTCAGGGAATGCTGGTGGGGCGGGTTGAAGAAACGAACAGGCGAATGTGAACTTGATAGTCCAGTTATGCTTGCTTGGTTAGCTTTTGCTTTCTTGTTTCACATATGAAAAAACATATGTTTCAAATATATTTATCAAATAAGCTCCCTGGACAAAAATTAGCCACCTTGCTTGTTTAAGGTGGTAATAACGTCAGGCTCCTTAAGATGGCGTTGCATGAGGATGATGGCTATAAATACCTGTGGGGTGTGCGACGGGATTCATTGATTGAGAAAAGTTGGCACAGTGCAGTGAATGTTTTGTTCAATGTATCTAACATCTGCACAAAGCAGATGTTAGTGGTTGGCAAAAAAGCAGTGATTGCATTCAGGTGCCAAAGGCAACAGTTTGAAGAAAGTAGCTGAATTTGCAGGTGTATCGAAGCATGTGGTCATACAGATCAACCAGCAGTGGCAAAAATCCCAATCATCAGAATTGTGGCCGAAATATGAAACTGACAGTCAAGGACTGCCAGCATGGTTCACGGCTTGTGAACAAAAATTGCCTCACAACCAATTTCTGAAAGAATGCAACACAGAGAACTGCATACCATGAACATATGGAACAGAGGCCTTCTGCTCTCAAGGTTGCCTGATTACAGAGACACAAAAATTGTACTGTTCATTAATGGAAACTTGTTATCTGGTCTGAAATAAATCTCATACCTGCCCATAAATGAATGATGCATGGTGTCATGTTCATCATAGACCTGAGGAAGCCTTCATTGAGGACTGTGTGCAGGTGTGGTTCAAGCTGGAGGAGCTCAATGATGTTCTGGGGGTGTTCTAATTATTCATAAATCAGTCCTCTGGTTGAGCTGAATAAGTTTCAACCACATTGAGCCGCCGGACAACCAGGTTTTGCCTTTTACTCATCATCTTAAGGGGGAACATGACATTCCTATCCCTGTAAGATTCCAGAGTCAGAGAAGCTTAGCGAGCTAAAGCTAATCCACCTGTCTGTAGCTGCCCATCACCCATTCACTGGTTTACCAACATTATCCGCTCATCTGTTCCTTCGTTCACACTTTACCTCGGTAATTTGTTCGTCCATCTGTTCGTCTTTTTGTGTGCGGAACATTCTAGGAATATTGGACAGGGAGCTGTCAATCAAGGTGCTCATTAGCCACGCCCACACGGTTCTCAGATAGCAGTCTTTATAATTGTCATATCTTATACTTATTAGTCAAGCTTGGTCGGATTTTAGTCAAGCTTGGCCACATTAGGCCAAAAAATCGGATTTGTGCCACTTCAACCTGGTAATGTGAACGTGGCCTTAGACATGAACACTGATTCAAAGTTGATGTTGATGCTTAAACCCTGATTTAATGTCAGTTTAATGGCGATGACTGTTCGGGTGTTTGACCTAGATTGAATAAAAAACAATGTACCCCAGAATGAGGAACAGCGACGAAGGGGCTAAGTTAGTCACCTTCTGAGACAAAAGTTCCACCCAGCGAGTTACTCGTTTACTCTCAGACCACCAGCTCGAAAAACACATTTACAGCACAAAATGGCGAAGACAAACACTGGAACCCTTTTAGAAGACGTGAAAGGTTTTCTTTCAGCAGTTTGTCAAAGATACAGCAAACAGCTCCAGGTAAGGAGTAATAGTTTTCATTGAAGGGCCCGTGTTTGAAAATTGCATTCAAATTACACAGCGGGAACCTTTTTTTTGTTCCTGATGTAATTTATTTTTGATTTGTGTCCTGAAGTGTTTTCACAGTCGTTTTTTTTTTCCCCCCCTTTACGTCCACTTTTTTGATTCAGTCCACACGAAAAAAAAGAGAAAAATTCATCGGTTTCAAAAGAGCCTCCAAACACAAGCCGAGGTTTCCTGAATGGCCGGATCAATATCGAGTGCCTAATCTTTTCATTGGTTCAACTCAGAAATGAGCTTTAGAGGTTCTTTTGAAAAGGAACCGTCCCTGATCCTCAAATACTGCTTCAGACCAATCTTACAGGTCAACATCACATTAGGAGAGTTCTGCTGCCCCGACCTATTTCTCCAAAATAAATCTATAATTGTTTTATTCCCGTCGCTCTTATTTTGCCATGCTGTCTGGAGCCAACTTTTATTTAGTCTTTTTTTGGGTGTGTTCTAAGCCTTTATTTTCCCTCACAGATGAAAGAGAACAGCTTTTTCTTTATTGATTCTCTGCATGCCCGCTTTACTACCGAGCGAGAGGCCCAACAGGTTATTGTGCAACTCAAACTTATGATATTTTGGTGTGAGTTATGGCCTCAGATGGAGCAACAAGGAGGTATTTGTTCATGAACTTGTGGCTCATTAAACACAATCAGCCAGATTCATAAAACTCTGTGGTAGCGAGATACGCCACACAGAAGGTGCAGCGCGCTACATAAAGGCTATTCATAAAGTCACCACGACGGTGATTAGTGCACTGCTGTCTTTTTAACACTGTGGTATTGTTATCAGTGTCCTGGGCAAGAGCCAATCAGAGTAGACATGTAAATGAGGTTTGGTTGGCTATTAAGATGGACACGATGAAAGAAATGAAAGCAGAGGAACACAGAAAAGCAAAACTGTCTGAATTTTGAGAAGAGCAAATAAAAAAATATGTACAAAAAAACCGACGGCAGTGGTTTTACTTTTTGTCCTGTATTCATCTAATAAACTTCGTAAAATACGTTCATTATACATTTGATGGATGCAACGTGTACCAATAAAGTCAGGACAGGTGCATGTTCAACACCTTACCTGTGACCGTGATAAAGGAGCCATAAACACTATAAACAACAAAAACAGCACAAAAGCTATAAATGCCATAAACTCTATAACCACCATAAACTCTATAAACACCATAAACTCTATAAACACCATAAATTATACAGACACCATTATCTCTATAAACACTATAAACTCTATAAACACTATAAATTATACAGACACCATTAACTCTATAAACACTATAAACTCTATAAACACTATAAATTATACAGACACCATTAACTCTATAAACACTATAAACTCTATAAACACTATAAATTATACAGACACCATTAACTCTATAAACACTATAAACTCTATAAACACTATAAATTATACAGACACCATTAACTCTATAAACACCATAAACTCTATAAACACCATTAACTCTATAAACACCATAAACTCTATAAACACCATAAACTCTATAAACACTATAAATTATAGACACCATAAACTCTATAAACACCATAAATTATACAGACACCATTAACTCTATAAACACCATAAACTCTATAAACACCATTAACTCTATAAACACCATAAACTCTATAAACACCATAAACTCTATAAACACTATAAATTATAAAGACACCATAAACTCTATAAACACTATAAATTATAAAGACACCATAAACTCTATAAACACCATAAACTCTATAAACACTATAAATTATAGACACCATAAACTCTATAAACACTATAAATTATAAAGACACCATAAACTCTATAAACACCATAAACTCTATAAACACTATAAATTATAGACACCATAAACTCTATAAACACTATATATTATAGACACCATAAACTCTATAAACACCATAAACTCTATAAACACTATAAATTATAAACACCATAAACTCTATAAACACAATATACTCTATAAACACTATAAATTATAGACACCATAAACTCTATAAACACTATAAATTATAAACACCATAAACTCTATAAACACCATAAACTCTATAAACACTACAAATTATACAGACACCATAAACTCTATAAACACCATAAACTCTATAAACACTATAAATTATAGACACCATAAACTCTATAAACACCATAAACTTTATAAACACTATAAATTATAGACACCATAAACTCTATAAACACCATAAACTCTATAAACACATAAATTATAGACACCATAAACTCTATAAACACCATAAACTCTATAAACACTATAAATTATAGACACCATAAACTCTATAAACACCATAAACTCTATAAACACCATAATTTATACAGACACCAAAAACTCTATAAACACCATAAACTCTATAAACAGCATAAAATATACAGACACCATAAACGCTATAAACACCATAAATGCTATAAATGCCATAAGCTCTATAAACACCATAAATGCTATAAACATCACAATTTATACAGATAGCATAAACTATATAAACGCCATAAACATTATAAATGCTATAAACGCCATAAACACTATGAATGCCAAAAATCCCATAAATGCCAGAAATAAACATCATAAATGCCATAAATGCTAAAAACACCATAAATTATATAGGCACTATAAATACCATGCATAGCATAAATGCTAGAACATCATGAAGAGAGAGAACGGGAAACAGACATGACAAAAATAAACACAGAGTAAACACACACAGTCAGAAAATACAACACCAAACAATACCATACAAAGACCAAACAGCACAACCCAAACAATACACAGGTGGACAACACAGGTGAGAACAATCAAGGGCAGGGTCTGAAAACAAGGGCACAGGACTAGGAAGAACTCAATGTAAACAAAAGCACATGGACAGGACTGGGCATCCATAACGCCGGGAATAGACTGCTGTACCAACCTGGAGGAACAAACAGAAACAGGACCCTCTTGGCCATTCCCAAGGCTCACCCGAGCTATGGGAAGCTCAAAGTGGCAAGCCGAGTGCCATATATTCCTGCATGTTCCTTCCATCTAGCATCGTCTTGTGCTACAGGTTACTCCTCCCTGCAGCATTACTCAAGATGGGTAGACCCAAGGAGCTTACCTGGGATCTTGTCGTTATAAACCAAAGTCGGATCTTTCTTCAAAGCTTTACGGGAACGACGAGATGCCCATGTACCCTCATCGCCAGGGGACTTGCTGTCTCTGGCTTGGTGGCATTGGGACATGGCGAACTTGGGCTGCATTGAAACAGCCGGAGTTTCATCCCAACGGAATAACCACATTCCAGAGTCTCGCTCTCTCACTGTGTCCTTGGTCGGCTCGTCTTTCTGTAACATGGAGGAGCAATGTGAAGAGAAGCAAGATTTATTAAGAGCAAATCCATTGTCAGGGTCAAAACAGTCCAGGGTTTAAACACTGTGTCCACTCCCTGTCCACTCTATTAGACACTACAACCTCATCGGTCCACCTTGTAGATATGACGTCAGAAACGATGGCTCATCTGCTGCTGCTGTTTGCGTTGGTCTGAACACAGGATGCTGAACACAGGATGCTGTTGGGTGGACATTTCTGGGCACTGATATGTGTCAGAACTCCAGCAGCACTGCTTTGTCTAATCCACTCACACCAGTGCAACACACACTCCACCAAAAACACGCCACCACTATAGTGTAGTGGATAGTGTAGTGGTTAACACCTCTGCCTTCTACACTGTAGACTGGGGTTCAATCCCCACCTGGGCAAACACCCTACACTATACCAGTAAGAGTCCTTGGGCAAGACTCCTAACACCACCTTGGCCTACCTGTGTAAAATGATCAAATTGTAAGTCGCTCTGGACAAGAGTGTCAGCCAAATGCCATAAATGTAAGTAAACCACCATGTCAGTGTTACTGCAGTGCTGAGAATGATCCACCACCCAAATAGTACCTGCTCTGTGGGGGTCCATGGGGGGTCCTGACCACTGAAGAACAGGGTAACAGTGTATGCAGAGCAACAGATGGACTGCAGTCTCTAACTGCGGATGCGTTTGTATAGTGTCTTGCTTTAAATATGCTTCTCTAATGTTCTCCATTGGTAAATCCGCCCAAGGGCTGCATAAAATCTCATCTTACACTGAACGAGAGAGATTTGACCTTGCAGGAGGTCAATTCATTCACATTAAAGAAAAAGACTGCTTTCATGTGAACCTGAAGGATGTGGATGATTGTCCTGCTGGAGGCTCTAACCATGACCCTTTATCAGAGGGAACCAGGTTTAGACCTGCTCTTTATTCTCATCCTGTACTTCATTTCAATAAGAGGCTTCATTTCTTTCAGCGTTTCAGTCTCAGATCAAGGTGATAAGCAACAATGCCACCTTTTCTCAGTCGTGTTTGCTCTTCTTAATGGTTCTACAGCTCTGTGTACATGAGCATGTGGCTGTTCAAAGTGTTTCATTCCTCACTGCGTTCAAAAGAACCGTACCGAGTAACTCACAATGGGGTACAAGTTTGACCTCAGTTCAAATCTTTGATTCAATTCAATTCTGACTCTTTACAAAACGATTCAGCGATTCAGTCGTGGATATTGTCTGAAAACCTTTGCAACCTCTTCTTTGCTATACAGAACCCTTTTTGAAAGGATTCTATATGGAACCACATACAACACAATCTCCATCAATCTGAAGAACCATTCCATAATGCAAAAAACCCTTTTATCATGCAAAGGATTATTTGAATGTTCATGGTTCTGTTTAGAACCATTTTCTTTACAAAACAACCCTTGAAGAACCATCTTTTTAAAGAGTGTATTGAATCAGTATCTAGACAAAATCAGTCCTTCATAGTAAAGAGGCCACTGTGATGAGCACTGAACAAAGACAGTGGGTTTAAGTAGAACCGTGAACACTCAAAGAACCCCACTGAAACTGTGAAATGGTTCTTCAGATTGATTGAGAATGTGTTGTGTATGACTCTATACATCAACATAAAGCATTCTTGACATTGAGCTTGTAAAAATAGAACCAGTTTTTGTTCCATACAGAACCCTTTTTGAAAAGACTCGATATAGAACCATAGAAAAAAACATCTTCTTCATCAATCTGAAGAAGGAATTCACCATGCAAAAACCACATTCTTTACTAAAGAACCCTTGAAGAACCATCTTTTTAGACCAAATCAGTTCTTCATAATAAAGAAGATACTTTGATGAAAATGAAGCTCAATACACCAAAAGCATTAACAAATGCAAACAAAGATGGTTCTCCAAGGGTTCTTTAGTAAAGACAGTGGTTCTATATGGAACCATGAACATTCAATAAAGCCTTGTTGCAATGCCAAGATCATAAAAACAGAGGAACCCTTTTTGGTGCTACATAGAAGCATGTTCAAAAAGGTTCTCTATTGAACCATATACAGCACATTCTTCATCAGTCTGAAGAACCATCTCGCCATGCAGAGAATCATTTAAGCATGCAAATATATATGGTCCTATATTTTTTACTGAAGAATCTTTAAAGAACCATCCTTGTGTAGTGTCCAGGTACACAAAGAGATAGCAAGTGGATAAGGATCACTTTTGGCCCACTGATGTCAAAGGGGCCGCCTTATCAAGCCAGCTGACCGATATATACTCACTATCTGGGCATTTTGTAACCAAAACTGTTGACATGAACATTTTAATGGCAACCTGTTTACTACTCAAATCAATAATTACAGCGCAGTGGGGCACAGTGGGTAGCACTGTCGCCTCACAGTGAGAAGGGTCTGGGTTCGATTCCCCGGCCGGGCGATTGGGGTACTCGTGTCTGCGTGGGTTTCCGCCCAAAGACATGCAGTTAGGCCAATTGGACATGCTACATTGCCCCTAGGTGTGAGTGATTGTGTGTGTCTGGCGACCTGTCCAGGGTGTATCCTCTTTTCCACCCAATGACAGCTGGAATAGGCTCCAGCACCCCCCACCGCAACCCTGAGGGAAGCGGCTTAGAAAGTGTGTGTGTGTGTGTGTGTGTGTGTGTGTGTGTGTGTGTGTGTGTTTTAAAGGCCTCTCTGTGATGCTGATTCATTTGAAGGGGATCTCCACCAATTTCTCATACACTGTACATAGTTAACTGCTTAAGAGGTAAGCAGAGCGGCTCAGAGTGGTTTGGTGCTCCATTCTAGAGAAACGTATCGAGTCAGAATAGTTCACAGTGGTGGTGATAGGAACCAGACGTCCACCTCTAAAAGCTCCCTCACAGAAAGCTACTACATGATATGGTTATGAATTCACTGCCTGATGACTGAGACTCTGTTTTATGATAGTTTTGAGAACAAACTCCATTCATGGTGGAGGGATACATAAGATGCAGAGCGCTGTCAGGCAAATTAGTCCCTAAAGAAAACACATGTTTTCAGATTTTCCACTATTTTCCATCATCAACATTCCATATAAAACTGGTGGTTCTGGATAGTAAATAAAATGTCTATTTGTGTGTTGTAGTCATGGCGACCCCTGGTTCCCATCACTACCACTGTAAATGAATCTGAACCATTTCACACCAAACCGCTCTGAATCACTCTGCTTACATCTCACACACTGAATTATGCAGAAATTGTGGAAAAATTGGTGTAATTCCACTTTAAGTGATTGTACTCTGTATTCATTCAGGTTCAGCGTTCAGCGTTTAGCAGCTCACGGTGCGGTTGCAGTGTGAGGATGCGTTCTCTCAGTAGGTGTGAGTATGTGTGTGCAGCAGTGGTGATGGATTGAGCGCTGAGGCCAGGCGTCGACTCAGCTGTTTGATTCAGCACTTTCGGGTAAAATTACCTCCTCGGTGGGCCGCGTGAGGCGGAGGCTCAGCGAGCGCGTCTCACATGCATCAGTGAGTCTTGTTTGTTATTAGAGCATGTTTTGAATATATGCAAAAGCCCATATCAGAGATTTGTAGAACTGTTTTATGTACAGCTAAGCAGTTGTTGAAACACAAATCGGAGCATTTCTATTGGTCCGCTCATCGTGAAGGCTGGCTGGAGTTTTCAAATTATGTAAAACATCAAGAGTAACACTTTCTATGAAAACCATGTCTGTGAACATCTATAAATACATACATAACATGTTATAATGCACTGATAAGCCATGATTACGGGGGCCGTCATGGGCTGGAGGTTAGGGAACTGGCCCTGTGACCAGAAGGTTGCTGGTTCGATGCTCAGAGTCGACAGTCTATGACTGAGGTGTCCTTGAGCAAGACGCCTAACCCCCAACTGCTCCCCAGGTGCTGCGGATAGGGCTGCCCACCGCTCGGGGTAAGTGAGCTCACTGCCCCCTAGTGTGTGTGCGCTCACTAGTGTGTATGTGGTGTTTGACTGCACAGATGGGTTAAACGCGGGGGTGAAATTTCCCCGTTTTGGGATTACTTTTAATCTTATAAACATGACTAATATACATTTAGACGAATTACACTTCGTAGCCATGTTTATTGTGCATTATGAATTGTTAATGCATTATAGGTAGTGTTCATAACATGTTATTACCTCACTGCGGTTTCCTAGCCAGCGCTCTCACTTTAAACACTGCATTACATCAAGGCACACCAAGCACCCATCAGCCCCTCCCCTGAACCCCCTCTGACACCACACTGAGCATAAAGTTGCTGTGGAGTGAAGGCATGGAGAGAAAGAGGCAGGGTAGTAGAGTGCCATCATATGCAATGTTAGATTAGCTTACAGCTTCACTCTGAACAGCGGGGGAGCCTTACAAGCCTTACAAGCCCTTACGCTACTTATAATGTGTTAACAATTCATAATGCATACTAAACATGGCTATAAAGTGTAAGGCATTTTTTAAAGTATTTATTGCCATGTTTATGATGATTTATGAATGCATCGTAGTGTGCTATGAATGTGTTAATAGGTTCCTATTTAGACACAGTGCTCATAGCAAGTGTTACCACACTAACATATTAACAAGGCTGTAAATGACAGTAATGTTTTAGAACATACTTAGGTACATCAACAGAGCACCTGTAGAACGTGGAGGATACTACGGAAAAACACCCACATTATATTTTTTCTATGTTTTAAAAATGTAGTATATTTATAAAATTTTAAAAACACATTTTATAGTAATATTTTTTCAAAGTAACACATTAAGTCATACATTATTAAGCTGTATATGAGCTGGAAATACACTTCATGTACTGAAGCCTGCTTAAACAAAAGCGAATTTACTTGGCATCAACTGAAGTGCATTATTAAGTACATTATAGTATTATACTGTAGTATACTATTATTTGAAATCTAAGACTTTTAAAGTGTGCTTTCAAGTGTTGCAGGATTTGTGTCCAGAGATTCACAATTTAACATAATTTAAGTATATTTAATGGATGGATGGATGGATGGTATTTAAAAGTGCTTAGTGTCATCCAAAGGCACAAATAAATGCAATGTAATCGTTGTCTAGTTGCAATTTCAATAAAACTAACATGTCATAGGTTGTTCTGAAATGATACATTAAGAATGTAAACATACACTGTTGTACAAAAAGTGTAAAATAGTGATACATCTGGAAAAGTATCGTAAAACAAGACATTAAAAGCTTTAGATGCCTGGTTTGCCACAGCTGTGAACAATTATGAGTTGGTAAGTTTCGCACAAGCCGAAGTTGTGAAGTTTTCTGTCAGAATTGTCGTAATGAATATACCCATCGTCTAATCCAGCAAGCTTAGCAATCTGACACATTTGTTCAGTAACGTTGATTCTAATTTTCTTCATTAACATCCTCAACCAGTCTAAAGTGTCCTGGCAGCATTTGAAATCAACACGTAGCTTAAAACCTTAAAAATCTCACTGCATGTTTGTTACGATGATAAACTCAACTTCTTATTCATCGTCATCTTGTTCAAATTTTCCCCTTCCACCTCAAATGGTGCAGCAGTTACATTCTGGCCCCTCAGGCCTTTTTGAATTTTCCTGTAACTGCTGCACCATTTAAGGTGGAATAGGAAACTCTGAACAAGAAGACGATGAAGAAGAAGCTGAATAAATTTGTTGTACACAGTCAACGGATAAAATACAAGAAAAATAAACTTCCTAGCTAGTTTTGAAACATTCTGAGAAGATTACATGGATGTAATATTAATGTGTTCAACAGGAAGTTTTTTTTTGTTCTCAGAATGTTCTGATGCCAAGCTAAAAACAGAAAACCCTTTTTGGTGCTACGTAGAAGCATTTTCCAAAAGGTTCTCTAAAAACACCATCACATAATATAATCTGTGGCACTGACAACTTCCTTAAAACATCGTCCAAATGTTGCAGTTAAAATGTTATGTCTTAGTTAACATGTAACCTTTTTGGTAACGTTAGCTGGAGTTATGGAAATGTTCCCTGCTAGCTGGTTTACCTGTTGATCAGCATGTTTGCTCCTACTTGCTGTGCCCCCAGGATAAATGGATGAAGTAAAAGTTACAAAACAGTCCTCTGGAAAATTGTTACTTCAAATCTGAGTTTTCTATGGAAGTTTGTCTGGGAAAGTCTGGTTTTTCAAAATAAACTGCACCCATTTTTCTCCAATTTTGACACACTTTGGTAACATATAAATACACACATTTTCCCCTTTTGCAACTTTGCACCTGAAAATTAACCATCTCTCTGCCATTGTTTTGAAAAAAATTGTGGAACTTAGCTTCCAAAATACTGATGCTGGTATCAGGTATCAGGTATCAGGCCAATGGCATGCTCATGTATTCATACTAAAAATTCACTGACCAGCTGTGACATAAGCCAAGTGTAGCTGCCACGTACATTCTACCTTGGCAGATTCCCAGGAATACTGTTTAGAAACACACAATCATAACTGCTTCCCCAGAACAGGTGGATATACTTAGGATAACAGAACCGAGAAGAAAGTTGATGTTTGCTATAAAAGTCTGTATAATGTGACTTTATTCTGTTTGACTGAATAGAATAGCTAGGTATAAACGCTAATCCATGAGTAAATCCATAAGACCATACTGTCCTACCATGAAGATCATTCCCTGCTTTAACCTCAGTGCTTAATGTTAGCAGCGCTGCTCACTGTCTCAGCGTGTTTGCTCAGTACTCGGTTATTCTGACTAAATCAGCTTTACTGATAATGGTTTGTATACAAAGCGTCTGTAGAGGCTGCGTTTCTTGTAGCAGGTCAGTCAGACAGAGCGTTTCCGTACAGTGTGAGTATATAAATCATAGCTGTCCAAATACGATGGTCTTTTGAAACGTACAGTGTGAGTCACCAACAAACAATATTTACACAGTTACACAGTGTCTGTGTGGCTTTGGAGGACATTCAGCTACAGCTCAACCAGCCAATGAAAAAACTCCAACAAGATGTATAACTAGAAGCATGAGCTCCTCGGATGCATTAGCCTCGGATATGATTCCTGCTGTCACTGTGCTGCTGCTGAAAGAGACAGATGGGGATCAAAACTATGAAACCAACTTTACTTACAGCTGTACAGAAGAGATTTTCTGACGGGGATTTTCTGACCTGCTTTTCTCCACTGCAGTGCTGTTCATTCTAACGCACTTCATTGAACATCAGATAGATTTAATGATTTAACTGTTGAGGTACATTGCACTCATTTACACTGAGAACTACTTTGTTCTAAGTAGGTTGTGGTATTGGAGTGCTTGGTATCATCGAGTATATGACACGTAGCTAGGTGCACCTGACTCTGATGCACCTAGTTCCACCATGTCATTATGCTAATAGTATAGTCCTACTCTGCAAGTGGATGAAGTTGGTTCCTTAGATTTGTGAAGTGTAAAATCCTGGCTGTCCTTGGAAGTACTCCATGGTGTCGACTACTTATTTCACTCATTATCATTATCTATCCTCCAGCATATTAAAGACACCACATGAACATGTTAACAAGTTTAACAACTTGATTGTTTTACTACAGGAGGTCTTTAAGTTCTGCCTTAGATCCTTTCTGTGTTCTTCTGAAGGAACTTTGCAGTACACACACACACAAACACACACTCCGTCAGCAGGGAAAACATTCTGTACTGCTCCTCATTCACTCAAGTGTCTCCCCTGGCAGGCCGAGTGTTTTACCTGCTGCAACAGTTCATCGATTCCCAGCTCACAGCTCACAGCTCGACTGCAGCCAAACCTGCAGATAAATCACACATTGTGTGTGTGTGCATATAGAACAGGCTGCAGGAAACTGTATTAATACAGTTTCATGCATAAAAAAATACAACCAACCTTTAGTGATCAAATATCACAAACAAAAAATTTGGGACAGAGTGTGAAATGCAATGATAATGTGTCAGCAAATAATCCAACAGTTTAAGAACAATGTTTCTAAATGTATGATTGGTTCTTCAGATGTCACTGCATTGCGAACCATAGCCTGCTTCTCTGTTGGAAGTGACCACACTGGCTCAGAAACACTGTCGATATACACTGTACTATGCGAAGCACAGGTTTCAACGAATTCCAGAAACGCCGCCGACTTCTCTGGGCTCAAGCTCATCTGAAATGGACTGATGCTCAGTGGAAACCTGTATTGTGGTCTCATGAGTCAACCTTTTGGATTGTTAATGGAAATAATGGATGTTATGCCTGATGTGATATGATATGCTATACCTGCTCTGCTTTGATTACACTTTTTAACACAGCAAAAGAAAAGCCGTATTCTCAGCATTATCATGCTTTTTTCTGTGTACCTATCTATGAATGAGCAATTGAAATGAGTGAAGTCATATTTACTAGTTAACAGTCTGGTTTATATATCCATCCATCCATCCATTTTCTAAGCTGCTTCTCCGTCAGGGTCGCGGGGGTATGCTGGAGCCTATCCCAGCAGTCTTCGGGCAGAAGGCAGGATACACCCTGGACAGGTCGCCAGTCCATCGCAGGGCAGACAGACAGACACAGACAGTCACTCACACACTCACACCTAGGGGCAATTTAGCACGTCCAATTGGCCTGACTGCATGTCTTTGGACTGTGGGAGGAAACCAGAGAACCCGGAAGAAACCCACGCAGACACGGGGAGAACATGCAAACTCCACACAGAGAGGACCCTGGCCGCCCGGCCGGGGAATCGAACCCAGGCCCTCCTCGCTGTGAGGCGATAGCGCTACCCACCACGCCACCGTGCCGCGGTTTATATATTTCTTTTTATTTTTTTTTTACCCCAATTTAGTCGTCTCCAATTCCACCCACTACTTAGGACTCCCCCCATCACATGATGCTCTCAACACTAGGAGGGTGAAGGCTAGCACAGGCTTCCTCTGAGACCTGTGAACTCAGCCACCGCTTCTTTTCGAACTGCCGTTCACGCAACGACACTGGACAGCACAGGAGGAAAGCGCCAACCGCCAGATCTGTTATGTCAGCTAATAGACTCCTGCGCCTACTAGCATTGCGTTGAGTGATGGGGGGAGAAGGGGGTGCCATCCTACCCACCCAGACAGAGCGAGGCCAATTGTGCTCTCTTGGACTTCCGGCTCCACATGGCTGTAGCATCACCAGAGCTCGAACTCGCGATCTCCTGATGATAGGGCCACTCAGGAGCTGTCGGGTTATATATTTCTATATTTAATTATGCAGAAATTTTTGAAAATTGGTGAGAAAAAAATCCCCTTTAAGAGACATTTTTCCATGTCTCTTATTCATCAATGGCTAAGCATGCAACTGCTTCTCTGAGTGTTCATGGTTTTATACAGATACCATTGTCTTCACTAAAAACACATCTTTTTTTGACAATGAATGGAAGACTCAGTGCTGTTAGCTTGCTACACGCAGGGATGCCATTATGACATGATTTAAAGTGTGTTTTTTTTTCTTTGAATAATATCACCACACAAAACGATTCATTTTTCTCATATAGTGTCAGGCATTCTAATCAGTCCTGCACTGAGTCATTATTATTAGAGTTAGAGGAGTTCGAATCAGAGCGACGAGGTTCCACAGATATTTTATTATTATTTTCTTTCATTTGAAGCCCCAAAGAGCTGGTTTCATGGCCTCGCTCAGACGCTGTCCCTCCAGCCTTGGAGGTACTTTTTTTTTTCTCTGACTCATTAATATTTATGAGCTGAAACAAAAACACCCCCCCCCCCCCACCACCTTTCTCTCCAGGCCCATCTCCAAAGCTTCAGCAAGGGTGCATAAAAACGGCAGATATCATACTCACAAAATGCCATCCTTAAACTCTTGAACTCTCCCCAAACACGTGCAGGAAATCACAGATATGCAATCATCAAATGTCACCATGTTTTCTAGTTACATTTAAAAATAAAAGAACCGAAACACCCCAGTGTCCAGCCATACGCCAAAGGTAGTCCATCAGCCAAGATGTAGTTGGTGTCTGAAGTTTCCTTCTTTAATTTTAGCACTGGTGGCTAATGTAGGTAACAAGTAAAGGAAGCTAGTTAGCATTAACCAATTAGAATGAATGCATATATCATACGCGCTTGCCCCAAACTGTATCAAGTTGCTTAATAATCTCAAAGGCTACATTTACACAGCAGGTAAAAGTGGCCCAAATCCAGTGGTGGACAGTAACTAAGTAAATGTAATTAGTTTCTGTACTTAAGTAGTTTTTAGTGTATCTGTACTTTACTTAAGTTTTACCATTTTGGGCGACTTTTTACTTTCACTCCACTACATTTCAAAGTCAAATATCTGACTTTTTACTCTGCTACATGTTGAGAAATCTGTCGTTCCTTTTGTTTTTTGTATGTATAAAACGTAACATGTCAAAACAAAAGAAGTGCAAAGCAAAAGCACCAATCAGGGCACAGCGGTCACTTTGTTCTGAGCTTGTTTTGACCTGTTGGTCATACCGACCCAGTGCAGCACACGGTTCAACGTCAGCGCAGCAGCGTAAAAATTTGGGAGCACATACGTCCCTATATGATGAACTTTGTGTAAATAGAGCACAATAAAGAAATATGAACACATATGCAGTCGTGACTGGCGTGTTTCTTTTTTTCTGAATTCATACAAACACTTTCATTTTATAGTAAATTAGTTTCAGTTAGTTTATGTTTATGAACAGAGGCCTACAGATCAACACAGTAAAGGAAAACTTATTTGTGATCCTGAGTTTAAAGCCAGTTTTTATTAAACTTGTAACTAATTTACAAAGTAATCTTAAACTGAAACTTTGCTTGTGTGTAAAAAGTGATTTCAGAGCCACTCGGTTCTCCCTGATGGAAACTGTTTACCTTCAGTGTTTTGTGCTTCTGATCATTTTAATAGACGTCAGCGTCACTAATTAATGACGTTCTATTAAAAGACTGGTTTACCAAGAGAGACGCTGGAGGACTTTCACCTGAAATGAGTTCATGAAGCCAGTCTGGTTATAAAAATGATAACAGGATGACATCAGAGCCAGAATTACTCTTTTAGTACTTTTACTTTATACTTAAGTACATTTAAAGGTAAATACTTTAGTACTTTTACTCAAGTTGAGATCTAAAGGGAGGAACTTCTACTTTTACTGGAGGAATATTTTACCTTGGGTGTCTCGACTTTAACTCAAGTACATGATTTGTGTACTTCATCCACCTCTGCCCAAATCTGATTTGCTCACCAAATCAGATTTTTCATGTTAAGCTGTTCACATTATCTTTTAAATGTCACCTGTATGCGACATCAGTCTGAACAAATCAGCTCCCAAACCGACCCGCATACGCAAAAGAACAGTGCTTCACGAGGCTCATCCAGAGGTAAACAATCATGACGGCCAGTGAACGCCTGTCGCTCCAGGAGCTTCAATTTCATCTTCACCAGCACCACAGGAGCGATTATGAGGTTCCAGTGGTTGACAGCTGTACTCATCACCCAGAATGTGGTCGAGTTCGCCGTAAAAGGGCCCGTTATTCGGTTCTTTGGATCGTGCCCTTGGATTCTTTAAACTTGTTTGACGCTGCAGACTCGGGCTCCTCCGGCCACGTTTGGCTATTTTGTTCGAAACCTCTTCGAACACGGATTTGAGATTTGGATTTGGGCCACTTTTACCTGCTGTGTAAACGTAGCCAAATAGACTTTCTTATGTCCATGTTCGACATGGACTAAATTCAAACTTTAAGGCAACTGCTGCTACTATATTTAGCTACATATGTGTCATACAGTACCAGAAACCACATAATCAAGTCTAGGACGTTGGTAATATAGATATACATCTTTCTTTTAGTTATAACTGGTGCGCAAAGAGCTTCCATTACTACTTATTAGCTACATTAGCCTCTAGCCTTAGCTCCAGTGCTAAAAGAATACAGATTGGTTAATGTGCAAACATGGTTGATACCGATACCGATTTCCAGGGGCTACAAAAAATGATAACAGAGAATTTGAATGACATATTTTAGATTATAATTCTGTTCTCCAGTACATTTGGTTATGTGATCTTAAGCAATATAAACGTTGTAGCACAGGGGCGAATTGTTTGTGGTTTTGGTTTCTGTGAATTGTTTTATTTTTCTTATTTTTGATCAGTTCTCTTCAAGTTTTTCTATGCAACAACGTTTTAAAAGTCAGAGGCCTGTGGATGAATTTCAGATCATGTTGTACATCTTTATGTATTAATGGCACACAGACGGGCTCAAAAAGAAGTTCCGGCTCAAAAATCAACATAATACTGATGAAGATGTGACGACAATAGTAGATAATTTACTCAAATCCTCAGAAGACGCGCCCTTCACCAAGTTTAGACTGAGTTCTGTTTGAATTCTCTTTCACTCAGCAGATTCATCTGCTTGGGGAAGGGGGACGAAGCACAACTTTACAAAATGTTGCATGCAGTTACACATTTCCACCATAGATTTGCACCAAATCCCCAAAATGCACAGAATCAGAAATCAGAGCACATTTGTCTTTGTTAACGGGACACATTTCCAAGTGAGACAGGCTATATAATTGTGGGCGGGACCTGATTTAATTCTTCAGGATTTGACTGGATTTTAAAACGTGGGAGGTGTCAGACTCTGACAGTCAGGAGAATACATCTCATTTTGCAGAAGAATCAGGAAAAAATAAAACAAGCAGATTTTGCCACAAAATGAAATACTACATTATTCTCATGTATATTCTCTCTAGCTTCTGAAACACTATTCATTATTTGTTGAAAGCTGTTTTTATAAACTGTCTTTTTAAGATGTTGACAAGGCAAAAGGCTGGTTAGCAGGCTAGTCTGTTGGCATCCATGCTGCTTTCAGTTAACTTACACAGCATAAACAAACTGAAATAACTCATAAGCAATTATTTCCCAACCTGTCCAAACACAGACAGTGAGAGAATCAAGAGAGGCAAAGAAAGGAGGCCTTCTGCCAACATGCACATGCAGCTGGCAAGTGATGGCAGCTGTTCTTGCTCAGTTATTGGTCAGGAGGGTGGGAGGGGGATGGAAAACATGTTAAGATATTATTGGAGGTGCGTAGTTTTTATCCCTGCTGCTAGAACACTGTAACATTTCCAAACGTCAGACGGTGTTAAGATGTGGACAGAAGTCACTACAGTTCAATCAGAGAAACAAAACGTTTTGCTTTTGAATAATGTGACACAGTGGGCTGTACTTAAAATGACCAAGAATAGAAACTAACAAAATAAAAACGTCCAATTTCAGACTAAGTTTCAGACAGACAGGATGCTGTGGCCAAAAAACGGGGTAATTGTTAAAGACGAGACTGACAAAACATATTAAGTCTTGATAAGTCTTGCTTTTAATTCTGGTGCCCATGTTAAGTGGTCAGTGCTTCTTAAATAGGCCCATATGCCGCACTGAAGCACCACCGTATTTAGAGAACAGACCCTGGTGCTGATTTTTTCCATGCGTCCTGCAACAAAATACACCAACATAAGCCATGAAAAGTGAAGAAATATAAACTGTATAAAAACTTAAAAATGCTATTTTAACATTTAACATTGAGTTTAACATTCTGTGCTGCAGACAGATTTCCCGGGTTTGTCTATCAAGCTTAAAACTTCTTCCTAATCACAAGTCAGAAAGCTGTCGAGGATAAACAAACATGTCGTGCACTTTTATAATGATATTTTCATTGAGCAGAGTGACTGATGTGACCATTTATCCGTCTGGAAAAATGTATGTATAAAAGGCCACCATGTTCAAGCTGTAGTGCTAATGCTTCTGTATCACTCATGCCACGCAAAGCCTAAGTCATCAGTATCTACTACTACAGGGTGAGTCAAAAGTCACAGGACACCATTTTATTTCAGAAACGAAAGGGAAATTGACACATCTGAATACCCCAGCAAGTAATGGGTGAGGGGGCCTATCTTTTAGGCTATATCTGGAACATGGCCATCATCCTGAAAGCCGCCATATTGGATCAAGGGCAAGTTTTTCCAATGGGAAGGTGGTCATGTACCAGAGCAAAGAAGACCAGAATTGTTTCAGAAATTGATTGCCGCAATCAGATTTGCAATATCTCTTGTGGTTCAAAAGTTATCAACACAGAAATTTGCAACAACAACTGGGAACATTGCCTGTGATGCACAGCTATTTGACGTGTTCAGTGTGCTGTCCCTGGTGCTGAACACAGAGCTAAAGGCGCAGGATCCGATTGTTATGAACCCACATGAGAATCTCTGGAGAAATGCTGTCACAAGCCTGTCCACGATGCGGTGCTGAAGGTGGTGTATGTTGCGGATTTTCTCAGCATACACAATTTGCTTGAGATGACCCCAGAGATAAAAGTCGATAATAAAATAAAAAATAAAATAAAATAAAACGGTGTCCTGTGACTTTTGACTCACCCTGTACTATTATTATTGTTGTTGTGTAGTGTTGTCAAGTAGGTTCCTGGTGAATAGATAGTGGACATTGTTTCTCCAGAATGTTCTGTTTGGGTCTTCAGGCTTCTGAATATCTGCTTCATGATTCCTCTGACTGTCTCAAACCATCTTGTAGCTGGTCATCCTGTTTCAGGCGTGATTGCCGCATGGTTCTTCTCAGAATGTGTTCAAAGCTAGATCTTCAGTTTGGTCATCTGGTTTTTAAGTCAGAGGCAAGGCCTTAATTTGGCCAAGAATCTATTTGTATGTTCTCCTTGCCACCCAAGGGTCTCTCAAAAGTGTCTAAAGTTCAAAGGCATTAAAGATTACCCTGCCCAGCTTTCACATTCATGAAAAACCGTGGAAAAGACCACTGCTCTGATCTTTATTTGTAGGGACACGTTAAAGTTGAAGACACTTAGGACACTTGGTTGATTGATGACATTTGAGGAACGGAAGAAAATTAGATTTAGAAATGTTAGATTTTTCTTCAGAATGTTCTTTTAAAGGTTCTGCTTTTGGATCAGAACAGAAAACACTGACACTACAGTGAGGCAGAAGATTAGATAGATTTTATTTTGCACTATCTAACTAACCTCTATTGTCACTCTCGTGGCAGGATTTTCCACCAAAATATCACTGCTCATGTTTTCTCATGGAATTTGTGTCCAGTAGCTGGCCACCATTCTAGGTCTGATCTCAGGTTCTTGTCCTCGTGCTCCTGCTCCTCTCCAGGCCCCGGTACTGCCCCACCAGCCTCCGCAGTGGGACCATCTGAGCGTCTGACGTCTGTTTGTCTGTTTTTAGCTGCGCCGGAGGAGTTAGCTGGCAGTTCGCGGGACGGAAGCGGCTGGGCATTCCCGCTGCAGCCTGTCCTGGCCCTTCGAATTAATCAGATTTACCACGCTGCCCATATGTCGCGGCAGCATGAGCTGGACTCCACAGGGCCTGACGCTGCACCCCTGATCCAGGATCAGCTTCCACCTGCATGAACCGTAACCAGAGACACGGCAGAACTGATCTGAGGTCAGATTATCCCCCCACCCCAGCTCTGCCCGGCACAGTCAAACCCAAGCCCTATCGATACTGCCCCTCACGACTCCTCCAATCAGCCCCACGCTGAGGGTGTGTCACTGCGTTTGTTTTTGTGCTTTTTCAGGACAAGGATATAATGCCTTTGTATTAAATCCAGAGAAAAAAAACATCTTTAAAACACACAACCAATAAAATTTCCTGATTTTTTGACGTGATTCTGTTTTCAAAATGAATAAATGAAGGTTCAGAAAGAGGCTCAGAAACTTCTTTTTATATATACATTTACATAGGTATAATACATATGGTACACATCATTAATACATGCATTACTACACATTACGTATTACTATTAAACACTGTGTCCACTCACTGTCCACTCCTATTAGGCACGCCTACCTTGTCGGTGCACCTTGTAGATGTAAAGTCAGAGACGACAGCTCATCTGCTGCTGCACAGTTTGTGCTGGTCATCCTCTAGTCCTTCATCAGTGGTCACAGGACGCTGCCCACGGGACACTGTTGGCTGGATATTTTTGCCAGGTGGACTATTCTCAGTCCAGCAGCGACACTGAGGTGTTTAAAAACTCTAGAAAACTATCTAAAAACTGCTGTGTCTGATCCACTCAGACCAGCGCAACACACACTAACACACCACCACCACGTCAGTGTCCACCAGGTGGATCCGCCACCCAAATAGTACCTAGTAGAAACAGATGGACTACAGTCTGTAATTGTAGAACTACAAAGTGCATCTATATAGTAAGTACAGCTGATAAAATGATGAGCATAGAAACAAGGAGATGGTCATGATGTCATGCCTGATTGGTGCATATATATGTGTGTGTGTGTGTGTGTGTGTGTGTGTGTGTGTGTGTGTGTGTGTGTGTGTGTGTGTGTGTGTGTGTGGAACATGCTAGCTGCCTGTGTGGCTATGAATGGAAAGCTCTTTAAAGTGCAACAACAAACAGAGTGGATCATAGTTTGGTTCTGTAATCATGTAGCAACTCACTCTGTCTTGATCCTTATATCTCTGTTTGTTTCCTCGTGTTTGTTTACATGTTAGTTTGTTTGTTTTTTTATTGCTTTCTCTTCAGAGGGACGTGTAACGAGGTGTAGCGGTGATTCCTGGCGGACGTGCTCACAGGCACCCCAAGTCGTTTGATGAGTTTTCACTTTCACTACAGGAAGGTCACTTTTCATTAGTTCTGTCCTGTTGTTCAAATATTTATCAGAGACGTGATGGTGCTCAGTGAAGCAGTGGAGCAGTGAAGGCAGTGTGCCCACCCAGGAGGAGGAAACAGGGCTATTATTCCCCTTTATCTTCTTCAGGACTCGAACTCTTATCTTCTTCAGTATCTTGCTGACCTTCCAGACGTACTGCATATGTCTGTCTTCCTTCTGTGCTGTCCAACAGTCTGTCAATCTGGACATATTAGCAAAATACCATGCCACTCTCTCCCCTGGTCACTTCATCAGAAACCTCTCCCTTGTAGATCCACCTTGCTGGTGTTAGAGTGAAAGACTGTGGCTCATCCTCTAGCCCTTCATCAGTGGTCAGGTATTAATAAAGGGACCTTGGTAGGTGTTTCTTATAAATTGGCCAGTTAGTGGAAGCACAAGGTGATTCTAATAATGCGGCCAGACAGTGGAAGTAGAAGGTGGGTGTTTCTATTAAATTGGCCATGCAGTGGAAGCACAAGGTGGGTGTTTCTAATAAAGTGGCCAGCAATAGAAGCACAAAGGTGGGTGTTTCTGATAAAGTGGCCATTGCTATCTGATAAAGTGGACAAGGAGTAGAAGCACAAAATTGGCCAATTAGTGGAAGTACAAGATTGGTGTTTCTAATAAGGTGACCTGTGACTGGAAGGACAAGGTGGATGTTTTTAGTAATGTGGCCATTTAGTTGAAGCACAAGGTGTGTGTTTCTAATAAAGTGGCCAATTGGCAGAAGTACAAAGTGTGTGTTTTTAATAAAGTGACCACTAAGTGAAAGTGCAAGGTAGGTGTTTCTAATAAAGTGGCCAGTGAGTGAAAGCACAAGGTGAGTGTTTCTAATAAAGTGGCCAGCAACAGAAGCACAAAGGTGGGTGTTTCTGATAAACTGACCAGTGAGTGGAAGTGCAAGGTAGGTGTTTCTAATAAACTGGCCAGTGAGTGAAAGCACAAGGTGAGTGTTTCTAATAAAGTGGCCAGTAATAGAAGCACAAAGGTGGGTGTTTCTGATAAAGTGGCCAGTGCTATCGTGACTAGCACAGCCTTCAGTAGTCAGTACGTCCCGTCAGTGGTGAACTCTGACGACAGAGGACACAATAACAATAACTTTACTTGTAATACAGCGTGTGTGACATGCTACAGGCAGTGGCACGTAAAACGTAAATGTAAATCGTTTATTTCCCGCTCGTGCCTCGTGGGCTTGTGTGTCATTTAGAAGCACGGAATAATGATATATTTTACAGTGGTGTGCGGTACAGCGGCGTGCGGTACAGTCTATGTGGGTTAAACGCAGCATTAGGGGGATGTGTGCAGAACCTGTTGGAAACAGGAGCTGTAGGAATCAGTTAAAGAGGTTCCAGTAGAACATTAAAAGCTCAGCTGTCTCTCAAGTGGACGGTAAAGGACGAACATCTGTGAGTTGTGTTGGTTCATGTTTGGGTCAGTTGATGGTTTTTAATCTACAATAGGAAAAACACCTGCTACTGAGCGCTAACTGGTTAGCATTACTGCTACTGAGCGCTGACTGGTTAGCATTACTGCTACTGAGCGCTGACTGGTTAGCATTACTGCTACTGAGCGCTGACTGGTTAGCATTACTGCTACTGAGCGCTAACTGGGTAGCATTACTGCCACTGAGCGCTACCTGGTTAGCATTACTGCTACTGAGCGCTACCTGGTTAGCATCACTGCTACTGAGTGCTGACTGGTTAGCATTACTGCTACTGAGCGCTAACTGGTTAGCATTACTACCACTGAGCGCTACCTGATTAGCATTACTGCTACTGAGCGCTAACTGGTTAGCATTACTGGTTATCATTACTGCTACTGAGCGCTAACTGGCTAGCATTACTGCAACTGAGCGCTACCTGGTTAGCATTACTGCCACTGAGCGCTACCTGGTTAGCATTACTGCTACTGAGCGCTAACTGGTTAGCATTACTGCCACTGAGCCCTACCTGGTTAGCATTACTGCCACTGAGCGCTAACTGGTTAGCATTACTGCTACTGAGAGCTAACTGGTTATCATTACTGCTACTGAGAGCTAACTGGTTAGCATTACTGCTACTGAGAGCTAACTGGTTATCATTACTGCCACTGAGCGCTAACTGGTTAGCATTACTGCTACTGAGAGCTAACTGGTTATCATTACTGCCACTGAGCGCTAACTGGTTAGCATTACTGCTACTGAGAGGTAACTGGTTATCATTACTGCCACTGAGCGCTAACTGGTTAGCATTACTGCTACTGAGCACTCACTGGTTATCATTACTGCTACTGAGCGCTAACTGGTTAGCATTACTGCCACTGAGCGCTACCTGGTTAGCATTACTGGTACTGAGCGCTACCTGGTTAGCATTACTGCTACTGAGCGCTAACTGGTTAGCATCACTGCCACTGAGCGCTCACTGGTTAGCATTACTGCTCCTGAGCGCTCACTGGTTAGCATTACTGCCACTGAGCACTACCTGGTTAGCATTACTGCCACTGAGCGTTAACTGGTTAGCATTACTGCTACCGAGCGCTAACTGGTTGACATCACTGCCAATGAGCACTCACTTGTTAGCATTACTGCTCCTGAGCGCTAACTGGTTAGGATTACTGCTACTGAGAGCTAACTGGTTAGCATTACTGCTATTGAGTTCTAGCTGGTTAACATTACTGCTACTGAGTTCTAACTGGTTAGCATTACTGCTACCGAGTTCTAGCTGGTTAGCTTTAGTGCTAGTGAGTTCTAACTGGTTAGCATTACTGATACTGAACACTAACTAGTTAGCATCACTGCCATTGAGCGCTAACTGGTTAGCATTATTGCTACTGAGCACTCACTGGTTATCATTACTGCTACTGAGAGCTAACTGGTTAGCATTACTGCCACTGAGCGCTAACTGGTTAGCATTACTGCTACTGAGCGTACTGCTGTAACTTTTGCTAAAAACAGTAATGAATGACATTTATGTTCCCTAACCACATACTTTATGTTAGCTATTGTTAGTATTGAAATTATGGAGGCAGTTAGCAGAGTTAGCTAGCACTTACTATTTTTTCCAGTGCTGAAGTTATAGAAGTAGTTAGCAGTGTTAGCTAGCACTAGCTATCCAGATACTTTCAGTTTGGAAATGAAGGAGCACAGAGCCGAGTTAGCTAGTGCTAACTATTCACAGTGTTGACATTACGGAGGCAGTACACAGAATTAGTTAGCATTACCTATTTATTAGTGTCACAATTATGGACACACACAGCAGAGCTAGCTAGCACAAAATATTTTCAGTGTTGACGTCAGTAAAGTTAGCTGGTGCTAGTTGTTTTCTGTGTTGAAAGATTTGGAGGCAGAGTTAAGCAGAGTTAGCAGAGTTTAGCAGAGTTTAGCAGAGTTAGCAGAGTTTAGCAGTGTTAAACAGAGTTAGCAGTGTTAAGCAGAGTTAGCAGAGTTTAGCAGAGTTAACAGAGTTAAACAGAGTTAGCAGAGTTTAGCAGAGTTAGCAGAGTTAACAGAGTTAAACAGAGTTAGCAGAGTTTAGCAGAGTTTAGCAGAGTTAGCAGAGTTAAGCAGAGTTAGCAGAGTTAAGCAGAGCTAGCAGAGTTTAGCAGAGTTAGCAAGTTAAACAGAGTTAGCAGAGTTTAGCAGAGTTAGCAGAGTTTAGCAGAGTTAACAGAGTTAAACAGACTTAGCAGAGTTAGCAGAGTTAAGCAGAGTTAACAGAGTTAAGCAGAGTTAAGCAGAGTTTATCAGAGTTAAACAGAGTTAGCAGTGTTAAGCAGAGTTAGCAGAATTAGCAGAGTTAAACAGAGTTAGCAGAGTTAAGCAGAGTTAGCAGAGTTTAGCAGAGTTAGCAGAGTTAAACAGAGTTAGCAGAGTTTAGCAGAGTTTAGCAGAGTTAAGCAGAGTTAGCAGAGTTAAGCAGAGTTAGCAGAGTTTAGCAGTGTTAAACAGAGTTAGCAGTTTTAAGCAGAGTTAGCAGAGTTTAGCAGAGTTAGCAGAGTTTATCAGAGTTAAACAGAGTTAGCAGTGTTAAGCAGAGTTAGCAGAGTTAAACAGAGTTAGCAGTGTTAAGCAGAGTTTAGCAGTGTTAAACAGAGTTAGCAGTGTTAAGCAGATTTAGCAGAGTTTAGCAGAATTAGCAGAGTTAAACAGAGTCAGCAGAGTTTAGCCGAGTTTAGCAGAGTTAGCAGAGTTAAGCAGAGTTAACAGAGTTAAGCAGAGTTAGCAGAGTTCAGCAGAGTTAGCAGAGTTTAGCAGTGTTAAACAGAGTTAGCAGTGTTAAGCAGAGTTAGCAGAGTTAAACAGAGTTAGCAGAGTTAAGCAGAGTTAACAGAGTTAAGCAGAGTTAAGCAGAGTTAGCAGAGTTTATCAGAGTTAAACAGAGTCAGCAGAGTTTAGCAGAGTTAAACAGAGTTAGCAGAATTGAGCAGAGTTACCAGAGTTAGCAGAGTTAAGCAGAGTTTAGCAGAATTAGCAGAGTTAAACAGAGTTAGCAGAGTTAAGCAGAGTTAGCAGAGTTTAGCAGAGTTAGCAGAGTTAACAGAGTTAAACAGAGTTAGCAGAGTTTAGCAGAGTTAGCAGAGTTAAGCAGAGTTAACAGAGTTAAGCAGAGTTAGCAGAGTTTAGCAGTGTTAAACAGAGTTAGCAGTGTTAAGCAGAGTTAGCAGTGTTAAGCAGAGTTAGCAGAGTTTAGCAGAGTTAAGCAGAGTTAAGCAGAGTTAACAGAGTTAAGCAGAGGTAAGCAGAGTTAGCAGAGTTTAGCAGAGTTAAACAGAGTTAGCAGAGTTACCAGAGTAAGCAGAGTTTAGCAGAGTTAGCAGAGTTTAGCAGAGTTAAGCAGAGTTAGCAGAGTTTAGCAGAGTTTAGCAGAATTAGCAGAGTTAAACAGAGTTAGCAGAGTTAAGCAGAGTTAGCAGAGTTTACAGAGTTAAACAGAGTTAGCAGAGTTTAGCAGAGTTAGCAGAGTTTAGCAGAGTTAACAGAGTTAAGCAGAGTTAGCAGAGTTTAGCAGTGTTAAACAGAGTTAGCAGTGTTAAGCAGAGTTAGCAGAGTTTAGCAGAGTTAAACAGAGTTAGCAGAGTTTAGCAGAGTTAGCAGAGTTTAGCAGAGTTAACAGAGTTAAACAGAGTCAGCAGAGTTAGCAGAGCTAGCAGAGTTTAGCAGAGTTAAGCAGAGTTAACAGAGTTAAGCAAGGTTAGTAGAGTTAGCAGAGTTTATCAGAGTTAAACAGAGTCAGCAGAGTTTAGCAGAGTTAAACAGAGTTAGCAGAATTGAGCAGAGTTACCAGAGTTAGCAGAGTTAAGCAGAGTTAGCAGAGTTTAGCAGAGTTAGCAGAGTTAACAGAGTTAAACAGAGTTAGCAGAGTTAAGCAGATTTAGCAGAGTTTAGCAGAGTTTAGCAGAGTTAGCAGAGTTAACAGAGTTAAACAGAGTTAGCAGAGTTAAGCAGATTTAGCAGAGTTTATCAGACTTAAACAGAGTTAGCGGAGTTAGCAGAGTTTAGCAGAGTTAGCAGAGTTTAGCAGAGTTAGCAGAGTTAACAGAGTTAAACAGAGTTAGCAGAGTTAAGCAGATTTAGCAGAGTTAAGCAGATTTAGCAGAGTTTATCAGACTTAAACAGAGTTAGCAGAGCTAGCAGAGTTTAGCAGACTTAGCGGACTTTAGCAGAGTTAGCAGAGTTTAGCAGAGTTAAGCGGAGTTAGCAGAGTTAGCAGAGTTTAGCGGAGTTAAGCAGAGTTAGCAGAGTTAAGCAGAATTAAGCAGAGTTAAGCAGAGTTAGCAGAGTTAGCGGAGTTAGCAGAGTTAGCGGAGTTAAGCAGAGTTAAGCAGAGTTAAGCAGAGTTAGCAGAGTTAGCGGAGTTAGCAGAGTTTAGCGGAGTTAAGCAGAGTTAAGCAGAATTAAGCAGTTAAGCAGAGTTAGCGGAGTTAGCGGAGTTAGCAGAGTTGCGGAGTTAAGCAGAGTTAAGCAGAGTTAGCAGAGTTAGCGGAGTTAGCGGAGTTTAGCAGAGTTAGCTGAGTTAAGCAGAGTTAAGCAGAGTTAGCGGAGTTAAACAGAGTTAAGCAGAGTTAAGCAGAGTTAGCTGAGTTAGCAGAGTTAGCAGAGTTAGCTGAGTTAAGCAGAGTTAAGCAGAGTTAAGCAGAGTTATCAGAGTTAGCAGAGTTAAGCAGAGTTAGCGGAGTTAGCAGAGTTAGCCGAGTTTAGCAGAGTTAGCTGAGTTAAGCAGAGTTAGCAGAGTTAACAGAGTTAAACAGAGTTAGCAGTGTTAAGCAGAGTTAGCAGAGTTTAGCAGAGTTAACAGAGTTAAACAGAGTTAGCAGAGTTAGCAGAGTTAAGCAGAGTTAACAGAGTTAAGCAGAGTTAGCAGAGTTAGCAGAGTTAGCGGAGTTAAGCAGAGAGAGCAGAGTTTAGCAGAATTAGCAGAGTTAAACAGAGTCAGCAGAGTTTAGCCGAGTTTAGCAGAGTTAGCAGAGTTAAGCAGAGTTAACAGAGTTAAGCAGAGTTAGCAGAGTTCAGCAGAGTTAGCAGAGTTTAGCAGTGTTAAACAGAGTTAGCAGTGTTAAGCAGAGTTAGCAGAGTTAAACAGAGTTAGCAGAGTTAAGCAGAGTTAACAGAGTTAAGCAGAGTTAAGCAGAGTTAGCAGAGTTTATCAGAGTTAAACAGAGTCAGCAGAGTTTAGCAGAGTTAAACAGAGTTAGCAGAATTGAGCAGAGTTACCAGAGTTAGCAGAGTTAAGCAGAGTTTAGCAGAATTAGCAGAGTTAAACAGAGTTAGCAGAGTTAAGCAGAGTTAGCAGAGTTTAGCAGAGTTAGCAGAGTTAACAGAGTTAAACAGAGTTAGCAGAGTTTAGCAGAGTTAGCAGAGTTAAGCAGAGTTAACAGAGTTAAGCAGAGTTAGCAGAGTTAAGCAGAGTTAGCAGAGTTTAGCAGTGTTAAACAGAGTTAGCAGTGTTAAGCAGAGTTAGCAGAGTTTAGCAGAGTTAAGCAGAGTTAACAGAGTTAAGCAGAGGTAAGCAGAGTTAGCAGAGTTTAGCAGAGTTAAACAGAGTTAGCAGAGTTACCAGAGTAAGCAGAGTTTAGCAGAGTTAGCAGAGTTTAGCAGAGTTAAGCAGAGTTAGCAGAGTTTAGCAGAGTTTAGCAGAATTAGCAGAGTTAAACAGAGTTAGCAGAGTTAAGCAGAGTTAGCAGAGTTTAGCAGAGTTAACAGAGTTAAACAGAGTTAGCAGAGTTTAGCAGAGTTAGCAGAGTTTAGCAGAGTTAACAGAGTTAAGCAGAGTTAGCAGAGTTTAGCAGTGTTAAACAGAGTTAGCAGTGTTAAGCAGAGTTAGCAGAGTTTAGCAGAGTTAAACAGAGTTAGCAGAGTTTAGCAGAGTTAGCAGAGTTTAGCAGAGTTAACAGAGTTAAACAGAGTCAGCAGAGTTAGCAGAGCTAGCAGAGTTTAGCAGAGTTAAGCAGAGTTAACAGAGTTAAGCAAGGTTAGTAGAGTTAGCAGAGTTTATCAGAGTTAAACAGAGTCAGCAGAGTTTAGCAGAGCTAAACAGAGTTAGCAGAATTGAGCAGAGTTACCAGAGTTAGCAGAGTTTAGCAGAGTTAGCAGAGTTTAGCAGAGTTTAGCAGAGTTAAGCAGAGTTAGCAGAGTTTAGCAGAGTTAGCAGAGTTAACAGAGTTAAACAGAGTTAGCAGAGTTAAGCAGATTTAGCAGAGTTTAGCAGAGTTTAGCAGAGTTAACAGAGTTAAACAGAGTTAGCAGAGTTAAGCAGATTTAGCAGAGTTTATCAGACTTAAACAGAGTTAGCGGAGTTAGCAGAGTTTAGCAGAGTTAGCAGAGTTTAGCAGAGTTAGCAGAGTTAACAGAGTTAAACAGAGTTAGCAGAGTTAAGCAGATTTAGCAGAGTTAAGCAGATTTAGCAGAGTTTATCAGACTTAAACAGAGTTAGCAGAGCTAGCAGAGTTTAGCAGACTTAGCGGACTTTAGCAGAGTTAGCAGAGTTTAGCAGAGTTAAGCGGAGTTAGCAGAGTTAGCAGAGTTTAGCGGAGTTAAGCAGAGTTAGCAGAGTTAAGCAGAATTAAGCAGAGTTAAGCAGAGTTAGCAGAGTTAGCGGAGTTAGCAGAGTTAGCGGAGTTAAGCAGAGTTAAGCAGAGTTAAGCAGAGTTAGCAGAGTTAGCGGAGTTAGCAGAGTTTAGCGGAGTTAAGCAGAGTTAAGCAGAATTAAGCAGTTAAGCAGAGTTAGCGGAGTTAGCGGAGTTAGCAGAGTTGCGGAGTTAAGCAGAGTTAAGCAGAGTTAGCAGAGTTAGCGGAGTTAGCGGAGTTTAGCAGAGTTAGCTGAGTTAAGCAGAGTTAAGCAGAGTTAGCGGAGTTAAACAGAGTTAAGCAGAGTTAAGCAGAGTTAGCTGAGTTAGCAGAGTTAGCAGAGTTAGCTGAGTTAAGCAGAGTTAAGCAGAGTTAGCAGAGTTTAGCAGTGTTAAACAGAGTTAGCAGTGTTAAGCAGAGTTAGCAGAGTTTAGCAGAGTTAAACAGAGTTAGCAGAGTTTAGCAGAGTTAGCAGAGTTTAGCAGAGTTAACAGAGTTAAACAGAGTCAGCAGAGTTAGCAGAGCTAGCAGAGTTTAGCAGAGTTAAGCAGAGTTAACAGAGTTAAGCAAGGTTAGTAGAGTTAGCAGAGTTTATCAGAGTTAAACAGAGTCAGCAGAGTTTAGCAGAGCTAAACAGAGTTAGCAGAATTGAGCAGAGTTACCAGAGTTAGCAGAGTTTAGCAGAGTTAGCAGAGTTTAGCAGAGTTTAGCAGAGTTAAGCAGAGTTAGCAGAGTTTAGCAGAGTTAGCAGAGTTAACAGAGTTAAACAGAGTTAGCAGAGTTAAGCAGATTTAGCAGAGTTTAGCAGAGTTTAGCAGAGTTAACAGAGTTAAACAGAGTTAGCAGAGTTAAGCAGATTTAGCAGAGTTTATCAGACTTAAACAGAGTTAGCGGAGTTAGCAGAGTTTAGCAGAGTTAGCAGAGTTTAGCAGAGTTAGCAGAGTTAACAGAGTTAAACAGAGTTAGCAGAGTTAAGCAGATTTAGCAGAGTTAAGCAGATTTAGCAGAGTTTATCAGACTTAAACAGAGTTAGCAGAGCTAGCAGAGTTTAGCAGACTTAGCGGACTTTAGCAGAGTTAGCAGAGTTTAGCAGAGTTAAGCGGAGTTAGCAGAGTTAGCAGAGTTTAGCGGAGTTAAGCAGAGTTAGCAGAGTTAAGCAGAATTAAGCA
>NC_051226.1:32586998-32726998 GCF_015220715.1 Pygocentrus nattereri | reverse complement strand
TCAAGGCTTTGACGTTCTTCAGATCGTCCTTCTAGACGCATTCTGATGTTTCGCAGACTTTAGATCGAGGTTCTTCCTGAAGGACAAAGTATGTTTTGTGTCTGTCGGCCCCGTAGCTTGTCCTTGCAACCTGTCAGTCCAGTTTGAACATGTTCTGCTGCAGCTCCTTTGTTGTTCTGCACCTTCTAGTGGTGCATTTTGTGGAAAACCACATTGTTAAAGTTTCAAAACAATGAGAAGCCCGTACAGAAACTAAGCTGCCGTTTGAATTCAGTGTCAGGACAACCAGTGCATTTACATACGTTGGCCTAGCCCCGCCCATTTGCGTTGAAGTTATAAGGAGTGTTTCAGTCGCACGTTTCCTGAATGAGGCCTGTCAATACAGGGCCTGTCAGGACAGAGGTCATTTCCAGCCTTAAAGGCACCGAATTTGAAAAAACGAATAATGATTAGAGAGGAAAGAAGACATAAGAATGCAGGAAATGGGCCCTGTCATTTCTGAAAGCTCCTTTCGCTCTCTTTCTAATGCACCCACGTGAGAATTAATCAAATATCGGTGATGACATGGCTGTAGTAACAGAGTAATGTCTTTGATCCCTTTGTGTGCCTGACCTGGAAAAGCTAAAAGCCCCCTTATGCAACTGCGGAACGTTCAGTGATAGCCCAAGGTTCAAGTTCGCCGCTGACCCATTTATTCCGGAGAGTCCAGAATGACACGGGCAGAGTTTTGGATTTTGTTTTTAGCTCTCAAGTTTGACTTTTGGGAGTTCATGTAGGGTTCGCACAGAATAGAGATCAAACATCCTCCTCAATTTTTCTGTGTTATTTGGCCATATGTTATGTATTTACTGTGTATGTATGCAGATTGGGCAGGTTATTAATAATTTGGATAGTACTGGGTCGCATTACACTCCCAAAGTATAGTTAGGTTTAAGGTTGACCCTAACCTGCTGTATGCACTTGAATTTTTGACCTCGTTTGTGAACATTTAAAGAGGGATTCCACCAATTTTGGCAACATTTGTAATAAACCAACTGTTAAGATGTAAACAAAGTTGTACAGAGTGGTTTGGTGTGATGTTGTAGAGAAGACTTGGATGTCTTTACAGTGGTGGTGATGGGAACCAGGGGTCGCCTTGACTACACACATAGACATTTTATTTACTATAAAACCACCAGTGAACCTACACAAGTCTTCTGAGCTTTATATGGAATGTTAATGCTGGGAAAATAGTGTAAATCTGACATAACACGTTTTCTTTAGGGACTATTTTGCCTCATAACGCCCCGCATATTATTTATCCCTCCACCATGAATGGAGTTTGTTCTCAAAACCATTGTAAAACAGTGTCTCAGTCATCAGGCAGTGAATTCATAACCATTTCCCGTAGTAACTTTCTGTGAGGGAGCTTTTAGAGATGGACGTCTGGTTCCTATCACCACCACTGTGAACAGCTCTAGCTGTTTTCTCTAGAATGGAGCATTTCACACCAAACAACGGCATTATTCACGATCAGTGGAATTCCTTTGTAAACCCTTGATTTGTCTTTGCCATGTACAAGAAAACAAGCACGGATGAAATATCTATGCTTCTTTCATGTTGAGATTATGGTATTACTGGATCAGTCCAGCACTCCATCATGCCTACGTGCAGATCAGTGGTGCATCTGTTCCATTCCAACCCCAGAGCGTTTTTTTTTCCCCCTTTAGCTGGCCTGTGCATTCACGCTAACTGCTAACTTCTGACTTCTACTACTGTATTTTGGAGGCCTTAATCACTGTGCACAGCACAGCTAGTCACTGAATTTGCGGGATGGGGTCGTCTTTCGTTAGTATTCCGTTCAGAGAAGCTGTAGAACGGCTGTGATGGTACACTAGCATGGTGGGAGGTACGAACCGAGGAGCTTCTGAAGAGAGCGCTTGTAGTTGGAGAAGTTTTTCATTTTCTCCTGCTTTGGTAGGCTTGAACTGCCACAGCTTGTGTAGCATTTAGTCCCTTTTTTGATTTTTTATTTGGAGGACGTCCTGAAAAGAAGAACCTTTCAGCTTTGGCAATCTGATTTTATGCTTCTTTAGGATGAAATGAGAGCCTCAAATCAGGATGATTCAGAGCGAAATTGGAAATGTAAGTTGATCAGCATCAGGCTGTTTAATCTATAAACAAAACTGGCCTAACCAGCAAGACTGGAGATCAAAACCAGGGTCCTGGCCGTGTGGGACTATATTTAGGTTGACCAAATAAAAGAATGATGTCATTTCCTTTCAAAGGATTTTTACAACTTTGAAAGAATGGCTCAAGCATGCATGCTACTGATGCTGACAAACTCCTAGTAATCGTCAGACGCCATTGGAGTACTGCTAATCTGTTTCTATTCACTTTCATACGTTGTTAGCAACATTAGCACTGTTGATTGACCCAAACTCCAGTTAGAACCAAGCCATCATGGATCTAATGCATAATTACTGGTATCTAAAATGTCCTCACAGTATGTCCAGATTTGGGCTGCCAACACGCTTTCCATAACCTTTTGTTAGGTTTGTCACAGAAAACCTTGAACTGCCATCTGCATAACGCCTCATGTTCGCACAAACTTCAGGCCAGATGCCCCCTGGAGCCCACTGGGATGTCAGAGACAGGGGGGGCATATCGTTTCCCTGGCCTTTGTGGAGTTCTGAAACTGATGTGAAGGTTTCATTTGAATAATTCCAGGCATAAAAGGCAGGTGGTGGCATAAATGGGGCGAGGTAGTCAGTTTATTTGAAGCCGCTGCCCAGGCTTGTTAAGCTTGCAGTTGGCAGTTTTGTTTTTCTCTCGGGACGCACAATCATATCGTAATCATCGGTATCAGTTGATATTTGCTTGGAAGTAAACTGGCCATTTTTGGTGCTGTATAGAACCATATACAACACATCCTCCATCAATCTGAAGAACCACTTCACCAACAAAATCATTTAAGCATGCAAATTTTTCTTTGTGTGTTCATGGTTTCATACAGAACCACTGTCTTTACTACAGAACCCTTGAGGAACCTTCTTTTTGATTTAAGAGTGTAGGCTGCTAACGAGGTGTCAGAAGTTACGCATAAATTTAGTTGCCATAAAAATGGAAATATTGAATAAAAGAACTGCTTATTTTATGCAGATCAGTGCAGAGGCATTCAAATAGTCTGAGCTGCAGTGGATCAACAGTGAAGATAATTCCCAGTTGTGGCTCTTTCCCGATCACTACTAGGGACAGTAGACCCTTGATTTGTAATCACTGTTCATGTGGAATATCAGCAGAGGAAACTATGATGAAAAACATTCCCATTACACTTTTGACTCCAGTTGAAAACATTTTTCTTGATCCACAGAATACAGCAGAACAGTAAATGGAGAAAGTCCTCGATGCCGTCTGTAGCGTCAGCCTTCGATGTAATTCACAAATATCAGTGCAAAAGTAGAATTCAAGGTCTTGGATGATCATCCATCCTTTGCTGTTGAGGACATTGGATTTTGTTGCACATGCTGTAATCATTTTTGTGTTTATTTTGTGTGGACTGTTTTTATACATTGTTATTTATTTATTGACTTTTTCCGCTTTTTCAGCCCAACCTGTCCTGAATTTCGGTTTCAGTTTCTGTTCTGGCTTCAATTCTTTTCTTTTCTTTTTTTGTATTATTAGTAGATGTTGTGCTCTGGAATAGCAAGCGCTGGGCTACTGCACTAAATTGTCAGCATTTGATTTGTTTTGCTGCATTTGGAACCATCTACACAGTCGTGTGCAAAAGTTTAAGCGCCCCTTTTGTTGATGTTCTGACACTTTTTTTTTTCTGACACTGTATTGCACAATTGCTGTTTATTTGCTAACTTAAACATATCAGGGAAAAAAAACACAACATCTGCCCTGTGCTGAAGCTATGGCACCATTTATATTTTATGCTTTTGCAATATGCCAGAAAACAAATGAGAAATTGTGCAGAAAAATGGCAGATTTGGACGGGTTCCCTGTGTAGAAGGTATTAGATTATTTTCACTTTGTGTACAACTTGTATATTTAAGCGCCGTATTTCTCTACAATGCTGATGCGGGTGGATCTTGTCCTAGTTTTACATTGAACAAATGTTTATGTACATCGTCATCAGTAGATATACGGCCCGCAGTTCCCGTATCAGTGCATCCCTTCCAGTAAAGAGCACAAGGCACTGATTTGAATCATTTAAAAGATCTTTTAAAAGATGGTTGGTGGTGTTCTTACAAGATGACGAGGAAGGTGGACTTCCCTTTGTTGTTGAGGCAAGATGACAGGCCTCCATTTTGATGGACGAGGGTGGAAAATAAGTGAAGTGTGCAACAAAATGGACCTCTCAGTCCAGACAGGCCACAGGAGGAAGTGGTGGAAAGCTCGCAACCCTCTGAAACCCTGAGCTGATTCTTCAGGCTGCAGCTAGAGAGAGAGAGAGAGAGACAGAGAGAAAAAACGAGCGAGAGAGGGTAAAACACACAAAAGCCAATTGAAATGGTCCAGTGGCTGCTTTCTTGACATGATGCATTGGCTCCTGGGGAATCGCTGCCCTGCTCTTCCTCATACAAACCGGCCTGCGGTGCTGTGCACACTTAACGGAGCGGCAGGTTCTTTTTTAAAAGATCCTCGAAGAGTGCATTCAGATCTTGGCTGTCTCTGAAAGCTTTTTTTCTTCTCCGAAAGAGGCCCCAAAGTTATATAACTTTTTAATTGGCCAAGCAAACTCGCTATTAATTTTACATCACACACTACGCAACTGTACGTGGAGCAGGATTTTTTTTAATGGATCATCTAATTGGTTCTTCTTGCGCTGCAAGACTAGGCTAATTGATTTGCATTAACACCGAACGGGTTGATCTGATTAACATGGTTTTGCTGAATGGTTAATTATTGTGGATCATTACCTCCTCTGAGAACTTTTTCCACCATCATTTATTGCCCATTTATGTTTTTTTTTCCATAAAGACGCTTAAGAGATGGTCCAGCAGCTTGCTGAGTGCTGGGTTTTGGCTAGTAGTGGTTGCAGTTCCTCTTCAGAAGCGAGTTTTGTTATAACTGTTGTCCCGTTTAAACCACAAATAAGCAGATAATGCGACGTACAACAGGTGCATACAATGCTAACGTTATCCCGTTTAGCTGAGAGGCCGGGTCAGGGGCATTTCACCCGCATTTCAAATGAAAAGGAAAATGTAGCAGACCCTCACCCCTGCTGTGTAGTGTGTTTAATCTGAAGTAGTCCACTTAGTCCATGGGGCGACGGACATAAAGGAATGGCCGGTCCTTTGGGATTAGCCTTAGCCTAACATGGACAGTAGAGCAGTTCCATTCCATTCTGTTCTATCATCATACATCCCGAAGGAGCCTGACTCGGACGATACCACAGACTCAGGGTCGCGAAAAGCTCTGCACGCTTACGAAACAAGGTTCTTCAAAGGTTCTTTTGTAAATCAAATGGTTCTATTTGGAACCATGAACACATTGCATGATTAAAGGGTTCTTTGCATTATAAAAGAGTTCTTACAGGTTGGTTACAGGCTTGACATCGTACACAGTAGAACAGCCCTTTTTTTGATGCTATATAGATTCCCTTATAGAACCATATAAAACACTGAGGAACCATTTAACAATGCAGAGAACCCCTTAATCATGCAAAAGAGCTCTTTGAGTGTTCATGATTCCAAACGAAAGCATTTTCTTTACTAAAGTACCATTGAAGAACCATCTTTTTTAAGAGTATAGATTGGCTTGTTTGAATTTCCTCCTCCACCTTAAATGGTGCAGCAGTTACATACAGCCTGTAAAGGTGGCTGAATGTAACTGCTGCTCTGTTTAAGGTGGAACGGGAACATTTTGACAAGTAGCTGCCGAATATATAGAAATTAGGACATGAAACAACATTCAGAACCATTTTAGAGACCACAGCTCTAGTGTTTGAAAGCATTATTGACATGCCGTGGGGTCCAGATGTCTGAGAACACATTGAGAATCTAGGATTGTTTTCGTTTAATCTTGGATGTAAACAACATTTTGGAATTATGAAAAAGAGTGAAGGCAAAGACAAATAAGATGAAGAAGGAATGCTGAAGATTCAGTCCTGTTTCAAGGTGGCTTTAAATTGAAGTCACTGAGCAGGTCTTTGTACAAAAAGGTCAGGTTTTTTCAGTCTTATTCCTTCTATTGAAACTCCAACGACTCTCAGGTGGATCTGATTTGCAGATCAGAGGCTTTTGTCACTGTTAGTGAAGGAGCTCAGGTGCTTAGTAATTCTGAAACGGGTCTCACGTTTGTGCTCGTGAGCGTGTGTGTAGAGTCTTCTTATCTAAGACCAAATCCCAAATAAGAAAACACTGGTGAATGACAGAAACAAGGCCCATATTCACTAGCGGTCCATAGATCTATCAGGGCAGGGCAACATGACAATATTTTATCGTTGTCGTGATAAATTACACCATAGTGTGCTTTTCTGAGCATACCATGTACAGCACTGTGTGAAAGCTTTGGCATCTAAGCAATTTTTTAAACAGTTGACCTCAGCAGTGAGTTTATCATAATATACATTAGACACAAGTCATATTCATAAGTCAAATGAACAGAAACACAATAAAAAGTAACAAGAATTTCTTGGGTCCTTATTTTTCCTCGACACCTTCACAGCCGCCACAGAGACTCGTTAATATCATCAATTACATCATGAGCTCAATTTACTGAAGCACTGATTGGTCAAACCAGGAGCTGCTTTTTAACTACATATAATACTGTAATACTGGGCATCCTCGAGGAGAGGCTTGATAATGGTTAAACAAACACACTCACATCCAGAAAATCACTATTTATTATATATAAATTAATAACAACTACATATAGATTTATAGATTTATCTATAAATTTTGTTTATTCAAATATTAACACTTTTCTCAGCAAATAAACACAAACTACACAAATAAACAGATTTTGAAAGTGTCTTGGGTGCCTAAGACCTTCACACAGTACTGTACATCATCAGTGCAAGTACACCGATTTACGTTTTATTACAAGTAGAGCATGATTAGTCTTGGATTTAGTTCAGTCTGGTGTGTGAAATGTAAAATGAAAGTAACTGCGTTCATAGTATTGATAGCTGTGGCCCTTCTGATTTGTTTTTGTCTGTTCTACCTTATCAAACCTCAGAAAAATCTAATATCGAGCTGCATGTTGTGAAAATATCAACGTCATGTGTTGCGATGTTATGTTTTAGCCATATCGCCCACCCTTGTTATTTACAGCGGACCTAGAAAGTTTTCTCTTCAGAATTGTCTTTATTTCTGCATAAATTTAACCTAAAACTTAATCAGAACTCATAATAGTAAATAACAGAACTGAATTAAACAAATCAGACAAAACTATTAGACTTGAATATTTATTTATTGAGGAGAATGATCCAATATTAAATATGCATGAGTGACAAAACCAGAGTATGATGCTACCACCACCATGTTTCACAGATGGGTTAAGGCTTTTATACTGAAATGCAACGTTTTCCTTTCTCCAAGCATGATGCTTCTCAATTAAAACAAAGATCTATTTTGGTCTCATCCATCCACAAAACATTCTTTAGCAAACTGCAGACTGGCAGCAATGTCCTTTTTGGAGAGTAGCGACTTTCTCCTTGCAGCCTTGCCATGCAGACTGTTGTTGTTTAGTGTTCTCCTGATGGTGAACTCATGGACATTAACATTAGCCACTCTGGGACAGGACTACAGATACATAGAAGTTACCCTGAGTTCCTTTGTGACCTTGCGGACTATTACATGCCTTGCTCTTAGTGTTGTAACCTGTTGGTTGACCACTCCTGGGGGAGCGTAACAGTGGTTCCTCCATTTGTGCACAGTAAGTCTGACTGTGGATTAGTGGAGTCCAAACTCTTTAGAGGTGGTTTAGTGCCATGATACACTTCCACAAACATGTGCGGTGCAGATCAGACGCTGATCGGTCCCTGTTCTTTAAATAAAGCAGGGTGGTCACTCACACCTGATGGCCATCACATTGATTAAAAACAGCTGACTCTAATTTCAGCTTCAAATGATCTGCTAATCCTAAAGGTTTACATGCCAAGTCTAATATTTTTGTCTCGTTTGTTTAAGTTTGGCTCTGTTTATCTACTAATAGGACTCGTGTGACGATCTGATGAAGGTTTAGGTTAAATTTATGCAGAAATACAGCAAAATTCAAAAGGATTCACAAACTTTCAGGCACCATTGTAACTGGATTTAGTGCAGTGTGGTGTGTGAAACAATTCAAATAACCGCATTCATAGTTTTGGCCCTTCTGATGGGTTTTTGTGTGTTCCACCTTATCAAACCTTAGAAAAATGAAATCGGCTGCATCGTGTTAGAGTCTTTGTTATATTAGATGTTATATTTTAGCCATATCGTCCACCCCTGTGTTCTTCATATTGCTCAGTATTGCGCAATGAAATGTTTCAGGTGCACTTGATACATGTGCACCTGATAAATTCCAAAGCCATCAGACATTTGAATTATAGTGTGACACGCGGTTTCAGGCCCGTTCTCTACTAACTTCGCCATTTCACAGGTAATAAAGAACTGTAGGAGTAGCTGCGGAGCTCATGATGCTGTCTACCTTCTCCTGTGCTTGTTGTTGTGCATGTTTGTAGAGGAAGTCCCCCCTGCCCCCACCCCTCCACGCCCCCCCCCCCCCCCCCCGGGGGATCCAGAGATAGGAAGTGGCAGTCTGATTTCTGTTGCCACCTCAGACCACAGAGCAGATTTGATAGGAGCTCATCCTGCCTGTCTCGGCTCATGCTGCTTCTCTATCACACGCTACTTTCATTTCACCAAAGCACGCGGTAGTGCACTCTCTCATCTGCTTAGCAGTGTTTTATCGTTTGTATGTTTTTAAGAATATTCCACAGTTTGCCTACCGTGCGCTGCTGAACGGGACGATGGTGGGTGCAGGTTAAAGGAGAACTCCACTGACTTTAATAAACACCTGCATAATTAGGTGGTTAAGAAGTCACAAAGTTCGTTCAGAGGGGTTTGAGGTGAAACGCTCTGTTCTAGAGAAACTTACCGAGTCAGAATCGTTTACAGTGGTGGCGATAGGAACCAGACGTCCACCTCTGAACGCTCCCTCGCTGAAAGTTATGACATGGGAATGAATGAAGTCTTGGGATATTTTTTTAGTTTTGGCCTAAAACTTTTTTTTTTTTAATCCAAAAAATATTTTACAAAGTTGAAAAAATTTTTTTTTCAATTTGCCACTAATTTACTATCGTCAACATTACATATAAGAACTCGCATCCATCTTTCACACTCCAGGATGGAGATTTTTGAAAACCGTCTTCAGTGTTTTCATGCAGATGGGCAAAATACAAAGTTCCAGACGTCTGCAGCTTTTTTGAATTTATTATGTATGACCGATGACTGTTTCTGTGTGCTCGACATTTAGGGGTCAAATGGCAGCGATAGTTTTTAGTATTTAGTTTTGCTTGTTCATTAAACCTCACTGTGGAGGTGTCAGTCCGCAGCGCTCAATTCCTATTAGGTGTTATCTCGACTAAAAAAAATCTCTGACCAGTAACGTTTCAGAGATGGTGGTGTAAACAACCTCACAGAAGCCTTCGGGCTTTATTTAGCTTTTTATTTATTTTTTTATTTTTACCAAGTTTGGTCCTGCCAAATTCCGTCTGCTATCTAGGTCTCCTCCAATCACATGATACCACAAGCGCTAGGAGGCTGAAGGCAAACGCAGGCTTCCTTCCGAGTCCTGTGAAGCTCCACTGAATCTTTGCGTCATTGTACAGCCGAATGTGCTCGGAGGAGAACGCTAACCGCCAGCTCGGTTACGTCAGCTGAAAGATGCCTGCACTGGCTAGCATTTCGCTGAGTGATGGGGGAGACGGGGGGCCATCCTGTCCACCTAGACAGTGAGAGAGAGAGAGAGAGAGAGAGAGAGAGAGAGAGAGGACAGCTTACTCTTTTGGACTCCCAGCCATGGACGGCTGTAGCTTCACTGAGGATCAAAATTCTTTCCCTTTTTAAAGCTTTTATTTTCTGGCAGGAGTTAAATCTGGGTGAAATGCTGACTTATGGAGGTCTGACATTATTTGTAAAACACCACCATCACATTTGCAGCGTAGTACATATTTTGTGCAGTATGCATGTTCACAGGTCCCCCCACTTCCCCCCCGCCCCCCTCCCCGCCCCTCAGGGCTGGCATGCTCATGTGAGCGCTTTCAAATCATTTGTGTTTTAGAGATTTGGAAAGACAGCGCTGGAGGGAAAAAATGGTTTTAACATTTGTATAAATACAGATGAGGCCTCAGATAACACGTGTAGGTTCTCTGGTGGTTTTGGATGGTAAACAAAATGTCTATATCTGTGTTGTCGTCATGGCGACCCCTGGTTCCCATCACCACCACTGTAAAGAAATCTGAACACATTTCACACCAAACCACCCTGAATCACTCTGTTTACATCTCACACACACACAATTATGCAGGAAATTTGGAGAACGGGTGGAATTCTCCTACAAGACCAGAAGGTTGTTTTCAAAAGGTTGTTGCCAGCAAGATGATCAGGGTTGCCAGATCCCCAATGCAAGTTGCTATAGAATTATTGTTTATTGTAAAACCTTTTACCGACTTTAAGTTTTATTTTTAAAAAAAAGTATGTAAACAATGTGCTTGTACTACCACTAATAATAGTAAGAATGATTGTTTATTATTTATTACTAATAATAGTAATAAAAGTAATAATAATCAGCCCTTATCATTTTTGTAATAGTAATAGATAGTAAAGACATAACAGTAATACAAAATGAGAATAAAAAGGTTTTTCCTTTCAGTTATTAAGGGCCATATCCTGCATTTTCTTGTGTTTTTTTTTTTTTTTTTTTCTTCCTGAGGTCCATTCTTAACATTTGTGTGATTATATGTACAAAAACAGCCATAATTCATTTTCTATGACCAAACTCTTTTTAATCTCTTACAATTAAACAAGCTGTTGTTTATTGTACGTTTAAGACTGATATATGTGATATATGTAAATGAGCCCTGTTCTGACACCAGTCCGGGCTGAAACACTCCTTATGACTTCAGCATTAATGGGCAGAGCTGAACTGCCGCAGGCAGAATAGGTGACATCACAAAAACAACATACTGAAAATGGCCTGTTTTTGCAGCTTAATCTTTATATACCGACTGTAGTGAAGTTTCATTATATCCCTTTTACAATATTTACATATTACATCATTCAAAAAAAGGGAAGAACCCTCAGCTGTCCGTGATATGGGCACTTGGATCATTTTCGTATTCTTACGACAAAATGGTGGAAAATAAAACATCTGATGACTTTGAGTGACAATAAATATGACGACTGATGTCCTGGAAAAACAGGGGCATGTAAATGCCCAAGGGGGAGGTTGGCATCGGCGCTGGCATGTGGGGGACTCAGAAAAAAGGAGAAAATGTGATGTGTCAGCGTTTTGCGTGCGTCAGCGTTAGCAGGTCCCATGCAAAGTGCCTCGATTCATAAAGGCTCAGGATGCAAAGGCAAGGAGTTCAGCGCAAGGAAAAGTGAGGAGAATATGACATTGGAGTTTGCCTGCAGCAAACATAATTCGCTGCGTGGAAAGAAAACAACACCTCTGATAAATGTTGAAACTGCTTAAAGGGAAATTCCACCCATTTTGGTTTGGTGTGAAACGATTCATTGTACAGAAGCAAACCAAATTAGATCTCTTTATAGTGGTGGTGATGGGAACCAGGGGTTGCCAAGACTGCAACACAGATATAACCATTTTATTTACTATCCAGAACCACCAGTGAACCTACACATGTCTTCTGAGTTTAAATGGAATGTGGATGATAGAATTCATAACCATTTCATGGAGTAGCTTTCTGTGAGGGAGCTTTAAAGGTGGACATCTGGTTCCTATCACCACCACTGTGAACAACTCTGACTCTGGGAGATTCTCTAGAACGGAGTGTTTAACGCTAAACCACACTAGCAGTCTTTAGCAATATGAAATTTATTTGGACTAAACCTGGAATTAAGAATGATACTATTGCCTCAAATCAAATTGGTTAGAAATCAGTGCCATATTGTAACTGCATACTACTTCTGAGAAAACAGCGTTTAGCTAGCAGACTAGCTAGCTAGCAATCTGTAGTGGTCGGAAATTTACATGGGCTATACCAGGAGTTCAGAATGATGCTGTTGCATCATTCTGAACTCCTGGTAATAGCCCATGTAAATGAAGGAGGAAAGCTGGCAACTGCATGCTACAGTCACGAGCTAGCATTTAGCTAGCAGTCTATAGCAGTAGGAATTTGGGATAAGCCTGGAGTTTAAATGATGCTGTTGCCTCAAGTCAGATTATTTAGGAATTAAGTTGTACAACCAGTGCCAAATTACTAGTAACTGCATGCTACTAGCGACAAGCCAGCATTTATCTAGCCGGCTAGCAGTTTCCAGCAGTAGGAAATTTATTCGGGGTAAACCAGGAGTTAGGAACGACACTCAGATTAGTAAATATGCCTAAATTGCAGTCTCCAATGAGTTTTATATGTAAAGCCGGCGACTGTATGCTACAGTCCTGGGCTAGCATTTAGCTAGCAGGCTAGCTAGCAGTCTGTAGCAGTAGGAATTTGAGCTACACCTTGGGTTAAGAATGATTCTGTTGCCTCAAACCAGATTATTTAGGAAGTAAGTTTTGTTGGCAGTGCCAAAATCTAGTATCGCTACTGTACTACAAGCCAGGATTTGGTTAGGAAGCTAAGTAGCAATAGGAGACTTATTTGGGCTAAACCTGTAGCTAAGTATGACACTGTTGTCTCAAAACAGATTAGCAGTGTAGTTGTGCCAAATTGGAATCCCCACTTAGTTCAGTGTACAAAGCTGGTGCACTTCATAGCATGCTAGAGTGATGGGTTAGCTAGGAAGTTAGCTGGGCTAAACCTGGAACTTTAAGAAAGATGTTGTTGCCTCAAGTCGTTTTTGTGAGGAAGTTAGTGTAGTTAGAAGGCTAGCTAGCATCATAACCATTTGTTTCCTCATGAAAGTGCTTGGCTCAAAAACTGAGTAAATGTGCCTTAATTATACACTGTATTTAATATTATAAACTATTATTTGCAGCCCCAGCTCCAGTGCATCTGCAGTGCATCTAGACTGACTCCCTGTTCTTTGCCCTGTTGAAGCAAGACAGTGTGTGAACAAATTCTTCCAGCCTCGCCGCTGTGAATGGAAAAATCCAGAGCTGTATGAAGAAGCCTGTTCCCTTTGGAGGCCCTGGGCCCGACCAGGACAAGGCTTCCTTTCAGAGGGAACAGGAGTGGTCTTGTGGGGGAGAGAGAGAGAGAGAGATCCACTGCTTTTGGTTCCTCTGTGCTGGAGAGGTGCTGGTTTCCAAGTCTGATTAAACATTGAAGAAGTTGGAAGGGGAAGGCCTCGCTGGCGAGTTAATATTAATGGATCGCTCGTGTTTCCACCACAAGTTGGTGGCTCTTTTTTGAAGAGCAATTAAACATCTCAGCTCAGTAGAACGAAAAAGGAAAACACTCATAGCAGAGATGCCTTTTTTTATCTCTTAACACCGCACTATTTCGTGCTTCAACAGAGACGCGAGGAAGTCTGTGGTGAGTTCTACAAGGAACCACTGTAAATACTGCAGTTTGGTCCAAGACTTGGTTTAATCTTTCCTGTTTCTACTATAAATCTGCTGATCTGCTGATCTGAGGACATTTGTTCATGTTCCTCTAATAGGGCAGAGGAAGAGCTGGGCCAGGCAATGACGTTTATGTCCTTGAAGGCCTCCAGACCAGCATGTAACTCCACCCGCATGCTGTAACTGTAGTATTTGCAATGTCAGGATTGCACAGAAGGAGGCAAAGCTGCAAACCTTTGGCCGTGCTCCACTGACAGGCAGAGTGAAAAGTCTGGACTGAACTTCCTTCAGATCAGCCTCAGCCAGACAGAGACTGCATGCGTGAAGGTGTGAAGGTATTGTATGTGTGTTGTTAAGAATAAACAGTTGCCCGTGCAAACCAGAACCTTTGGTCCGGTATAATTAGCGAGCTAAGTATCTCCCCTCGCGCGCTTCAGAGGCAGGAGTCTCCTTGGAGAAATTCTCCGAATGTAATCGTGTAGTAAAAAGAATTCTTGCCACAACCTGCCAGGTGTTGCATTGTCTTTCGCCCAAGCAGAGGGCCCAGGGGTGCCTTCCCTCACTCCTGAAGTATGGGAAACATTTCTTCTTGGGTCGAGAATTCCTGAAGCTCGGTCCAGTCTTTGATCCATAATTCAGTTTGATCTTAACAGGCGTTGGCCCAAGCAAACCTACCCAAATGGTGCCAGGCTCAGAAAGGCGGAACAGTGGTGCGCACTTCATGGTTTCCTGAAGGAACTGTCTCAGTGGAAAAACACTTCCTGGTTATTTTCCAGTTTTATGACCTCGGCTGTCTGCAGGCCCCTCTCCTTTTTCACATCAGTCCTTCACGGCATAAAATGTCCTCATGGGGTCACGTATTTTAGAATGGTTTAAGATGACCATGACAGGTTATAAAACCTTATGTGAACTATCATGGTTTTCGTGTGCAATTTCTATTTATTTGCTGTTTTTCACATATTGGGAAAAAAATCTATATAAAATGTGCTGTAACTTTTGCACAGTATTTTTTAATACAATTTCTGAATAATTAGATGGTTAAGATGTAAACAGAGTCATTCAGAGTGGTTTGATGTGAAATGCTCTGTTCTAGAGAAACTTACAGATTCAGAATTGTTCACGTTGGTGGACGTCCACCTCTAAAAGGAAAGAGGATTTTGGCCTTAAAACCCTTTAATGGTGGAGGATTACATAATAAGCAGTGTCGTGAGGCAAAATAGTCCCAAAAGAAAATGTATTATTCCAGATTTTCCACTATTTTACCATGAAATGGTTATAAATATGGTGCCTGAGACACATTTACAATACTTTTGAGAAGATTCTGGCCTAAAACATATTTTTTTAAATCCATACATGGCGGAGGGATACATGTAGGGTGTTATGAGGTAAAATAGATTTAGGGATTTCAGATAAAATAATAAATTTCAGATTTAAAGCTGCATTATGTACATTTTGGAGATTTAGAGGCTTCTCTGGTGGAAATGTCTAATTGTGCTTTGGCCCCCTTCCCCGAGAGGATGAATCTGATGATTGAAAGAGAATTCAAAGAGAAAGTCAAAGCTTGGTGAAGTTAGGACATTGTTGGGGTTTATCCTAAAGTTAGGACAGTATTTAGGAGGTTTAGTCTAGTTAGGATGTTTGTGTAAGACCTGTTTTCTTACCTGGAGTTAATGATGAGATGTTATGAAGTTAGGAACTGTTATTCTGTAATAGCTACTGTCCTAAATTCAGTCCATACTTAAGTGGTAATGGTGAATAAACACATCAGATTTCAGGCTCCTGGTTCCTCAAGCCCTTACTGGGACTGCATTGGCTTATTCTGCTTAGTTGAAGGTCTGCAGGCCTTTTGGAGCTTCATCTGGCTGCCTCCTAATGACAGATTGAGTTCAGAGTCATGAGCCTGGTCAGCACTTTCTTTTCATTAAGCTCATCCTAATGTGAAACCAATAGAGGGTCTCATTGTCGTTTAAACTGATGGGTGTTGGTGAGTTGACGACACATCTTTACGTTTGTCCAAGACAATATTGTGTTAATTCACAGAGGCGTTTAAAAGGTAGCTTAAAATTTAACGTGATAATTACCACATAAGTGGAAGTGGGAGTTAACTGGTCATAAAAGGGAGCTACCACAGGGGCCCTTTTCCAGTCATGTCTTACGCAAGATTTTAATGCAGAATCCATATGTGAATGCTTGGACTAATTGCAAGTCTTCATAACTGTGAGAAAGAGCGCATCATGCTGTAATAAGCATAAATAGATATCGATATGTCCCCAAATCGAAGCATTGTAGCCATACCAAATTGGGTAAAAAAGTCTTAGCTGAAAAAGAAAATAAAGAATATGTCTGAAAACCAAAGCTGAAAACTTTTTTTTTGATTACCTTTTTATTTATGCTTTTGAATGAACTGTATACAAAATATAACAATAACATACTGTTATTTTTTGGGATGTTGCAATTTGCAGTCTTTTGTCAAGAGTTTTTATTACAGGAACTTTGTTTCTTTTGCAGTATTGTCATCAAAACCTGTAGTGGGACGTTTTTTGGGTGTTGTATCTTCTCATGACACTAAACATGAGCAGAGATTATTAATATCTGATGTCCCTCCTAGATACCACAAAATAGTTTCACGTGCTAAAAAAAAACTAATTCCATTGAGTTTTTCCACATCATGTTGTACAATTAACATCACATACATATTAATTTTAATATTACATACTAGCATCACACACACAGGTTCAAAAAGAAGGTAAGGCTCGATGTTTAGGCCTCAAACGATCTCTAAATCAACACAATACTGATGAAGATATGATGACAATAGTAGGTAATTCACTCTTATCCTCAGAAGACGCAGAAGTCAGATTCATCCATGTGTGGGGGTCTGAAATACAACCAATGTTACAGAACAGTCTTCTGCACCTTGCTTGCAATTTCCACCAGAAGGGTCTCCAAGTCCTCATATTTTACATAGTGTTTACTTGTAAAGTCTTAGATTATTGTTAGTTTTGAGACTTTGTTGTTTAGCTTAGGATTAGATTGTAGATCTTTGATTTTTTTCTTTTGGTCTAAAACCAAAAGTGCCGTTTTTGACAGTTTTTGGCCAAACATTTTAGGGGCTGTAATTTTGGGGCATGGCTAATAGATGCATCGTCGGTGATGGCTAGCGGGCACTTCACCAGGTTCACCGAGACCTCCAGATGGGTCCACCACCTTCATGGGTTTTGTACCTCTCTGGAGATTCTCTAGACCAGTCGCTGATTATTTCTTTGTTTTATCTACTCTACACACCTGACCCAAGGTGCTTATTTGCTTAAGTTGAATCAAGTGAACTTGTTGAGATGACGTCCAAAACTATGCATATTGCTGGTTTGCCAGGACTAAAATGGAAGCCTCTGCTCTACACTGAGGGAAACAATCATGATCAAGGCACAAGTATCATATCATTAGCATTTCCAGATACTCAAAGTTAGACTACTTGGATCAGATCAGGAATCAGAACATCCCTATCAAGTAGTGAACATCTAAAATTAGAAGCATTTTTTATCTTCTTATTTTATCTAATATACCATTGGAATTCACACTGAGACAAAGCCAAACCTTCTTTAACACCCACCCCCCCCGAGCTTCTCCAAAACCGTAAAGAAAAGGCACAATCGGAACTAAATTCAACAGCTTCTTCAGGGCATGTCATCAGATCTGCTGAGACTGTGTCAGCAGTGGAGAAGACCTTGAGGTGGCCTTCCACAAAGAGTGCTTCTTAGTTCTGCTTTCACAAGCACCAATGGCAACGCAAGTGCACACACAAAAAAGGAAAAGCAAGAACGGAAGCTGGCTAAGGTCTTTGCTCTAGGTTACTCCATCCCATCTGTGTAATAAGATAGCAGGCTTGTAAAAGTGGGCAAGGAAGGAGCGTGGAGAAACAAAAAAAGAAAAAGGCCCTCTTCATGGCCTTGAGCAGCACAAAATGGTGGCTGACCAGTGTCAGTGGTTGCTGCGACGCTGCAGTGGCTGAGTGTGTGTGAAATGGAGTCCTGTGAGCTACGCTAGCGTTTGGCCAGTCACCGCTGCTCTGATGCAGAAGATAATTCTGTCAGCCCAGCGAGGTGACTCCTCCACCAGAGCCTGAGCGACTGTCCTCTGAGACGGTGGACCTTACCGCTCGTTCTCCATGCAGAGATCTGGGTTGGTGTTTTGTTATGCTAACTAGCGCCGTTTGGAGCGTTTAGTAGATCATTGATGATCTTTTTGAAGCTTTTTTGAGGAGCTGTGGTCGTTCAGGTTGCACACTGCTCAGAGGTCTTACTGCATCGTCAGGGGAGTCGATTTACAGAGCAGGTTCCTCGGCTTGTTGGATGGCATGTGTGAAGATAGCCAAGGTAGGGACGATAGGGTCACTCAGATACTCAAGTAACTGTTTGAGGTGTCGGTGTTCAAATACTGAAATGACTGTTTGGGAATCTGTTACGTTTCACCGAGAAATGATAGAAAATTTAGAGCAATATTTTAGGGAAACATCAATTTTTTGTTTTCTCAGGACTACAAAGTGTGACAGTTTTGCTTATATTTAAGATTATTTACATGTGATATATAAGATTATATACGATTAAGTACATTAAGTTACACTTTTCTTCTACAAAACACAAATGAGCGCCTTAACGACCCAAAGAACCTAATCTGTTTTCTTTCTAATCAGACTAATCTTGTTCTTGCAAGTTTCTCCTTTGAATCATGTTGCGAAAACCAATAAATGACCGATATATTTCACCATATTTCTCTCCTCTCAATGTAAACTGAGCGGTCATAATTATGGGTAACACTTCTGTAAGCATTCCCCTGGCCAATCACAAGGCTGCATTTCTGACCCCGCCCACACTGATCAGTTTCAGAGTCAGAGAAGCTTAGCGAGCTGTAGCTACCTATCACCCGTTCACTTGTTTATCCAACACCAACATCGTTTGCTTGTCAATTTTTTTTCGTCCGTCCATTTGTTCATTCGTCCGTCCGTCCTTATGCACGTCTGTTCATCCATGACTGTTTCCATCCACATCAAAAGCTGGATAATGATTTTAACTCTGTATGAGGGCCGGGGCAGGCTAGGAGTACTAGAAACAGAGTTGTCAATCAAGCTGCTCATTAGCCACGCCCACTCAGTTCTCAGATAGGCCTCATCAGTGGATTCTAAGCCGTTTTACCTTATTTATATCATATTTTTCGTTCAAGCTTTACTATTTATAGAGCACTTCAAGTTTAATATCATATAAATATTTTTCAGATTTTACTCTGCGCTCCCTGAGACTTTAACGTGAGCATGTTGTTAAAGACAAAAGGCACAACAGAGCTGAAAAAGCTTCTTGTTAACAGCTTGAGTAGCACAGCCTTAGCTTTTTAGCTAGTCGTGCTAACTAGTCTATCTGATGGAAGGTACAGAAACAAGAACAACAAAATTTCTTTGACAAACTAACATGGCACTATGGTCACTGAGCAGTAAAGACTTAATGTAGGACATGATGAGTCCTCATTAGCATTCAGCGTTGTTCTGTTTAGCTGTAGTGCTAGCATAAGCTTATTAGTAAAACTAGCCTCTGTTACGCGTCCAACACAAAAACGTCAGTTTTCCTTTGCTGTTTTGGAATAAATGAACGTCTTTTCTAATTTATTCCTGCTAAATTTTTGTCCAACTCGATTTTTTAGGCTAACTCCAGCGCTATCGGCGCCAGTATCATGAAGCACCTCTAATAATTTTGTAGTAGTGTTAGTTAGCAGGCTAGCATATTGTACTTGTCATGACAAATTCTTGTTTCTCGACAAAAAAAAAAACGTTCTCAATTAGCGATTTATGCTATGCTAGCTATTGAATGTTAATTACATACCGACTCAGCTTAATATCACTAAAAAGCTGTTTTTAGACTCTAAAAATATCTGTATTATCCTTTCAATGCTGAGAACGTTTTCTGATATGGACATAAACACTATCAGACTATTCCACCTGCAGTTTTAACACGAGGCCAAACTCGGCTGACTCTCAGCCAGCTTCCTGAATGAGTTTTCCTGTTCCACCTTAAATGGCGCAGCAGTTATTATAACGCCTGAGCCACCTGCATGTAGCTGCAGCACCATTTAAGGCGAAACGGAGGGGAGCTGGCCCTGAGACCGGAAGGTTGCTGGTTCAATCCCCAGCACCGACAGACCATGACTGAGGTGTCCTTGAGCAAGACACCTAACCTTTTACGTATCGTGCATTTAGCAGCATTATCGTTAAATTTAGTAAAGTGAGCCCACACTTTTGAGCGTCTTACCCTTTCAGCCATGACTGGAGAGCACAGAGTGACGCTCAGCATTCGTCGATCCAATCCAGCATCACCCATTTGAACATGCCAGCTGTGTAGAACCGTCTAGAACCAGTCAGGAACCGTTACCAGTTTAGTGCTGGTTAGATACCCAGACCTTGTGCTGTTTTTGCTTTTTTCCTTACCTGCAGTTAATCCATGCTCAGATGTCCAACTTAGCCGAAATACACATCCGTAATTCCGAAGCAGCAGAACCCATAATCCTTTATCTCCTTTGGAGTCTTATGCAAGAGGCCAGCGTGCATGAGTGGTTTGTGTTGCAACTACATCTTTCCAAGCAGACAATGGAGGCCCTCTGGTAGATACAAAGGTAAAGTCCCTCAAGGAAGGTTGTTTAAACTGCTGTAGGCCTTTGACTCATAAGCAGAAGAGCAGTGTGGAAGGAAGACGAAGCGTGTGATTCATCTGGAAGAATGCTGTGGGCTTTCAGTCAGTGTTAAAGGGTAGATGAGGTGAAGTTAGCCATCTGCTAGGATTTCACACTAGACGTTCCTGTGCAGGGTCCCAGACATCAAACAGCAAATTATAATTTCAGTAAAGGATTAGCATAAAGTCACAGCTGCCACTAATGGTATTTTTAAAGGCACGGTCTAGTTTAAAGCTTTCCAAGTCAGCAAAATAGACATAGTTGGGCTCAGGGTGCTGGTGTTTGCGTCAGCTTCGTCGTTCATTTGTCTCAGGGTTTACGAAAGTGCCGATCAAATGAGTCGAAGATGTTTCTTATTAGACATCCAGCATTTGGTTTAATGGTATTCAACAAAGCACTGCCTAGACAGGTTTTATGCAGGAGGCTTCAGCTCTTCAGCTCAACTGTCAAATCAGGCCTGTTGTGGTTGGATGCTTTGCGTATTCGATGTTTTAAGTGTATTTTGTTCAATACAAAGAAAGGTAAAATGGCTTAAAATGGTTCTGTCACATCTTTACGTCCTGCACTTGGGACTCATGGGAAATGCAGTCCATATAGTATAGTTAGCATGTTCCTTTATTCTAGCAGTTCCACTTTTCAAATGTTAAAGACTGCCAAGGATCTTTAAAGGCACAGTATGCAAGATTTAGGTGGTCTATTGGCAGAAATGGAATATAATAAGCAAAACCATGTTTTTATTAGTGTATAATCTGCTGTATCTCTGAATTGTTGTGATTTCATTATCTTAGAATGAGCCCTTCATGTCTACATAGGAAGCGGCTCCTCTTTCAACAGAGGCTGCCATGTTCTTACAATGATTCTACAGTAGCCCACAATAAACAAACCAAACACTAGCTCTACAGGGTGCTGTTTACACTTTTACACTGAAGCAGCAGCTTAAATTTGGTGGTGCTGTAGCTTCAGTTGGAAGACGCAGAAGAAGAATCAGTGGATGATGCTGGTGCTGGATTACAGCTGAGTGTGGTGAGAAGTTTGAGAACCCAAATTTTGACAAATGCAGGATCAGACTTTTTATTTAGCCCAAGAATAAGAGAGGGAGGGTCAAAGAAGAGAAAGCCAAATGAAATCGAGACCGATAACAAAAGCAAACCTGAACTGTAGGTTCTACTACATGCTTGGTAAGGGAGGGGTGAGGGAGTAGGATTCAACTGGATGCAGTCTGCAACCTCACCACTAGATGTCTCTAAATCTTACACACTGCACCTTTAAAACTGAGGTAAACTACCTGTGATAATGTAAGACATTGCCAGCTGGTTAAAAAAAAATGCTTTAGCCCAGTTTATTAGCATTAGCTATGTTGTTTAGTAAGTCTAGCAGGTTTATTTACTTTCTTAAACCTGGGAAAAAAAGCTTCCAAAGTGGTGGTGATAGGAAGCAGATGTCCAACTCTAAAAGCTATCTCACAGAAGGTAACTACATGGAATGGTTATGAATTCACTGCTTGATGACTGAGACACTGTTTTATGATTGTTTTGAGAAAATTTCAACCTTGAAATCCATTCATGGTGGAGGGATACATAATATGCAGGTTGCTGTGAGGCAAAATAGTCCGCAAAGAAAATTGATTATTTTCAATTTTCCGCTATTTTCCCATCATCAACATTCCATGTAAAACTCAGAAGACTTGTGTAGGTTCACAGGTAGTTTTGGACAGTAAATAAAATGGCTATATTTGTGTGGATGTCTGGTTCCTCTCACCACCACTGTAAAGAAGCTTGAACCGTCTCACCTCAAAACTCTCTGAATTACTTTGTTTACATCTCAACCACCAACATGTTGAAAAACCAGTGCGTTTTTTCATTGAAAGCTTTGCCGTGTGTAAAGAAATGATCAGAATTTAATATCTGTAGATATTAAAATGTAGTAGTACAGTAGTAAAGTAAAAGTAGTTTTTATGCCATCTCTACTCTAAAGTCATGCCATCCTGGCGTGTGCTCATCACGCTAGTTCTTATAACACATTAAGAGCTGACTAGTTCCTTGTATGTTATCTTCGGTTACACCTGAGTTTTTCATGCTTTTTCAACCTCTAGCAGTACTAGTCTCGAAGGCCAGAGCTGCACAAATAGGCCCTTTGTTATTGTCCCATATTTCAGAATTTAAGAAACTTCCCTGTTCCGTTATCTCTTTTTTCCTTCTCATCACTGCTTGTTGTTTTGCGTTTTATAAAATCATCACGAAGGTTAGAAGGCTGAAATCTGCTCTTTGGAAAGGGGCTTGTGTTGGTTGCTTCTTTGAGATGTTAGTTGGTTAATGGTTGACCTAGTTCCGCTGCCATCTGGTTCCTGGAACGGATTTGCTGTGAAATAAAAGCCAATGATTTTTGGGGAAGAAGAAGATTACAGACCATGTCATACTGGGAGATCCAGAGTCCCATGTTATGAATATGAAAGCGCTGCGTGGTTTGTACACATGTAGAGACTGTGAGGCGAGTTTGCGGTGTCATACTTGCTGATGCTGATAAATGAATTTATCTGTAATATTAGAGAGGCTGAGGTCTGAAAAGGTGGACTGATATGTACATCTGTTCAGTACTGGTCAAAATGTTTTATATTGTTTTATCTTACAGAATTTCATCATATTATATCAAACTACAAGGTAAGATAAGTTGAGGGGAAAAAAAGGAATGTAAATAGAGTATTGGTCATGTTATTTCAAATAAACTTGTAAATGAAACATCTGAACTACTTTTTGGTTAACAGTTTATCATATTTAAATCTACACTGTGTAAGTTATCATTTTATAAAATAAAAAATAACATTAATAAGGCAGGCAATTTAATATTTTAATGGTAAATAATAACCGCTTCTAAGTTATTAAATGACTTATAATGCACTTTTATTATCTACAATTATTTTCAGATGATTTACCTTGAGATTTGCTTCTGATATACAGGCGTATTAGATATTAATTTGTTATAATAAAATTAATACCCAGTATGGGGTTCTAATAGATTTAATATTCAGAAATCAGTTTTAATACTATTTATATCTAGATTGAAGTGCTAATAAAATGAATGTCCAAAATGTTTTAGTAAAATATTAGTAATTAAATTCTAAAACATTCCATATCCAGAATGGTGTTCTAGAAAAATTAATATACAGAATGAATTTCTAAAAAAAATATCCAGACGTTTTGTATGAAATTAACATTCAGAATGAAGTTTGGATAGATTTAATACCCAGAATAAAATGAAAACTAAAATTAAAATCCAGAACATTTTTATTAGAATTGATATAAAAATTAGTGTCCAGAATGAAGTTGTAATAGAATTAATAGCAGAAACAAAAAATCTAATTAAAATCCAGAATATTTTTGATTATTTATCCAAAGTTAACCTTTAATTAAATTTGTATCCAAAACTAAGTTCTAATAGAATTAATGTTTAGAGTAAAAGAAAAAAAAATTAAATTCAGAATATTTTTAATAAAAAATAATACCCAAAATTACATTTTAACAAAATTAGTGTCCAGAATTAAGTATTGCTAGAATTAATATCATAAATAAAGTTGAAAAATGATTAAACCCAGAATATTTTTTATTAGAATTAATACTCAAAATTAAAATGGAATAAAATTAGTATCACAATTAAGTTTTGCTAGAATTAATACTGAGTATATCCATCCATCTATTTTCTAAGCCGCTTCTGGTCAGGGTCGCGAGGGGGGTGCTAGAGCCTATCCCAGCGGTCATCGGGCGGAAGGCAGGATACACACTGGACATGTCGCCAGTCCATTGCAGGGCAAATACTGAGCATATAAAAAATAAAAATAAAATGAGATTCATCATTTAGAAATAATTATTATACAAAAATAAATAGTAATATAATCAGTATCCAAAACCAAAGGTCTAACAAAAGTAACAAAAGAAGGAAACTGGTATAAAATTAATATCCAAAAGTAGAGATCAAGGCAAATATCTTGATAAAATGAATGTGAATAGATAATTACATCATATTATTTATTATTTTATTCACTTTTTGTTCACATATTTCTTCCAAATTTTTTAATTAAACGTTTAAAAACACCTTTTGGTGAGTAGTTTAAAACATTTAAATGTGCACACTTTTTATTAGAGAAAATAACTAAAGTGCTTTATGCGGTCAGTGATTCCTTTGAATAGTAAAGTAAATAAGAAAGAGAAACTAAAAAAGGAAAAGGAACATGAAAATCCACAGTGGTTTATCTAGAACAGTGGGTTTCTGGCTCTGAATAGCTGAAGCTGTTGTCTAGCGTGCCACTTCGCACTGGAACACCTAATGAATACTTCATTGATTTCACTCTCCAGTCAAAAATGTGGCACATAAGATCGATGCTTCATCTCGTAGGTGTCTAGCTTCCTAATTTGAGCTGCAGCACATGATGAGAAGGTTTGAGGAAGTTGAAGCTGTACAGGCTTTTGTGATGTGATTCATGACCTTTGACGATCATTCCTGTGAGAACGCGGAACGATGCATTTTAAAGACCACTTTGGCTGCATGATCTGACCAGGGCTCGCTTGTTAGCCTTTGGCTAACAACCACATTTGTAGGCTATAGCGTAAGGCTACGCTTAAAAGAAGAAACAATAACTTGAAAAAGATTTAAACAATATTCACCATTTTGGTTGAATTTGCTTTGACCTTTTCATGGTTTCTGGTGAGAGTAGACTGTCCTGCAAAAATGTATCACACAAAACTTCAGTATATTTTCTTGATTCTCCATACGCATCATGATATTTATTTTTTCTGAGGTTTGATAAGTAGGAAGAGTAAGAAGGAAAAGAACTGGTAGTGCCTCATATAAATAAAGACACACTGTTTTTAATGAGCAGCGCTAATAGCCCCCTTTTGTGGAGAATCTTCAGCCTGCTAAATGTGAGTGAGTCTGTTACTAGCGAGGCCCATGAGGTGATTTGCATTCAAAAATCCTTTAAAAAAGGAAATAATGCTTTTTTTAAACCCAGTGTTTCATGTACTGCCCTACTAATTATGCTAAATATGCTCTTTTTGTAATGAACCATGTTCAGAAAAGCATATTGTGACATAATTTATAATGATAAAATAACAAAACCACTCTAGTTTCTTGTTTTGTCCCACGCTGTCAACCAGTTTGCCAGTTTACGCTGGACTGAAACAAAGAACGGACGTAATCACATCGTCATCTAACAGAAGATTTAGATTTGATGGATATTTCAAAACGATGCTTGATAATGTATTTATTGTGCTCCAGAAGAGACTAATGTTTTTTGTCATTGGGTCTCTGTGATAAAATATCTGTATATTATTAAATTTACCGCATTTGTGATCCTAATAAATGTTAATCCAGGTAGATTTCACAATTTCTTCATGTTATGAATATGCACACTAATGTTCAAAAGTCTGGAATCAGTGTTTTCAACAATATAAAACCAGATAAATGTATAAAATGATGCAACTATGCTAATACATCACTGCAACTTGTAATTATGTATTAGGGCTGCTCGCTAAATCGTATTATTATTTTTATCATGATATAAGTTTCCACAATATATCATTAGGGCTGCAATGACATCCAATCAAATTGTTAATCAAATAATTAGAATCCACAAATGCTTCCCTGTGCTGGGCTAGAACCCTGCTCTCCTGCATGGACAACATGTAACTTCAGCTACTCGCCCAATTACAAAACACTCACCATGTCAAAAACTACACTGTCTTGAATGGCTAGCCTGTAGTAATACCTTAAACACCATGACTGTTCTCATTCTCACCATTCTATGTAAATTACATAGGCTATGTGAAGCAGCGACGGCCACTGTTACAACAAATCTGCATCATCATGAGATTTTTAAAGAATTCAACATTAATTTATAGATTTACAAGTAAATATTTATACCACCCTGAGGGAGAAACGGCTTAGAAAATGTGTGTGTGTGTGTGTGTGTGTGTGTGTGTGTGTGTGTGTTTATATCGAATCCTTATGGGACTCAATCACATTTTGAAGGCTCAAGATATGTGGTTGGTGATTCCAAATCTTGTTGAAATCATGATGCCCTCAGACAAGTGCAAATTGAAGAACAATTTCAGGAAGCTGTTCTGTCCAAAAAGACCTTCTTTTCAGAAAGTTGTAATTCAGTCTTTTGTCTTTGGCTCTGAAGGCCACCAAACTAGGGTGGTCCTACTCAGACTGTTCTACAAAGCAGCAACGTTCGGGCCAAGTTGTCGCGGCAGTTATTTCTGTTGCTTGCATAACCTTTGTGCGCTCAGTAGGGGCACCGTTTCCAAACCCAAACCAAAATAACTCCTAAAGCGCGTCAGGAAGTTCTTTTCACTCAGTCTCTTTGGTCGCCATGTGACATTTGCAAAGGAGGACCATGATAAGGAGACAAGTGATTCAGGAAGGTTCTTCAGAGGCTTGGCATCTATCACTAGAGGAGCGCATATCGCATATGCACCTCTGCTGATCTCCTGCCCAGCTTTGAGTGAACAACATAAATGATGGAGAATGTGCTTCTAATTATATCAAGAATGTAAGCCGTGGTGTGTGGAAAGAAGATGGCTTGTTCAGAATAGAACCTGGCCTGTGATGATGCAAACACGTTTAGGCAGCATGGGAACCATGGAAAATCTGGCTGTCATGACTGCGTTTCTTGTAGAAATGTAATAATGTGAGGTGCTAATTTGGAGAAACTACATCCAGACCGGGATTACAAACTGGTGCACTAATAAATATAAAGGTTCCTAAGTGGTTCTTGGCATGGGTATATGGTTCAGAGGAAAAACATTTAAATGATATACAACTTTGTTATGTAGAGATTCTTTTAATAGGAATTCCACTTTAATTTTGTTGATTTTTTTGTACATAATTCAGTGTTTGAGTTGTAAAGAGAGTGATTCAGGTTGGTTTGGTGTGAAATGGTTCAGATGTCTTTACAGTGATGGTGACTGGAACCAGGGGTCGCCATGACTACAACACAAATATAGATATTTTATTTAGTATCAAAACCACCAGTGAACCTACACGAGTCTTCTGAGTTTTAAATAATACGTTTCCTCTGGGGACTATTTTGTCCACAGCACCCTGCATTTATGTATACCTCCACTGTGAATGGATTTTGAGGTCAAAATCTCAAATCTATTGTCAAACTATGTCTCAGACATCAGGCAGTGAATTCATAACCATTTCGTGTAGTAACTTTCTGTGGTGGACGTCTGGTTCCTATAACCACCACTATAAACAATTCTGACTAAACAATTTCTCTAGAACAGAGCGTTTCACACCAAACCACTTTAAATGACTCTGTTTACATCCTAAATCTTGGAATTTTAAACTTCTAATTAAAAAAAAAAAAGTGGTTGTGCTGTGCCATTCCATGGCCATTTTTGGAACACCTTTAAGAGTGTAGATAGTTCTTACACTTTGCTCTCTTTGCATGTATTCCAATTGTATAAAGTGCTGTGAAAAACATATTTGCATTTATTGAATGAAAAAAGTCTTTCAACACCAAAATATTTGCCCCTTAGTTACTTAATCAACCAGTCCGGTCAGCATTCAGGATTGCACCTGTAGAAAGAGACTGGGCAAAATGATTTCCATGGGAGATTTGCAGGGCAAAAGCCACTGCTAACCAAGAGGAAGATAAAGGGTTATCTCACATTTATCAAAAACACTAATGACCCCTAAGGCTTTTGGAATAATGTTCGAAAGTGAGAGTCAAAAGTGGACCGATAGTTCTGCTACATCTGGCATAAAGCTAACACCGTTTTCTACAACAAGAACATCATACCAACAGAGAAACATGGTGGTGGTAGTGTGATGTTGTGGGGATGCTTTGGTGGTTTAGGGGCTGGACGACTTGCCATAAGTGATAGAACCATGAATTCAACAGGAAATCCAGCATAAGAATGCCTGTTCATTAGTCTCTGATCTGAAACTCAAGCGGAATTGGGTGACGTAGCGAGACATTTGTCAGGTTCACCTCTGGCATGGCTCAAACAAAACAAAATTAAGACTTCTTGAGATGAACCTCCTTGAGATGCTGTGGCAGGATCTTAAAGAATAAAGCAGATCTGTAAAGAAGAGTGGACCAGAGTTCCTCCACAGCGATGTGACTTATCTTTCATTACAAGACGTGCTTGGTTGCTGCTAAAGGTGGCCCAACCAGTTGTGGATGGACCAATTACTTTTTCACAAGGATGATAGAGGTATCGCAAAACATTTGTCTTTCAACAGTTGAAACGTACGTTTAAAAACTGTGTTTGTGTTTCTTCATGTTCCCCTCATCTTATATTACATTTTACATGAGGATCTGAAACCTTTTAGTTTGACGAATATGCAAAAATAGAGGAAATAGAGGCAAATACATTTTCACAGCATGGTGTTGTTTTAGGGCAGCTCTTAAGTTGCTTGATCACAGGTTTTTTTATGAATAGCTCTACTTTAAACTGGCTTAATGAGCAGACAACCAAAACTGAACTGCATGAAAATGACCACATGCATTTCAATGGTCACCCAGACAGTTTAAACTCATAAATCTTTTGTCTCTTTAGTACGTGTCCATGCTTACTACAAATATAGGTAGCGTAGTCACATTTTTTAGCATTTCTACATGTCAGAAAGTAAAATGGCTAAATGAGCTCAGTTAAAAGTGAAGAAAAAATCAGTCTGTAATTAAGACATGAAGGTCAATGTCTAAGAGCTACGCAAGAGGCTGTAACAACTCCGCCCAAGACCATCAAAGGATTTGAAGAAACTGGCATTCATGGGGATTGAACAAGGTCAGACAGGCCAGAAGTTCATTCCAGTCAAAAGCCTGTAACACCAGTGATTAACCGTCTCTGAAACACAGGCCTATCTTAATGCTACTATAAGTGCAGATACTTCAGCATCAGCTTTTCAGAGAAAATGGCCTGTTTCAACTGAACCAGGCAAAATTTCTGTCACAAAGCTAAAAACAAAAGTATTAGCTAGCATCTAGAAGGCTGAGTTTTGTCTGTACTTTAGTCCATCTTTACAGATCCTAGTGTGTCTTGCAGTATCAGAAGCCACATAGTCATGTATATTTGAGATTACTTAACAAATCCACACAGTTTGAGGCAAGGCAAGCAGTTAGCACCATGATAATTAGGGAATTATATGCTTCACTTGTTAGCTAAATTAGCCTTGTAGCGCCAGTGGAAAACAATGAAGCACAACTCTTTTCTAAATTAATTTAAACTAAATTTTCAACAAAAAAAAAAACATTACAATATGAAATAAATCTCAGTTTTGGCTTGTCTAACAGCATTTTGCTTTTATTTAGCGCTGCCAGCTAACAGTTAAGGCTAGCAAGCCAGGCTAACATTGTGGCTATTTTCTAAGCTTTAGCCTCAAGCTTTTGGACACTGTATGTTCTAATAAAAGCTAAGCAAATACATTTGAAGTGACCTAAATTAAGCCCTTTCAGTTATAATCTTTCAGCATGGCATTTTTATCAGTCTACATTGCTAATGTTTAATAAGCTGTTGCTATTCGGTATTTTTATGTGATGCTGAGGAAAAATTTATGGTGTAAAACAAAAAAAAAAAAGATGTTCCTTTTTCTGGTGTTCTTAGCTATCGGTTAAGGCTACTATAGCTAATAGGCTAACTTTGTGATCGTTTTCTAGCCAACGCTAAAGCTTCAGCTTTGAGGCTGTATTTTTGCTGTATTAAATGCTAAATAAATGTATTTGAATTTAAGGTAAGCCTTTTCATATAATCTCTGATTAGCCTACATTAAAGTTTAATAAGATGTTATTTATCTGATACAGAAAAGGTTGTCTTGTAAAACAATCTCCTTAGCAGTTATTTTGTTGCTAATACTAAAGCTTCTTGATAAGAGAGTGTTAGCTTAAAACATTGACGCAGTTCACACGTCACGCTGACCATCAGGACTTACTCTGTGTCCAGAGTGACTTTGTGGAGATTCCGTCAATAATCCAGTTCAGAAGACCACTCTATTTAAATGGGGGACTTCACATGTACGAATCTAGAACTTTCCCTCGTGTCTCAAACAGTTGTCTGACTGACTCAGACTCTGAGTTTAGTGTTGATAATCTTACAGCTAAATACGCTTAAAAAAAGACTCAAAATGCAGTCACACTTATAAAACTGAGGCTAATCGCTAGCCATGCGGCGCGTCCATGCTCCTGAGCTGAGAGAGCGGGGGAGGGGCGGGGGAAAAAAACGAGACAAAGGCGACCAATGCAGTGTCCCAATTCACTAAACTAGTGCACTTTCCTTCAAGATCACACAAACAGGCCATAACATACCCTTTAACAAATAAATAACAAGAAATCTGACATATTTGGCTCTGTCTTTCAGTTTACATTGATTTTGAGTATTAAAAATGTCAGATATTAAATATGCAACTCAATATGTAATTATAAATAAAGCCTGTCTCGCTGTGTATCAGAGCTTTAGCCCACAGCGTGAATCCAGAAAACTGAAAATCAATAAACAGCATGGCCGCCTGATGCTAACTGTTCATTTTTACTCATAATAACCAACAGAATGAATCACCATTGAGCTTTCAGCTCACAGGCACTCTAGACGAACAATTTCGGAAAAGATATGGGAGGTGCCGCTTGTTTTCAAGATCTCTATAAGCAAAAAATGACAGAATTTAGCAGGCGCTAGGCACATTTTTGGTCACAAATTAGCCGTATTCATAAAGATATCAAATGTTCGCATTTAGGTGTCAAACAATGGCATATTTGAGGAGCCCAGGGTCTCCTGAAAATGGGTTACTAATTTTATCATTTACTGAAAATAATAAGTGTTAAAATAGCTTAGTAAAAGAAGCAGACTAATTGATATGTATTATATTAAAAGCTTTTTTTAATCATTCTACCAAACATGTCATGGCTGACCAGCTGTGCTTGAGCTTTTTTTTTTTTTTTCCAAGCTTTTGCTTTAAGACTGCAGAGTAAGAGGAAGAGACTTGTCTGGGTCAAAAACCACAGCAGTGAAATGTTTGAGGAGCAAAAGTCAGCCAAATGGGCCGATTAGTCAAAGATCTGAATGTTTTTAAATGTGTAGGCCCGACCACCGAGCCTGGATAAGACATTATCACGGTCCAGGCTTGCTTTGCTGGTGATTTTAAGAGAGGCTGTGACCGTGTCAACCAGCATGGCTATCACAGCTTCAGATCCATGCCGTTCCAAAAGGATTACAGGATAATAACCCACGTTTCACAAGTTGTGCAAGATCTATCTAAAAACAGACAACTTTCGACCAGCATCCAATGTCCAGACCAAAGTGTCAGGTCAGATAACTTAAATATTGAGTAACCTATAGAACTACTTTGGAGCTTCTCAGTTTCCAGCATTTATTAGCATAGCAGCTACGAGGCTGAAGTTGGCTTCTCATACAGATTTTTTGTTCCACTTTAAATGGTGCAGCTGTTACATCGTGGCGCCTGAGGGAACGGCTGAGGGAACGTCTCTGGGAACTGCTGTAGAAGAGCTGAGAAGACACAGACATAACCTGCCTGAACTGCGTTTGCGAAAATGTTATAGCAAAGAGTGATTGGTTTAAGCGAACTAGCATTTAGCATAATTTTTAACCTTCTATTGTTTTATATAACGACCTATTTATTTTCAAGTAAATACACGTTCTCCACCTACTGGCTTTTCTGGTGTATGACAAACTCTGACTGTTATAGCTGGGCCTTCAGTTCAGGCCGTAAATATACTTTTTTTTCTTCAAAAACCGAGAAATGAAACTGCTATAAAAATGCTAATTTCTGTTTTTGAAACTTTTGTGGTTGATATCGATACAGATTTTTTTGGAGCTTAAAATCCCCATAACCAAGAGACAAGATCTTAAATCAAGTCAATGTATAAGTAGTATTTCTCATTTTGAAATTGTTATGAGCTTATTACAAGATTTTTCTTCACAGCACTTGTTTTGTATAATTTAGATGGTCTCAGGTACATTTCTTCTTCTTTTATATGTATATATATATACACACACACACTATTTTGCCAAAAGTATTCACTCACCCATCCAAATCACTGAAGTCAGGTGTTCCAATCACATGGCCACAGGTGTATAATCCAAGCTCCTAGGCCTGCAGACTGCTTCTACAGACATTAGTGAAAGAATGGGTCACTCTCAGGAGCTCAGTGAAGTCCAGTCATGAAATTTTCTCGTTACTAAATATTCCGCAGTCAATTGTGAGTGGTATTATAACAAAGTGGAAGCGATTGGGAACGACAGCAACTCAGCCACGAAGTGGTCGGCCATGTAAAATGACACAGCGGGGTCAGCGGATGCTGAGGCACATAGTGCGTAGGTCAGATAGACATAGGTCACCAACTTTCTGCAGAGTCAGTCACTACAGACCTCCAAACTTCATGTGGCATTAGCTCAAGAACAGCGCAGAGAGCTTCATGGAATGGGTTTCCATGGCCGAGCAGATGCATCCAAACCTTATATCACCAAGCGCAATGCAAAGCATTGAATGCAGTGGTATAAAGCGCCGCCACTGGACTCTAGAGCAGTGGAGACGTGTTCTCTGGAGTGACAAATCATGTTTCTCCATCTGTCAATCCAGTGGACAAGTCTGGGTTTGGTGGTTGTCAGGAGAACGGTACTTGTCTCACTGCATTATGCCAAATGTAAAGTTTGGTGCAGGGGGAATTATGGTGTGGGGCGGCCCCTTCCTGTTCCAACATGACTGCGCACCAGTGCTCAAAGCAAGGTCCATAAAGACATGGATGAGTGAGTTCGGTGTGGAAGAACTTGACTGGCCTGCACAGAGTCCTGACCTCAAACCAACGGAACACCTTTGGGATGAATTAGAGCGGAGACTGCGAGCCAGGCCTTCTCGTCTAACATCAGTGTCTGACCTCACAAATGCGCTTCTGGAAGAACGGTGAAAAAATTCCCATAAACACACTCCTAACCCTTGGGGAAAGCCTTCTCTGAAGAGCTGAAGCTGTTATTGCTGCAAAGGGTCATATTAAACCCTATGGTTTAAGAATGGGATGTCACTGAAGTTCATATGTATGTGAAGGCAGATGAGTGAATACTTTTGTCAATATAGTGTGTGTTTGTGTGTGTGTGTGTGTGTGTGTGTGTGTGTGTGTGAATATATACAGTTTTCTTGGTTGCCTGTAACTCTTACATTTCTATATATCACATATTCCTCACACAGTTTCATCAGTTCACTGTTGTCTGTTTGGATCCTCCGTCTTGAGAAGTCCAGCTTTGTTTGAGGTCTGTTCTGTTCCAACCCACATTGGGCCTCACAGGAGTCTTCACAGTGAAGAACATTCCATGGCCTCATGGAAGGCCGTGACTCACATGCTCGGCCCCTCTGGGGGCCTTTTGCCCTCGAGAGGAGAGTAAACGTTAGTTACGGAGTCATCGGTTTGTGTCACTGACTGCTGCGTCAAGTCGAACAACTGCAGGGTGTGTTTTTGAGCGGTCAGATCAAAAGAGAGGAGAAGATGAACATACTTCTCTGGACATGAGGATCTTCTCACTCTCTGCTTATCGGTTCTTCTGATCTAGTGGTGTCACTGTACATTCCCATGACCGTGTTTGCAGAGAGAAATATGTTGATTGACCCAGTCCTTCAGTGTCCGGCATTTTACATAATGTGATCTATGGTGTTATGTAACAGCTTGGTGTGGGCAACTCGTAGCCTCAGGGCCATGGACACTTCTTTTTCCTTGCAGTGTTAATTTTAGCACTGAAGCTACAAGGCTAATTTAGCTAATAAGTAATGGAAGCATATTAGCATGCCATTTAGCATGGTGCTAGCAGCACCAAACTTGTGTGGAGTTGTTTAGTATCTCTGATAGACTTGCTTTTGTGGTTTCTAACACTGTGTAGCTCAGTGTTGTCTATAAATATGGACAAAATTAAAGGCAAAATTCAATGTGGCTGCTACTGTTTTTAGCTACGCCAATAAGGAGTCAGTAACTTGTGTAGGAGCTCTTGAATCATCATTATCTACTTCTGCACTGGTTTGCTGTAGTTTTAGCATTAGCTCATTACTAGTGAGCTGTAGGTTTAACATTAGCTTATTAACATTAGCTCATTACTAGTGAGCTGTAGGTTTAACATTGGCTTATTAACATTAGCTCATTACTAGTGAGCTGTAGGTTTAACATTAGCTTATTAACATTAGCTCATCACTAGTGAGCTGTAGTGTAAGCATCAGCTCATTAACATTAGCTTGTTACTAGTGAGCTGTAGTGTTAGTATTACCTCATTAACACTAGCTCATTACTAGTGAGTTGTAGTGTAAGTATTAGCTCAGTAACATTAGCTTGTCACTAGTGAGCTGTAGTGTTAGAAGAGCCGCTTAACTTAAGCTCATTACTGGTGAACTCTAGTGTTAGCTTTAGCTAATTAACATTAGCTCATTAGTAGCCAGCTGTAGTGTTAGCATTAGCTTATTAAAATTAGCTCATTACTAGTTAGCTGTACTGTTAGCATAGCTCATTAACATTAGCGCATTACTGGTGAACTCCAGTGTTAGCATTAGCTCAAGGGCCCTATCCTGTTTTCTTTTCTTCCCTTTAAGGTCCACTTATGTGTGGGTTATGGACCAAACTAATATACTCATAATCAAAAATGTACTCGTAATGCCTCAAATTCACTGCTTTTGTGATGTCACAAACACCAACTCACTGACTTGTATGCATCAGCTCAGTACAGCTGTCCAGCCAGGCCCTATTCATCTTGCATTCATGAGGAGCATTTCAGCTACGTCTGCTTTTTGAACAAGGGCAGCCAATCAGTATAGAGGGAATTTGCATATGTCACTATTAAAGGCACAGTAGCAGCATCCTGTTTAATGCTAAGGGAGAAAGAGAGAATAGATGATGGAAAAAGAGACAAAAAAATGGAGGATTTGGGCCCTTTAAGCTCTATGAAGCATGCTACCAGAGCGGCGTGTATTTAAAGAGCTTGTCCGCGTCATATTTTTGGACTTGAAAAGCACAGAAGAGATATTTCTGACACTCTCATCACACCATAATGGAACCAGGTCTTCAGTGTTTCTTCTCATTGTCTGGACCAAAACAAAGAGACGGCCTCCAATTTTCTCAATCAGCCCGTCATTATTCTCTCGCCGAGGTCCACTAGAGTTGATTAGACGTGTCTGTTGAAACGTACATCATGACGAATGTGGATCTCCAGCCAGATAATGTAATCCGCTCCCCCTTCCAACCCCAACCTCCACCACCCCCACCCTCTAGCAGCACATGAGATGGTGGACCAACGGTTAAGGACAAAACCTCTGTACTTCTAATCAGCTTAATGCTGGCTTATTGAAAGGCCGCGTTTGGAGGAGCAGCTGCTGCGGCCGGTGCAGTTTGAGTAGAGGGTGTGACTGCTGGCAGCGCAGGGCAATGCAGAGAGACCGGTTGGTGATTAACAAATGTCAGTAGACTTTGGAATCCAGGGAGCCCAGTCAGATGGCTGTGTGTGTGTGTGTGCGTGGAGAAAGGTCTCCCAGGTGGCCGAACCAGGCTGGCATTCGCCCCACTTCACCCCCCCATCACTCCCTCCACTCCCACACCACTCCCCCCCTCCACCAGCCCTTTCAGTGCTTATGCATTCATTTACTCCCTCACTCTTTCTCTTAGAGGCTCCATCTTCCATTGTAGCTGGCTCCATTTTCCGTTCTTCTCCTCATCTCCTTTACTTTCATCCCTCTGTTCCTCCCTTCTTTCTCCACTCGTCCAGTTCTTTGCTCTCTATCGCTTTTTTCCTCAGCTCACTCTTTCTCTCTCTCTCTCTTTCATTATCTCCCGCTTTCTCTTGGAGGCTTCATTTTCCATTGTTCTCCATTCTTCTCATTCGTCACTCTCTTCCTCCATTCTTTCTCCACTCGTCCACTTCTTCACTCTCTAAACCTCCAAGCCTTTTTTTCCTCTCCTCACTCTCTTTCATTCTCTCTCCATCTCTCTCCCTCTCTTTCATTCTCTCTCGCTCTTTCTTGTGGAGGCTCCATTCTGTTCTTTTCCTTATCTCCTTTATTTTTGGTCACTCTCTTCCTGCATTCTTTCTCCACTCCTCCATTTCTTTGCTCTCTAACCCTCCCAACAGTTTTTTTCCTTCTTTCACTCTTTGTCTCTTGACGCTCCATTTATCTTTTCATCTTCTTCACTTTGCTCACTCTCTTCCTCTGTTCTTTCTTCACTTGTCCACGTTCTCACTCTCTAAATCTCCAACTGTTTTCTCTCTCTTCTCTCTCTCTCTTTCTCTCTCTCTGTCTCTCTATTATCTATTCTCTCTCGCTCTTTCCCTTGGAGGCTTCATTTTCCATTGTAGGTGGCTTCATTCTTCTCATCTCCTTTTTCATTCATCACTCTGTTCCTCCATTCTTTCTCCACTCATCCACTTCTTCACTTTCTAACCCTCCAAGCCTTTTTTTTTCCTTTTCTAACTCTTTCTCTCTCTCTTTCTCTCGCTTTCATTCTTTCTTGTTTTTCCTCTAGGAGTTCTCCATTCTTCTTCTCTGTCACGCTTGGCTCCTCCCTCTCCCCCAAGGGCTTTTTGTTTACCTTTTGATAATCCACATGCTTCTTTGTTTTGGTATTCCTAGTCCTGCCCCCTTGTTTTGTGACTCCGCCCCTGATTGATTGATGAGGGACAGGTGAAAACAGTCAGGGGCGGAGTCACAAAACAAGGGGGCAGGACTAAGGATACCAAACCAAAAAAGCCAGTGGACTATCAAAAGGTAAACAAAAAGCACATGGGGGAGTGGGAGGAGCCAAGTGTGACATCCTCATCTCCTTTTCTTACGTCACTCTTTCCTCCATTCCTTGTCCACTCGTCCCCTCCCTCGCTCTTTAACTCTCTAGCTGTTTTTTTCCTCAGTCTTTGTCTCTATCTGCCTCTCTCTCTCTCTCTCTCTCTTTCTCACTCTCTCTCAGTCTAGCTGGCACTGCTCTTTTTTTGTATTTCTTTCCGTATTTCTCTACTCATCCATTTATTTGCTCTTTTTTTCTCTCATCCTCCATTTTTCCCTGTTTCTTCACTCTCTACATACATTATTCTTCTTTGTCTTCTTCTTCTTCTTCTTTTCCTCTCAGTCTTCCTTCACTCTCTTGCTCTTTAGCTCGCTCTTTCTTCACTCCCTCTTCCATTGTTTCTCTCACTGGCTTCCATCTTGTTCTAGTCTGCTTTATTCTTTCATTCTTTAATTCTTCCCTCCACTCTTTCCTCCACTCTTTCTTTAGCTGCCTCTGTTCTTTCACTCTTTATCTCTTCCTCTGGTCCACTTGTTCTCTCTCTCTCTCTCTCTCTCTCTCTCTCTCTCTCTCTCTCTTTGCTCTTCACCCCAAGGCTGCAGATGTTTTCTGAGCTTTGAAAAAAAAAGGAAGTTCAAGCATGCTTTGCATTTTTAGACCCCCTTGTGGAGCTTAGCTGGCAGTTCCCAAAAAAAAGAAAGATTATTTATTTTCTGCCCGCTTTTGACGAAGCGAGTGTCCTTCTGACCCCAACCAGAGACTCTAATATGTATTTTTTTATTTTAATCTTAAGACGTGAGGGATATTGTTCTGAGATATGAAGGAGGGCTAAGTCAAGCTGGCAAGTGTGAAGGGTTTTTTTTTGTGGTCCTGATGAGTTACGCACGCAGAAGAACTTGGGTACTGTACATCTGGCAGTTAGATTTTCTGTCCGCAGCTCTCCAGAGTCTGTGAGGAAGATCCAGCGTGTGGGTCCATGTTGTGCACAGCTTCAACACCTAAAATGGCTGCTCCTGAAGCTCAAAAGGACCTGCACGGCTCGGTGCCTGTCAGATGAAAGCTGTACAGATTTCACCCCATTAGCCTGGCGTGGCGCAGATGGAGCTGGAGCGAAAGGAAGCCAGCCAGCGCTCTGAGCTCGCTGTGATTGTTTCCTTTATTTTTGTCGTCTTCTTTTTTTGTGCATGTTGAGTGCCTTTTCCCGCCCCACGGCTCTAGCAGATCCTCCTGATATGCATGTCAGGGAGCTTGGCATGGAGCACAACTTTGTTCCAAGTTCCAAAACAGATCAGGGTGGAGCCGTTTGTAGGGCCGTAACCTGACCTGCGGAGACTTTCAGAGGAGCGAGCCTCTTTCAGACGCTGGCAGGGTTGGTTTGGAATGGAGATTGAAATGGACATTGAGGCCGGAGGTGGATCACTGTAGGTGCGAGAGCTCATGTGTCTCTGTGCTCACCTAGAAAGAATTTGAACCTTCTCGCTTGTGCTGTTTTTTTGCCACCGGTGTGACCGAAATGTTCAAAAGTGATTCCAAGGCGGGTTTTATGTGGTTAACTTCAATGCAACCAGTTGCATGTTGTGAGTTGCCTGCAACGTCATTTCTGTACAGCTTGACAGTTACATGAAGCAGTTCAAAGCAATTAAAGTTGCACCTTTGAGTTGCCTGCAATGTCATTTTTGTGCAATTTGACAGTTACTGTAAGCAGGTCAAAAGCAAAGTTACACATGTGAGTTGCCTGTCAGATCATTTCTGTGCAACTTAAAAAATCCGTGAATCAGTTCTAAAGCAATCAAAACTGCCACTTTGAGTTGCCTGCACCATCAGTTCTGTGCAACTTGACAGTTGCATGAAGCAGCTCAAAAGCAATCTGGCTGCACCTTTAAGTTGCCTGCAACATCATTTCTGTGGATCTTGACAGTTACATGAAGCAGTACAAAAGCAAAGCTGCACCTTTGAATTGCCTGCAAGATCATTTGACATTTGACAACTTGACATTGACATGAAACAGTTCAAAGCAATTAAAGTTACACATTTGACTTGCCTGCAAGATCATGCCCTCGCAATTTGACAGTTATGTGAAGCATTTCAAAGTAATCAAAATTGTACGCAACACAAGCTTTTTTGACACAATGTGTCGCTCTCGCTCTAAAGTCATACACGAGGTGTAACTTACGTATTTGCAACAGTTTTTTATTCCTGTTCTGTATGGAACGCTCTACTGAATTAGTTTACGCTGCCTTCCAATAGTAAAACTATTTCAAAAGCAGTTAAGCATTTAGAGCTTAGATATTTACAAGCATGATTGTCACGCCTCGGGCGGACTCGGATACCATCTCGGACTCCATCTCCCAGGCAGCATCGGGAGATCACATGACTGGGGACGAGCGCCCGCGCCACTACCAGCCCTCGCAGTCTCCTGATTACTGATCTGATGCACCTGTACAGGTTGACCTACTGGGACACTATTTAAGACTAGTCCAAAGTAGGCTTCGGAAATTCTATGATTTCCTGTTATGACCCTTTTCTCTCGTTGTTACCGACTTCGTCTTTCGGATTTACCCTTTTGTGCTTTCGCTGGTGGTTTTTGGCTTTCTCGTGTTTGAACTTGGAACTGGTTTTGTGGTTTTCGAATTCTGTCTATCCCTGGTACCTAGTTAGCTTCATTCGTCTCTCTCCTGTCTAGCATTACAATGATATTCTGATCTATTTAAACTCACGACATTCATAGCGACAGTAATAAGCTAAATATATACAAAGTCATTATGTACATAAATAACGTAAATAGTTACTTACTTATTTAGTATTATTTATTGGGAGGAGTCTGTCCCAAACCCTGAATTTACACTTGTGAAAATAAAATTGTGTTTATTTCAAAATAGTTTTTTAAAGACAGAAAATGTATGTATATTAAGAGTTTAATTACAAAAATCAGTCTGTAGGCAGTGCCTTATTTTATCCATTGTTTTAGTATTTTAGAGCAGGAGGTGAGGCTGCATCCCTCTCCCTCATGACCACATGGTCTGAAAATCAGTGTGGAACATTAAGAATTGTGATATTTCCTGCAGTTCAATACTTTTTAGTGTTTTAATGAAAAATTTGATGATTCTGTGTATACCGTTGATAAAGTTTGAGTGGTGTTTGTGATTGTTTAGGTGGACAAAATGGAATTTTCAATCATTAGTTTTAATTAACATAATGAATAATTTCCAAAATGTGTTTTCAACTCTGACTTTAAGCCAAATTTATTAGAACAATCAATACATATCTTGTGATATTCTATAGTAATAAGCTACAAGTAGCTGTGTTTTATGTGGAAACTCATTTTATGAGTAAAATCACTGTAATGCATAACCTTGAGTGCCTTACTGCTTTTATTGCGTAAATCTGCCACATTAACGCACTATGTAATGCAAATTAGTTTTCCTGTGGCAAAAATATGTTTACAAGTGTATTGCATTGTTTTGATCAGTCAATCGAAACCACGCATTTCCTGTGGCCTTGTCCGTGCCATGTTCAAAAGCTCGGTTCGTACCTCACGCTCTCGTATCCTTGTATCCGTGTCCCTGACTGTGCACATCTGTTTGTCAGTCCAAGTGAAGGAGCTGCCAGGGCATAAGTCAGTTTGCGTTATAGTAAGACGAGGCTTTATTTTGGACTGGGAACGATTTGGTGTTTTGTTTGTTTTAACAGATTTCAAGGCCTTCCACAGAAACGTGGAACACCTACTTAATGCTAAATGAGTGTAATGTTCATTGACATCGGCGCCTTTTATGCTTTCTAGGTGAAACCAGCCCCAGTCTGTGCTGTGATGTTTTATCCTGCCAAGGCTAACGGATTACACAAAACTATGCAGATTTCAAAAGAGCCAGTGCCTGCAGTGTAGCGCTTTAGTTCTTTTTGAGCGTACGCAAAATATCCATGTCCTTGCCACCCAGAAGCTGCACAATGACCCTCACTCAGTTCAGGGGAGCATTTCCGCTGCTTTTATTAACTTGCCAAAAAAAGAAATCCCCTAAAACATTCACACTATATATAATTGTAAGTAATAGTTTTCATGAATGTGTTTGAAATGAATTTTTGCAGAAGATGTAAACAAATAGTGTAATGCCTTTGGTGTTGTACTTATTTCAGTGTGATTTTTAAAATGAAAATATTTGAACACGTCTTCTATGGGGTTGCTCCTTCAGAAGCCCCTACCACTAAATTCATGGACGCACATTGCCAAGGTGAACAACGCTGGGCGAGCAAACTTACTTTTTAGGTCTACGTGGCCATAAAACTCCTAGCAAACAATGTACAAATACCATGATATGACTTTAGCAAGCAATGTAGCTAACAAACTGATGCTTCAAGGCTAACCAGTTGCGGTAACAAACATTGGTGAGCAGGACAAAACAAAACTGTCCTGTTGGTTCTGTGAAACACCAAAAATAAGTCAATGTTGCACACCTGCCAAGCAGAAACAGAGCAGCCTCCTCATCCTGTTTCATACCCGAAGCTTCTTTTTTGCCAGCTTCTTGTTCGTTTACCCGTTCCACCTTAAATGGGGCTGCGGTTATGTTCAGGTGTCTCTTGTGCAGAATGGAACAACTGCACCATTTAAGGTGGAATGAGAAAATGTGAATAGGAAGCCAACTTCAGCCCCGTCAACTACGAGGAATATTCGGAGGAATATTTGGGAGATCGCTTTAACCCCTTTTTAACCCCTTAAGATCTCAAGCTTATTACATATTAAGGCTTATTATTTAGTAATTACAGGTTATAGAACTGTGTACTAAACTTTGGGCCCACCTGTGGGCCATTTAAGGGGCTAAATTGTTGCACGTAGAATCTTTAATGTATCAGGCAAAAATAAAACATGTTAAAAAATGTTAAATTCTGTAAATTGACAGTAATTGTGTATTAAAATGTGCACAACGTTCTGTAGAAGATGTATTAACCTGCAAAATGAGCATGGGTGCACAAGCCTTTGCGCACAAATGTATATATGTAGTAAGCGTAATTACACTAGTGTCCAAAAGTTTGTTCAAATATTTTAACCATGTGGTGCGAGTCCTGTGCACGAGTCTTTATAATCAAGTTAATTAGTAGGAAGCTGCAAAAATAAATAAATAAATGGGCGAATTAATCTGAGACGCGTAGATGATTCTAAAATAATTGCATGAATCCATAATACCTTGTGTTTCATGTGTAATCTGTAAGATGTAATTGCATCTTCACTAAATTCCTGTGAATAGACAGTGACAATCTATTATTATCCTTGAATACCTTCTTGTATAAAATGCTGAAAATATTGAAAATACGAGGCACCGCACTCCTCCAGGAGATCTCCGCGGTGATTCGTGTCATGGTGATATGAATCTGTGATGAAAATGGCAGCCGTCCATATTTTAATGAAAAAATATCGATCCAAAAGACATAAAAAAAAGAAGATGGACATAATTAAACTTAGTAAGGCTGATAATAGGTCTTTGTTGCCGGACATTGATTGGTTCTAATGCCGGCTGCTCTCAGGGAGGGCACAAGGCATAATTATGCCACCTCCAAGTAATGGTCCCATAATCCTTCATGTTTGCATGGCAACCTCCGAGCCCAGAGTTAGTCTTCATCCCTCTCTGGATTCGCTCAATCTTCTTTCAGAAGGGCTTGATGCAATCTGACGGAATTGTCTGATGTAAATACGGAGACACACTGGTGTTCTCCAGCTGCGGCTTATCCCAAGGTAATAAAAAAATGGAACAAATCAACCCATAATCCCTCCTCAACTATTGTTCTTGGAACAGGCCATCCATTCACCAAAAAAATAAATAAATAAATAAAAATAATAATGAAAGGTTCTTCTTCTTCTGTGTCACATATTGTCAGAATTCAAGTGTTTTCTTGGTGTACGATGTGCAGCTTTTGTATGATGCTTCTTCTGAATTTGTCTTGCTCTAATTTTGTGGAAATTCTGTATCCATAATGCTTTATAAATGCATTCATATGGAATATATAATACCTTATAATACCTGCTTATACAATTGCTCTTAAATAGTTATAATTACATATGTTCTTTAAAATAATGGCTACTACATTTGAACAGAGCTCAGTGCGTCTAATGTAGAACCACTTTGGTTTTAGCCATGTGAGCACAATTCATACTGGACATAAGGACAAATATTTGGGTGGAAAAGACAAAATTTCATAACTCATAGTGACTATAAAGGGATCAGTGCGCCGTTTGAGATTCAGCATTAAGAATTTCTGAGCTCAGATCTTGTGGTTTTCAGCTCTTTACCTGCTTGTTTTATGGTAAACTGCTATGCTAAATATTGACTTCAAAGAACCTTGTGTCCATTTAATGGCTTTAACTCTGAAACAGGAAATGACCATTGGAGTTATCTGCTTCAGCCAACAAATTTTGTATTTACAAAGTTGTATTTTCTTGTTTTTACTTAATCAAAACAACCTAATTGCAGTTTGATTTATGTTACCTAGATTTATGTTACAATAACAATGTGATTTATGAAATTTAAAATGGAGATATCTGTTTTTGCAAGTGAACTCTTCGTATGACTTCATAAAGTCCAGTTGTAATATCTGTTCAGTTACCAGTTAGCTAGCATTGATTTTTAAATTAATGCTACATATGAAATCTTCATTTTAGCCAACTTAACCAGAACCTTCTTACGGTGTTCTTGTGAGCGGTTGTTATAATGTGATGTTAAGCCTGACATTGTAAGCTTATATAGTCTTGTTTTAAAAAGTCTTATACATGCAATTACAACTAATTACAAGCAATTTTGCAGGCTTATGCCAGGCATTATAAGATATTTTGCATACAGTGCATTTAGAAAGCTTTATGAATGCAAGATTCTTAGGAAGTGTTTCTGGAATTCTTTCTTATTCTCTCTCTCTCTCTCTCTCTCTCTCTCTCTCTCCAGCTGTCCCTGATTTTCCAGGGAGGCCTTAGCAATGGAGGTGCTACAATGCGACGGCTGTGATTTCCGTGCTGACTCCTATGATGAGCTGAAGGCGCACATACAGGACGTCCACACTGCCTTCTTGCAGCCCACAGAGGTTGGGGATGGGTCACCGCAACAGTCAAGGTCCAATTCCTTAAATTCCCTCAGTCACACAGAGGAGGATGAGGAGGACCTCACGAATAACGAATATGAGTTGCCACACAAGGAAGCAGGTGCCTCTTAATGGTGTCTGTGCTTCATGCATGTCACACGCCACATATGAAATCAGTCTTTGCTTGTAAAGTGATTTTGATGACCTCATCTTTGCTCTTCATTTCCATTTGTACAATGTCATTAAGCAGCGCATGTGATAGCAAATTAAATTGTTGTAGAATAGATGACATTTGTCATAATGTGGCCTTTTTATGGCATCCACATTCATGAACAAGATTCATGGAACAATTTTTGCCTCGAGCAAGTATGAAAATAAATAGCATGCAGGATAAATAAATGTTGTTTTTCTCTGTTTATGTTTTAGGCCTCAATTCCTTTGACTCAGACTCGGGGCACTTGTCAAGTTCAAACCAAACAATATACAACCAGTCCAGCAAGACAGCAAACCCATTTTTCCAGTGCAAGTTCTGCGTTCGCTACTTCAGATCAAAATCGCTCCTTGAGGAGCACACTAGGAAGGTTCATAGCATTGCAGGAGGAGCTTCTCCAAGCGATGGCAGTTCGCTCAATGCTTCCAAGCAGTCAAGCTTCAATGTTACGATGCACGATGGTGTAGAAAAGGTGTACTCCTGTCAGTATTGCACGTACAAGTCTCCTCGCAGAGCTAGGATCCTGAAACATCAGAGGATGTATCACAAAGACAATTTGTTAGGACATTCAGATTCTCCTGTTCAAGCAGAAGCTGACAGAGGGACTCTGGATGTGGACTCTGATGCCTTGTCTTCAGAAGAACAATGTGAGGAGTCTCCAGATGTTCTTACAGAACGTAATGTTCTGGATTCTATGATCAAACCCCAAACCAGAGATGGATTCAGCTGTGAGTGGTGTGGCTTTCAGACCTTGCAAAGACAGAGGTTATGTGATCACATGATAAAGAAGCATCGCAACATGGTTAAGATAATGGTTTCACTGCAGCAGCCCAAAGCAGAGGGAAGTGCAGGATCCTCCAAATCTACTTCTCCTTTATCGCCAAGAAGCACTCCAACATCCAACTTAATGTCAAATGATCTGAGTGGAAATGAAGGATCCTTAACAAACATCTCGTCTTTGAAAGGGACTGCATCGATAAAGTCCACATGTGGGCTGTCAAATTTTCAGTATTCCCAACTAACAATGAAAGTACCCAACAGCACAGGATCTTCCATACTGTCAGAGAGGTCGACTTTTGCGATGTCTGACATATCCAACTCAGCATTAGACTTGGATTCTGGCATTCTAAATGATTCACGAAGCAGCTCTGATGGTGAACTCTGTGACATGGATGATCCCAATTACACTGACCCATTGTCAGCTGAGGATTCAGCTAAGCTGCTTCTGTCAGAGGAGGATAATAAAATGCTGGAGACTAAAGGGATTCCAATCAGAAGACATCTGAATAGGTTCCAGTGCCCCTTCTGCTCCTTTTTGACAACACATCGCCGGAGCATCTCTCGCCATATAGAGAACATCCACTTATCTGGCAAAACCACATTGTACAAGTGTGACGAGTGTCCCTTTCTTTGCACCAGTCCTGTAAAACTCAGCACACACAAGCAATGCCATGGTGGCTCCTCTTCTGAATGGGACACCATGGACCTGACCAATGAAAGCCCAGAGGGCCAAAATGAAGTCTCAGAACCAGTGAATGGAGGGAATGGCAGCTCTAAAATGAACGGTAAGAAATCCACTGCTGTAGAAGAACAGCAAAATTCTCATCATTGTGCACTCTGTAACTTTTCCACAACGACACTGAAAGGCTTACGTGTTCACCAGCAACATAAGCACTCATATTGTGATGAGATTCAAGCCACAAATCAAGAGGGCTCATCTAATGAGCAGCAGGATTCTGAGTCTGAATCATACAGCTCATTAAACTTTGTGCAAAAAACTCAAACGTCAATCCTTGGCTTTTCATCCAGAAAGCATCTTATTGGAAAGACAGCTAGGAAGTCTATCAATGACCTGCCTCTGGATCTGTCACCCGTCAAGAAACGAACAAGAATTGACGAAATTGCAAACAACCTTCAAAGTAAGATCAGTCAGAGTCAACAGCAAGAGGATGTAATAAACCTCGAGGAGATCGAGGATGAAGAAGATGAAAATGAAAATCACATAGATGAGAGAAAAGAAAGAGAGAATTCTGAGATTCAAAGTCAGCGCTTCACCTATAATACGCAGCATCTGTACATCAGGAAATCTGGTGGTGCTCAGGCAGAGCGTGGTGTTGGCAAAAGGAAACGTAGCTTGCAGCCCAAATTAAGCTCAAGAAACATTCCGATCCAGGTTACTGTCTCTGACGATGAGGACAACCATTTCAGTGCCTCCGGAGAGAATAAAGATGTCCAAGATCAAAGCAGTCAAGATGGCACATATCAAGAGAATGTTGATTACACTGAGGAACCTGGGAACCTTTTCTATTGCAAACACTGTGAGTACCAGAACAAGTCTGCCCGCAGTGTAAGCACCCATTACCAGCGAATGCATCCCTATATTAAGTTTAGCTTTAGATACATTCTCGATCCTGAGGATCAGAGTGCCGTCTTCCGTTGTCTAGAGTGTTTCATAGAATACAACAGCTTCAGTGACTTACACCAGCACTACATGGATCACCATCCAGAAGCTAGCAATGTTCTCAACTTTAACCAGCCAGATTTGGTGTACACGTGTCGTTTCTGTTCATACACCAGCCCAAATGTGAGAAGCTTGATGCCTCATTACCAAAGAATGCACCCCTCAGTGAAAATCAACAATGCAATGATTTTCTCAAGCTATGTGGTTGATCAGCCTCAGAAGGGAACAGCAGAGTCACAAACACTGAGAGAAATCTTGAATTCTGGGCCCAAGAGCTTCACAACCTCTGCATCAAGGTCTTCATCAAGTCCTTCCCTCAAGAGCTTGTGCAAGACCCCAGATTCGAATGTGGACTCTGAAGCCTTTAGGGAAACTCTTGATGGCAACGTTGTAGTTTATGATTGTGACATGTGCACCTTTGCAAGCCCTAACATGCACTCAGTGTTGGTTCACTATCAGAAGAAGCACCCTGAACAGAAGGCCTCATATTTCCGCATACAGAAAACCATGCGGGTCATATCAGTAGACAGGGCGCAATCGTCAACCAACTCAGCTTATAACCTGTCCAGTACCCCGAAGTCTTCGAATGCTGTTTCGTCCTTAAGTCTGGATGAAGAGGTATTCTACTGCAAGCACTGTGTTTATAACAACCGATCCGTGGTTGGTGTTCTTGTCCATTACCAAAAGCGGCACCCAGAAATCAAGGTAACAGCAAAGTATATCAAGCATGCCCCTCCTACACCAGGATTGATGAAGCTTATGGAAGAGTTGCAGATTGCACCTCCTAAACAGTTCATGAAACAGTTCAGCACCAATTCAACTGATGGATCAAACAATTCGCACCCAAAAGGAGCAGCAGACAAAGGAGAGAGTGAGATGCTCTTTTTTTGTCAGCACTGCGACTATGGGAACCGCACTGTAAAAGGCGTGTTGATCCATTACCAGAAGAAGCACAGAGATGTAAAGGCAAATGCAGATTTGGTTCGAAGGCATACCGCTGTGGTTCGCAGTCAGAGAGAAAGGGCTCAGATGAACCAAACAGGAAGTTCCACATCCACTGCAACCTCAGCAACTGACACAGAAAAACCTAGAGCCCTTAGGTCTTTGAAGTGCAGGCACTGTGCCTACACATCTCCCTATGTATATGCCTTGAAGAAGCATCTGAAGAAGGATCATCCTACTGTGAAGGCCACGGCCATGACCATTCTACACTGGGCTTATCAAGATGGCATCTTGGAGGCTGGTTATCACTGTGAGTGGTGCATCTATTCCCATGCTGAACCCAACGGACTGCTCATGCATTACCAAAGACGACACCCAGAGCACAATGTTGATTACGCATACATGGCAAGCAAATTGTGGGCTGGTCCTGATACTTCCATCTCCAGACAAATGGGGAACTCTGAAACAAAGCATTACCAATGTAGAGATTGTGCCTTTGAGGCTTGTTCCATCTGGGACATTACCAACCATTACCAAGCTGTTCATCCATGGGCTATCAAAGGAGATGAGTCCGTTCTCCTTGACATCATCAAAGGAAATCAGACAGCTGAAAAGCTGATGCCCCAGATGGTGAAGGGAAATGTCTCTATGTCAAGCCCATTCAACAGCCACCAGTCTGATGAGGGCATGGTGGAGATTAGCAGGTCAGCACCTGATCGTCAGCCCCTCCTTGCGTTCTCCACCACCTCCTCAATATCCAACAATCCCTACCAGTGCACTGTGTGTCTATCGGAATACAACAGCCTTCATGGTCTTTTGACGCACTATGGCAAAAAACATCCAGGCATGAAAGTGAAGGCTGCAGACTTTGCACAGGAAACAGACATCAACCCCACGTCAGTTTACAAGTGCAGACACTGTCCGTATGTGAACTCTCGCATCCACGGGGTTCTTACGCATTACCAGAAACGGCATCCACTGATCAAAGTCACCGCTGAAGACTTTGCTGATGATGTAGAGCAGGTGAAAGACTTGGTGACTGAAGGAGACGAGCGTTCCAAAAGCCAGAGGCAGGGCTATGGTGCCTACAGGTGCAAGATGTGCCCGTACACTCATGGGACACTCGAAAAACTTAAGATACATTATGAGAAATATCACAACCAGTCAGCATCAGACATGTTCACGGCAACGAATATCCAGTCTCTGGTCAGCAAAGAGGACTCTGTTGCTGAATGCAGTGCTACCAATGTGACGGAAGTCTCTGAGGTCTGTGACTTCGACCTTACTCTCTCAGAGTTTGCCAAAGGAGAGAAGCATGCCATATTCAAATGTCAGCTTTGCAAGTACTTCTGCTCCACCAGGAAAGGTATTGCTCGACACTACCGCATCAAGCACAACAATGTACGAGCTCAGCCAGAGGGCAAAAACAACGTCTTTAAATGTGCTCTCTGCTCCTACACCAATCCCATCCGCAAAGGCCTGGCAGCTCACTACCAGAAACGTCACGACATTGACGCTTACTACACTCACTGCCTGGCTGCATCTAAGACTGTGGCAGAGAAGCCAAATAAAGTAATGGTGCCCCTGGCCTCTGAAGAAGATGGACCAGCGATGAGTGATGAGCTAAGGGAAGCAGTGGACCGAAGGAAGTGCTCACTTTGCTCCTTTCAAGCATTCAGCAGGAAAAGCATTGTCTCACACTACATCAAGCGTCACCCAGGTGTTTTTCCTAAAAGACAGCACTCCAGCAAGCTTGGGCGTTACTTCACTGTGATTTACGCCAGAGAGCCGGAGAAGTCAACCGTCACAGAGGACGTCGAACTAGTGGAGGTGAAATCAGAAACTGAACAGGAGAACGATGTAGAATGGTTGCCATTCAAGTGTCTGAAATGCTTCAAACTGTCATTTAGCACTGCAGACCTGCTCGTAAATCATTACAACAACTACCATGGCAAGGAGCTAAAGCGGGACTTTGTCACCATACAGAGTCCAGTGGAAGATGGCACTGAGCTCTACCAGTGTGCTCACTGTGAAATCAAATTCCTGACCCTTCCTGAACTGAGCACCCATCTGACAGACCACAATGAAGAGTTTGAGAAGAGAGCGACTCGACAGGAGAGGAGGAAGCAGCTTCAGAGTAAGCAGAGGACCACAGAGCCAACTGAGCCAAAACCAGAAAACAAGGTGAGCTGAATGTAAAAAGGAAGTTTGATTTTCATTTGATTTATCACAAGATATCAAAAGTAACCCTGCCATGATCATTACGTTTTCACTGATTAACAGACATATAGGTAATTATGATTAACAGAGTAATGGTCTTTTTTTATTCACTGAAGTACGTGCCACGTCCTACTTGTCAATACTTAGCACCTACTAAATGACGACAGACACAGCTCAAGCTCAGATGAACACAAATTACTCAGTGCCACCCTCTGAAGGTGTTCGTTTACTTGTTAATAACATTACTCATTGCTGCCCTCTAGAGGTGTTATTAATAAATATCAAATAAACAAACATTACTCACCGCCGCCCTCTAAAGGCGTCATTAACAAACATCAAATAAACAAACATTACTCACCGCCGCCCTCTAAAGGCGTCATTAACAAACATCAAATAAACAAACATTACTCACCGCCTCCCTCTAAAGGTGTTATTAACAAACATCAAATAAACAAACATTACTCACCGCCGCCCTCTAAAGGTGTTATTAACAAACATCAAATAAACATTACTCACCGCCGCCCTCTAAAGGCGTCATTAACAAATATCAAATAAACAAACATTACTCACCGCCGCCCTCTAAAGGTGTTATTAACAAACATCAAATAAACAAACATTACTCACCGCCGCCCTCTGAAGGTGTTATTAACAAACATTAAATAAACAAACATTACTCACTGCCGCCCTCTAAAGGTGTTATTAACAAACATCAAATAAACAAACATTACTCACTGCCGCCCTCTAAAGGTGTTATTAACAAACATCAAATAAACAAACAATACTCACTGCCGCCCTCTAAAGGTGTTATTAACAAACATCAAATAAACAAACATTACTCACTGCCGCCCTCTAAAGGTGTTATTAACAAACATCAAATAAACAAACATTACTCACTGCCGCCCTCTAAAGGTGTTATTAACAAACATCAAATAAACAAACAATACTCACTGCCGCCCTCTAAAGGTGTTATTAACAAACATCAAATAAACAAACATCACTCACTGCCGCCCTCTAAAGGTGTTATTAACAAACATCAAATAAACAAACATTACTCACTGCCGCCCTCTAAAGGTGTTATTAACAAACATCAAATAAACAAACATTACTCACTGCCGCCCTCTAAAGGTGTTATTAACAAACATCAAATAAACAAACATTACTCACTGCTGCTCTCTAAAGGTGTTATTAACAAACATCAAATAAACAAACATTACTCACTGCCGCCCTCTAAAGGTGTTATTAACAAACATTAAATAAACAAACATTACTCACTGCTGCTCTCTAAAGGTGTTATTAACAAACATTAAATAAACAAACATCACTCACTGCTGCTCTCTAAAGGTGTTATTAACAGACAGTAAATAAACAAACATTACTCACCGCCGCCCTCTAAAGCCATCATTAACAAACATCAAATAAACAAACATTACTCACTGCCGCCCTCTAAAGCCATCATTAAAGCCATCATTAACAAACATCAAATAAACAAACATTACTCACGGCTGCCCTCTAAAGGTTTTAACGTACACCAAATAAACAAACATTACTTGTTGCTTGATATGCTAACAAATAACCATAAATATTCACAGATAAAATAACATTACTCACCTCTGCCCTGCAAAGGTGTTACATTTAGAAACAATTTAAGGAAACATTTAATTAACTACCGACTGCAGTCAGCCCAAATAATTGTGAGTTAAATGAATAAACAAAGATCTAATTTTGGTACGCAGGGTTTCAAAATGAATAACATGTTTTAAATGACATTAAAGAAGAAACCATTTTTCCTTTAAGAAAGGAAACTGAAGCCATTGGTCAGTGAATGAAGAAAAAGTAGCACAAGATGATGGGGTTTATAGTTTATGCTGTCTCAACCTCCACCTGACCTGGCGGTTCAGTATGTAGCAGAACCGAGGTGTACATGACCTATAAAAGAAACAGAATCTTGATATTTCACAAAGCAACACAGTCATGGGGCATTTGAATGTACCCTACAGACACATTCCAGAACCGAATGGGGGCTATGGACAAGGCTAATCAAATGAAATGTAAAATTTAATTATAATAGCTTCCTCTAAATGCTCTGGCATTTATGTCATTCGCAGAGCCTTTGTAAGCGGTTAAGTGGACTATCGCAGTGATTGCATCTTGCATTCGGCATTCATTAGTTATCAAAGGTTTCTGATGACCCAATTATGAGTAACATTGAAGCGACTGTGTTACTCCTTTCTTCATTTACTTTGAAAACCAATTACACCCAGTAGATATCAGTGGTAGCAGAAATGAGGTGCAGCTTCATTCCATTTGTGCTAAATCTAACCAAATCAGTGCTATGTTGTTTCTTCATTTGTTCTTCAGATGGATGGCCAAGCCGATAAGGCTCCTATTGGCTACCGGTGCAACTTCTGCGTGGAGATGCATCCAACCCTTCGAGCCATCTGCAACCATCTGAGGAAACATGTTCAGTATGGGGAAGTCAAAGAAGGCCACGTGAAGGTAACACAATCCTGTAGTTATACACATCTTCCTGGTATTTATTTCCAACAGAGCCAAAGTTCCTTAGAGTGAGTGCAGTTCCTAGATTTCAATCTGTATGATCTTAGTTTCATCCAAATTTCCGCTTAAAGAGAATTCCAAAAATTCCCATTTTTAAAATTGCTTTATAATTAAATGGTTAACCTGTAAACAAAGTCATTCCAGAGAGATCAGAACTGTTCACAGTGATGGTGATGGGAACCAAACGGCCCAAGCAAAGCCTCCCTCACATAAGGATATTACACATATGGGTTCCAGATGTGTTGCCTGATGCCCGAGACACTATTTATGATAGTTCTGAGAAGGTTTGGCCCTAAAACATGTATTATATAAATGCATTTATGGCGGAGGGATACATGCAGGGTGCTGTGGGGCAAAATAGTGCCCAAAGAAAACATATTATTTCAGATTTTCCATCATCAGCATTCCATATAAACTCAGAAGACTCGTGTAGGTTCACTAGTGGTTCTGGATAGTAAATAGAATGGCTATATTTGTGTTGTAGTCATGGTGACCCCTGGTTCCCATCACCACCACTGTAAAGACATCTGAACCATTTCACACCAAACCATCTCTGAACCACTTTGTTTTTGGGGGAAAAATGGCTGCTATATGTTCAGTTTACATCAAATAATTATTTCCAAATTATGTATCTTTAATGTTACATAATTCAATACTTCCATAATACTAGCCTTTAATAATTATTTGTCTTTAATGGGCCAAACAGAACCTTTTAATGGATCCTGTTTAATGTTACAAATTTTGCTGCAGATGACAATTTTGCATCTTGAGCAAAAATGAATACCAATGTTGGCTGATTCTGATTCTCCATCCCTATTACACTGTAAAAAGTGGCTTGTCAGTTCAATGAAAAAAATGACCTCATATGTTAACAAGTAAATTAACTAGTTTTATTCATCCTAAATCAATACTTTGAATAAAGGACTCTTTCAGTCAATGTAATGTTTTGAGTTGAATAAAACCAGTTACTGAAACAATTGCTTGTTACCATGTGTAACGCAGAGGAGCGATGATGAGGCGGACGCATATGCGGGGAGAAGCGAGATTTATTAGGGGCAAGTCCATTCTCAGGGTCTAGACAGTCCAGGGTCTGAGAGCCAATACGGATAGAATGAGGGATAGGCATTACAAAAAAGGAATACAGGCTAAACAAACAACAGAGGCCAGCAGAACAAACACCAAATGACACAAAACAATACAAAGACCAGCAACCTAACAGGGGAAAATATAGAGCTTAAATACAGGAACAGGTAACAAGACACAGGTGGTTAACAAGAGGGTTTAGAAGACACAGGTGAAAATGATCAAGGGCGGAGTCTAGAAACAAGGGGGGAGAAACAAAACAAGGAAGCACATGGACAAGACCAAAAGGTAAACACAAGCACATGGAGGACTGGGAGGGGCCAACCGTGACACCATGTGAATTCATTTTTTAGGTTGATCTGATATAAATCAGATATGAATACTAACGTGTGAATGGATCTTTTTGGGAATGTTGCCTTGAAGCAACATTGCGCAACAATGAAAATAGTGCAGCGAATGTAAAGTAAATTCATTTGACACTTTAATAGATGTGAATCGTATTGATGAACTGCTGAAAATGAGTTTTTCTTCTGAGGGAGATCATCTAGTGCAGTAACGTGTGTCGTCCAAAAGCTGTACCATCCCAAAAAAATAGTTTCAGGTATCTCAAAATGTCCAAAAGATTCTAATCAGTTGACCAAGCACAGACTTTTATTGGTTTGTTCAAACTCCTTCCTTCAGTATTAAGCCACCAGAAGCTGGAACAGACCCTGCGTGTAACAACATCTATCAAACTCGTACCGTACTGCTCTTGTAAAAAACACTTTTTTAATGAATCGTTGCTGCGCCACGCTCTTCTACTGCTCTTCTACTGCTTACTGTAGGTGCAGTAAGAGAGCTAGAGAGTGTGCACATTTTTCTTTCTATTTTTTGTTTATTTCAGTGTCACAAAGTGACGAAAACATGAAATACAAGACTGTACACTATCAGTAAAGTGACATCAAATTTAAATTATAATAAAAGATCTTTTCTACTTAAAAGCACAAATTTTGGATGGATTAAAAGTTTACATTCTGTACTTTCCACAAGCTACGAGTCCTAAATTGTTAAATAAAACCTGAGTGTTGCAGTGGGCACCCTAGTGGGATTAATAGCTCAGCCCTGGGCTAACCGTAACTGAATTTGGGCCAAACTCCTCCCTTAAGCATTAACCTTTTCATGAGCAGTAAATACGTATCATGTCATTGTAAAGTGAGGAAAATGAGTTTGTTGCCCTGAGGCAACATCACGCAATTGCATGATTTTAAACAAGCTATTTTCTCCGTTATTTTGAAGTGTTCTCTTTATTTCGTGCCGCACACAGGTACACCGCTGTTATTTCCTCACTACACAGGCCTTTATGTTCTGTACATAAGCACCCGCATCCATCAGCAACAGTCGGCGGAGAGCTCCGGCGATTCCCGATCCGGCCCGAAGCTTTCCGTTCCCCGGGGTGCTCTCTTTTCTTGCTTTAATGCAGCAGCAGTATGTCATAAAGCCTATTTGGAGGCTGTTTCAGCCCTGCTGCGCTCAGCCCCCCTCCTCGAGTGTCTCTTGCTCTTATTTGGATGGTTAAACGGCTGCAATTCAGCTGCACGTTCAATTAAGAGCGAGTCCTCCAGGGTGTTACAAAAGGGCCGAGGATATAGAGAGAGCGTGATGGTACATCAGTTGTGCTGGTTTGCGCGTGTGAACGCCTGCCGCACAATTACAAGGAAAAGACCTTGAACTCGCAGGGAAGCGGTTTCAATTTTCAGACTTTGTGGCCTTGTCCTTCCTGTGGGTCCTGTTTATGTTTTACAAGTGTGAATCAATGCAATTGTTTTCTGCCTGATTCATTTCTGTAACCTTTTTTTGACGTGTGAAAGGATAACAGAGGTGGAAACGCTCTGCGCCTCAGATCAGAACGAGCTGCGATGGCTTTTCACTGAGCGTTTTTATTAATCAGCGTTTGAAAAGAAGTAGCTGCCGTCTCCATCACCTTGAATTACAGCCTCAATTATTTTTACATCAACTCTGAATGCAGTCGTTTTAATCATTGCACTACTCTGAGCCAATGCTGTGGCCTGATTGCCTTTGTGCGAAGCGTAATAGATTTCTCAACTGCACTTTTTCCCCTCACAAACAGGCCAGACTAGGCTTTTCTTTGTATGTATGTGTGTGTGTTGGGGGAGCTTAGGCTTCTCCTTATTGACCCACAGCCTCCTCTCACCAGGGGCCTGCGATTTACACCATTCACAGTCCTCCAGTTTAGTTTAGAAGGACCCCCGCCCAATCTCGGCAGACACTCTGTCAGCCCCCCTTAAGAGAAAACAAGTGAGGTAGTGCTGGTCTGCAGCCCGGACAGGAAGACAGCTTGGCTTTCAGGGCAGCAGCTAAGCTATTAGTATTCCAGTGCGGGTTCTGGCTCGGCCCTGAGGATTTAGCGCTTCGTCCCATAACAGAAAAGCCAAGCGAGGCTCAGCTGCCGCACACTAGGGGGCAGAGGCGAGAGCAACCACGGAAATGAATGGGATGCAGTGGGTTTAACCTCCTAACCTTCCTACAATTCCCATGGTGCTTGTCTTAAAGTGCCTCTTCTCATATTCTGCTGAATAATTTCTGACTCTCTTGGATGAAGTGGAGATTTTGGAGATTTTCATCTGTGCCACATTAAAGTTTGTAAGTAGAAGAGGAGATCATTTATTTTGATAAACTTAAAGAAAACATTGTTTATATTTTGCAAGTGTCTTAATGCTTAAGAAACTTTGCGTCCACCAGGTATAATAGCGTTTTTCGTTGACATGAAATTACCAGTAAGAGCAAAACTGTAAAAATTACACCAGCCTGCAGCCTCATGTACAACTAACCTCATCCAGATAAGGCCAACCTTAAACATTACATTTCAAAAGGTCTACCTGATTAGGTAAGACATAAACAGAGTCGTTCAGAGTGGTTTGGTGTGAAACACTGTGCTCTAGAGAAGCTTAGAGTCAGAATTGTTCACAGTGGTGGTGATAGGAACAAGACGTCCACCTCTGAAAGCTCCCTCACAGAAAGTTACCGCATGAAATGGTTATGAATTCACTGCTTGATATCGAAGACATTGTTTTATGATAGTTTTGAGAACTTAAAGTCCATTCATAGTGGAGAGATGCATGCTGAGGCGAAATAGCTTTCCATATGAACTCAGAAGACTCGTGTAGGTTCACTGGTGGTTTTGATAGTTAATAAAATGTCTATATCTGTGTTGTAGTCATGGCAACGCCTGGTTCCTGTCACCACCACTGTAAAGATATCTGAACCATTTCACACCAAACCTCTTTGAATGATTTTCCATCTACAACTTATATACTCACACTGGACGCTCCGTTTGACTGACCTGCTATGTGATACGCAGCCTCTACAGATTGTCTGTCTATGATGGTTATCAGTAAAGCTGGTTCATTCAGAATAACATGAGTACTGAGCAAACATGCTGAGAAACTGCACTGCTAACCATGAGTACAGACTGATTTAGAAATCATATATTAGCGTTTATACCCCATCAAACAGAGTAAAGTGGGCATATATGGATATGGATGTCGACTTTTTCGCCTCCGTTTTGTTAGCCTATATGTCTCCACTCGTGTTGGTGAAGCAGTTGTGATTGTGTTTGTGTGTGTTGGGCTAAAAGAAATGGGCTAAAATTGCACAGTGTACACCTGGCTGGAATATAATGCCATGGTGGAATGTTTAAAGTGACTTTGGGTCCACACTTGGCTTACCTCACACGGTGTCAGCTGGTATCAGTGCATTTTTATGAGCAGGCCTGTATGAGTGCTGTACTGGCCGTTACCAGTATCAGTATCAGTGCACCCCTAAATTCGTCAGGACCAGTGGTGGACAGTAACTAAGTAAATGTAATTCGTTACTGTGCTTAAGTAGTTTTTTTGTGTATCTGTACTTTACTTAAATATTTCCATTTTGGGAGATTTTTTCCTTTCACTCCACTACATTTCAAAGTCAATTATCTTACTTTTTACTCCACTACATTTTGAGAAATCTGTCGTTCCTTTTGGTTTTTGTGTGTATAAAAACGTAACATGTCAAAACAAATGAAGCACAAAGCAAGAGCACCAATCAGGGCACAGCGGTCACTTTGTTCTGAGCTTGTTTTGACCTGTTGGTCATACCAACCCAGTGCAGCACATGGTTCAATGTCAGTGCAGCAGCGTAAATTTGGGAGCACATACGTCCCTAAATGATGAACTAATCTAACTTTGTGTAAATAGAGCACAGTATAGAAGTATGTCCACATATGCAGTCGTGACTGGCGTGTTTTTTGTTTTTCTGAATTTATACAAACACTTTCATTTTATAGTAAATTAGTTTCGGTTAGTTTATGAACAGAGGCCTACAGATCAACACAGTAAAGGAAAACTTATACGTGAACCTGTGTTTAAAGACACATTTACAAAGTAATCTTAAACTGAAACTTTGCTTGTGTGTAAAAAGTGATTTCAGAGCCACTCGGTTCTCCCTGATGGAAACTGTTTACCTTCAGTGTTTTGTGCTTATGATCATTTTAATAGACGTCAGCGTCACTAATTAATGACGTTCTATTAAAAGACTGGTTTACCAAGAGAGACGCTGGAGGACTTTCACCTGAAATGAGTTCATGAAGCCAGTCTGGTTATAAAAATGATAACAGGATGACATCAGAGCCAGAATTACTCTTTTAGTACTTTTACTTTATACTTAAGTACATTTGAAGGTAAATACTTTAGTACTTTTACTCAAGTGGAGGTCTAAAGGGAGGTACTTCTACTTTTACTGGAGTAATATTTTACCTTGGGGGTCTCTACTTTAACTCAAGTACATTATTTGTGTACTTTGTCCACCACTGGCCAGGACCCCTGTCTATGTTGAATTCACTTTGTGAGGTAGACTCCTGGTCTGTGGTCAGGCCATAATGGAATGCCAGAGTGGACTCATGTTGCCAGACCAAACACTAGACACCTTGTGAAAGTAAACCAGCTTAGGTTTGTTTATAAACAGTCTCAATTGTAAGATGTTAACTACTGTGGAGAAAATGTGGCTTAAAGTAATAAACACCAATGACAAACAAAGGATTATACAGCTGAAAAACATAAATACAGAAACTACCCAAGCTCCCTGAGTAAAGGGGCTCGAGAGAAAAGGCCCCTCCTTAAGCTCACTACTACAGTTAAACAAACTGGTCATTACTGAAGCTATACAGATTACACAGATGGGTCATTAGAGCAACTGATTAAAGCTTAACAGTGTCTAACAAAGTTTAACAGAGGGCCACACTGGTCTGGACAGGTATGTTCCAGGTCAAATCAGAGGTGAACTAGCCCTCTCAGGTCATCTTACATCGTTTTTTTTAAAATTATTATTATATTTCTATATTAGACAGCTGTGAGTGCAGAATACAGCAAATATGAACTGTACAGTAGAGATACAGGAGTTACATAAAGTGATAAAAATGACACTAAAATATTGTTATATTAAAATATAGTCAGTAAACAATAGTGGAGAAAATGCTGCCAGTAAATTACTGTAATCTTACACATTTTGTACTGTGAATACATTGAAGTCACTGAGACCATCCTTTATATTTCATATCCAGTCAAAATGTAGACCGCCTCCACTCAGCCTGACGCTTTTATTTGATATTAGTTTTAGTTATTGTTTTATATTTTCTTTTTTCTCCAGTCGTGTTATTATAGCAGTCAAATAAAATACAGAGTATGGTAATAATGATCATAAAAGGGTGCAGTGCAGTACAGTGACATATGCTACATGTTATTAAAAACAATGGTAACACATTACTTTATGCTGCTGTTCATAAGGCTACATGACACCTACATAAGCTTGTCATGATCTCTTTCATAGCCCTACGTAAGTTTTTATAAATGTCATTTGGTATAAAGATGAAATTGACCAATTTTGAGCAAAGCCAGCTAAAGTAGTGTTTATGAAAGATGATGCCTGTTGTAATAAGCATTTAACGAACAGTTATGTAGGGATATGTCAGTTGTCACGACAGCCTTATGTAGGTGTCATGGAGCCTAATGAACAGCACCCTACAGTGAAGTGTTACCAAAAAAACTAACTTAAGTAAAAAAACATCAGTAATAGTGGCTACAGTCAATAATTATCAACATTACTACCAAAGTTAACACAACTGTATAATAAGAGAGTCCCAGTGTTCACTGTTACATATTCTGTTTCATTATTATATAACATTTATTCATATTATTAACTATGATTTTTATTCTTTTGGCCTTATTTAAGCCATTTATTAGTAATGTAACCATGGGTTGACGAACCAGACACTCGTAAAGTAAAATAAACCATAAGCTTAATTCAAAAGAGAATGATATGAAACAGTAGGGTAACACCGGGCCAGAAAACCTTGGCCAAAGGGGCAAGAATGGACATCAGTGGTCAAAACAGGGTCATAACATAAGACTAAACTACAGACGAAAGGTTCAGTAAATACTTGTAAATAGAGGCAGTACTTCACAATGAGAGAGACACACAGGCAGGCATATAAACAAGAGCAAAAAGGTCAAAGCAATTGAGCTGAATCGGATCTGCTGACTGACTGATGATTGGATGGCTGGGTCATGTGACTGGCTGATGCATCTTGGGAATTGTAGTCTGTAAGATGTTTGTTTTATATGCTGGGAAGCGGGGACAAGTTATTTTATTTATGCAATCTTAGCAGTTTATTGTATTCTGGTTGATTTTACTATTAAATTTGCTATCGTTATTAGTATTATTATTATTATTTTTATTATTAGTGTTTTGATATATTTTTCAATCTCATTTTTTTCAACCCCTGATTGCAATATTGGCTCTTTTAATCTTCTTTTGAACTCCAGCTTTGGACAATTTTGACTTTCTCTTCTGATTATCTTCTACATGATCATCTCAGAAACATAAAATCAGCTTCTGACTGAAAATGAAATGAATGAGGGTGGTCTCTGACCACTGCTGTGTATGTGCGCTCTTGTCACCCCTCCTCCACTCTGCGTTTTTTTTTTTTCCCCTCCTGTCACTGTCCGAATGAGCTGACGATGCAGGCCTGGTCATTTTGGTGGACTGTGTGAATGTGTGAGTGGAAATGTGTGTGTGTGTGTGTGTGTGTGTGTGTGTGTGTGTTATTTATGGCAGGCTGAAGTGCAGGGTCAGGTCCACTCGCTGCATTTCCTGTGGGCAGCAAAAAGGCCAGCAACACTCGTTCCTGCGTCCGTTTCCAAATTAAGAATGAGGGATGTCCAGGCGGTGGTGAAGAGGCCTCCAAAGGCTGTTTATCCGTGTAATCAAACACGGCCTTGACCATAACACCACAAGCTTAATGACCACAAGGCCTCACATGGGGCACCGCTTTTACTCGAGGGCTTCACAATTAACAGCAAACGTTAGGGCGTGAAAAGTGTTACAGTCAGTTCTTTATTGATTTTAATAATATTTGTGTTTAATCCTTGGCAATGCCAAAACCATATATATATATATTACACTGTGCGTGAAGTCACTGTGGAGTAAAGGCCTGGAGAGGGAGAGGCAAGATAGTAGAGCGCTGTCATAATTTGTTCCCTCACTGCTTCTAACGTCAAGCACTGGAACTGTCTGGTGGTGAACCGAGGGACTGTTTACTCCCTGCTTTAAAATGCGTTTTTGGTGATCGGATCACATTTGGCCTCTAGACACCTTCTGGACGCATACTTTCCGATCGGAAAATCAAAACAATTCAGGGGCCACAACATTTCATGTCCGGTTCATTGGAGTGACGTTTCACCATATTGGCTGTAAACATGTCTCAGTATGTGCTAATGTCTTAGTATAGCCTGAACGTGTCATATAAACAAAAGCGCAGACTCACTTTGCTCTGCTTTGACTAGAACTATAGCCACTTTTCTCGCGTCTCTGGCAGGAAACATTTCCTCAAAAGTAGAACAGTTTCTTGTAAAACGTCTCGATTTTTTAATATTTTTTTCGCTAGCTTCTTGTGTACGTTTTCCCATTCCACCCTAAACGGTGCCTGACGTGCCAGAATGGAGCTAACTGTGTAGCTCCATGTAAAGTTCATGACTTTTTAGTGATTGACAGTTTTCAGATTAAACATATCATGAAACCAGCTGGCGTGATTACAAATGCAAATAAGTTCATCAGTCTCCAAATGATTGATGTTCACCTTAAATCTTTTTCTTTGCTGTTTTGATAGCTACTAGATAGGGAAGAGTGTTGTCTGCGTCGCTATGGTGACCATCAGTCTGCACTGAACTTCAGGGTTAAAGGGTGAATTAACAGTTCTACACTAACGCCAACGTTTAAGACCATTTATTGTTAAACCGTGTTGAATTATCAGCAGAACTTCATTTTACTGTAATGGAGGATTATTTTATTTTCACCTACAAATCTGATTCTGCTGTGGAGCCACAACAGTGAAAGAGCCGCGTGTCACCAACCTCTGTTCTATATAGAACCCTGAACCATTTGCATGCTTTAATGGTTCTCTGCATGGGGAAATGTTCTTCAGATTGATGGAGAATGTGTTGGATATGGTTCTATATAGCACCAAAAAGGGGTTAGGTGTCTTGCTCAAGGACACCTCAGTCATGGATTGTCGGTGCTGGGGATCTAACCAGCAACCTGCCCACGACTGCCCCAAATATATATTTAGAGCCATACTCAACACATTCTCCAGATCTCATGAGCTCCAACTGGGGACATGTTTTTATAGAAAAGTGTAAATGGGATCCGGCCACAGTTTATTCAGATACCAGATACAGTCGAGACATGAAACGCATGTTAAATGCAGGGTGTAAACGACTTCTGAAATGCTCCAAAAAAAATGTTCCCACTGAATATCACTGAATCCTCTGAATTACGAGGTTATTTAGCAGTTAGAGTAAAATTAATGCTACAAACCCAAGGTTGCTTTACAATGTCAGAGTGAAAAAAGTATTAGATGGAGTGAAAATATTCAGAAGAATGAGCTGAGCTGAGCTGAGAAGAGTGAGTAGATGAAGGTTTAGTTTGTAAATTTGTTCTAAATGAAACCAAAATAGTCTGAACTGAACTGAATGGAGGTGAAATGTGAGATTTCATGAATCGTAATCCTACAGAGTCATAATTTGAACTGAATCGCTGTGGAGAGTCGCTGAGATTTACACAAATAAAGAGATCTTAAACCCAGAATAAACAGCAGGAATCTCAGTCTGTTCAACGCTCTGTACTGCAGCAGACGCAGATTTAACATTATTTATTTGTTAGTTATTATACAAGTAAATAAAAATGAAAAAACAACAATAATAAATTTTGTGGACTAATGTTTAGGTTATTCTAGGTGGTTGCTAAGGTGTTGCTGTGTCGTAGCTATAATGTTGCTGTCGTTGTTATGTTATTCCAGGTGGTTGCTAAGGTGTTGCTATGTCGTGGCTATGGTGTTGCTATGTTATTCCAGGTGGTTGCTAAGGTGTTCCTATGTTGTTGCTACAGTGTTGTTGTGTCATTGCTGTTATTTCAGGTGGTTGCTAAAATGTTGCTATGTCATCGCTAAGTTATTCCAGGTGGTTGCTAGGGTGTTGCTGTGTTATGGCTGTGGTGTTGCTATGTGGTCACAGTGTTATTCTAGGTGGTTGCTATAATGTTGCTATGTTGTCGCTATTTATTCCAGGTGGTTGCTAAGGTGTTGCTAGTGTGTTGCTGTTATTCCAGGAGGATGCTAAGTTGTTGCTAGACTATTGCTGTCTTATGTGTTGCTATGCTGTTACTATGTTTTTCCAGGTGGTTGCTAAGGTGGTTGCTGTTACTCTGTTATTCCAGGTGGTTGCTAAGCTGTGGCTAGACTGTTGCTATGATAACATTTGAAGCATTTTTAGCTCACTTTGTCAAGCCAAATTTGTCCAGTCTTTTCCTTTTTTTAAGTACAAATTGATAATAATAATAATAATAATAATAACAACAGTTAGAAGAAGAAAAGAGAGAAGAAGAGAAGGAATAGATGATTACATTAATAATCTACTGTAATATTTGTTTCTGTTTTTTTGCCTTTTGTTTTAAGTGTAGAGCAATTCTCTAAGTCTAAAACTACAGTCGACCACAGCCTTTGCTGGTGCTGTATAGGCCGCCTGTATTACTATTGAATTATTTAATTATTATGACTCCACAGATGTAAATTTGTCTGTTTCCTCTCTCAGCAGGAAGTGGTGGAAATGCCGGTTGCTGTTGCTGTGGATGGCGTCGCCAATGGCAGCATAGAGGAAGTAGTCGACGTTGATGCCGTCACTACGGACACAAACTCGGTGCCGGTGGACGCGGTTGCTGATGTCGCCCCTGTAGACGAAATGGAAGAGGGTGGGCCGGTAGCCGTGGCGACCGTGGACTTGACAACAGTGGGTCTGGAGCAGGAGAAGGCACGGGTGGTCCCAGGACATCCTTGCAGTCTGTGTGACCGCGTGTTCATGTCCATGCAGGGCCTGCGCTCGCACGAGAGGAGCCATTCAGCCATGGCCCTGATCAACAGGGAGGACAAATACAGCTGCCAGTACTGCCAGTTCCAATCACCATTCAGACACAAGTAAGCACAGCTGAATACAGAGAGAGAGAGAGAGAGAGACACTGAGAGAGAGAGAGAGAGAGAGAGAGAGAGAGAGAGTCGACAGAGGACAGTTTGGTAGTTTGACCTAATTAACCCCTTAAAGGTCACTTGAACTTGCAGGCTTATTATTCAGAATCTACTATGAATGATTCAGTTTCCGTTATGAGTCATTTAGTATCTACTATGAATAATACAATAACCACTATGAACTATTCGGTAATCATTATGATTCATTTTCTAACTACTATGAATTATTCAGTATTTACTACACATAAGTCAGTATCCACTATAAATTATACATAACCACTATGAATTATTCAGTACCAACAAAGAATTATCAAGTATCTATTATTCATTATTCAGAATCTACTATGACTTATTCAGTATCTACTACAAATTATTCAGTATCTACTATAAATCATTTAATGTCTACTATACATTATTCAGTACGCATTTTGAATTTTCAGTAACTACTATACATTTTTCAATATCTACTTTGAATTATTCAATGACTACTACACATTATTCAGTATCTGCTATAAATAATTCAGTATCTACTGCTAATTATTCTGTATCTACTACAAATTATTCAGTATCCACTATGAATCATTTAGTATATACCATACATATTTCAATACTCATTATGAATATTCAGTAACTACTATACATTTTTCAATTTTTCAAGTGTCTACAATAAATTATTCAGTATCTACTATAAATTATTCAGTATCTACTGTGAATTTAAGTAGTATATACTATAAATGATTCAGTATCTGCTATGAATTATTCAGTGCCTAATACGAATTATTCAGTATCCAAAATTCATTGTTCAGCATCTACTGTGAATTATTCAGTATATACTATACATTTTTTAGTATCTACTACAAATTATTAACTACTACGAATATTCAGTATCTACAACAAATTATTCATTATTTACTATATGCTATTTGAATTATTCAGTAACCCCAATGAATTAATAAATAGCTGCTACGAATTATTCAGTAATTACAGTGAATTATTCAGTATCTACCACAAATTATTTTGTTTCTACTTTAAGTTGGTTGTACCCACTGTGAATTATTGAGTCCATGTTTGTGATAACAGCATGTCAGAAACGACATAAGCAAGTCTACTGAGATTACACAACTCGGTCGCTAATCGGCGCACCTAAGCTTCCATTACTTATTAGCTACATTAGCCCCATAGTGCCAGCATTGAAGCTACAGAAACAATTTCAGACACCAAGCATGTCTAGGCTAATCGAGCATGCGGCGTAAATGTCATTGATTCCTCAATCATTCCTTAAGAACTGAAAGAGTGTGGGATGTTTGCCCTGCTAGATGCTACTGGATTTCAGTCATTTGCGTTAGCAACGCTAGTATTGCTTTGTGAAACTTTGCTTTGCTTGTGTTCAAGTGAGGACGCGGTCCTCACTGATTTATGTGGAGCAATCAGAGGTTTCCTGCTCGGGAGCGGAGGTGAGGAGGCTTTGATGCCTCGGAGACAGATTAGGTTATGCTTCCATTCCAGACGTCCAGACACTGAGCTGCATTAGCGGCTACGCTCTGTAGCAGCTGTGAAATAACCCAGGACGGAAAAGGAGACACTGTCATGTTGATTAATATTAGTTTTGCTGTGAAGTTTTGGGTCTAATGGAGTCATTTTGGTAAGAAAGATCTTTAGATCTCACCTGAACTGTAGACGGGCAGCTGGTGAACGCTAAGACTGCTTTGCCCTTCATGACAGGCAAAGCACATTCTGCCCACGGAACAGGCCTACATTCTGAGTTTATGAGCCGTGAGCATGGAAACATGCTACGTGCCTTTCTTCCTCTCATACATATGCATCTGAGGGACGGAAAAATGGGCGGAGCTGGTGTGCAGGTCATTACATATTCCTCTCAACGCAGCAGGTAGACGGAGAAACAGCACTTTCAGTTTCTCAAGTACATCCGCAAACACCCCTCCACAGTTCAGTCTAAGAAGCTGGTTGATCATTTTCTGAAGTAATCAAACCCATTCAGTGAACCCTGGGGTGGTCGGTCCATTGTTCAGCTTCTTTGTTTGATGTGTCCATCTCCTTTCCCCAGTGAAGTTCTTCTCGACAGCTACACATCCTCTCAGACCCATAGCACTGAGTCGTCTTCTCACAGTGGAAGGATGGACAGAAACCCCTGTGGATGTTTTCAGATCTGAAGCAGCTCAATGTTCTCCTCTCTCTCAGAGAGCTTTAAGTGCTGTTTTATCTGATGGGGGCAGTTTTGGGGTCTACCAGGTCTTCCAAGTGGTTGTTAGGATCCACATATTACTGTAGTTTTTAATCAGTTTTTTTTTCCTTGTTTTTTCACTTATTTTTCTTTGACTTTCTTTGTTATTGTACAGATTGACTATTTTATTCCTGCTCTCCTCAGAAATATCTCCTAAAAAATTAAACATCTTGTTCTTAATGTCTGTTTTGACTGGACTGCGTGAGAAGGCGCAGCACAAAATGTGCCCACTCAGATTTGGCACTTTCAGTCTGTGTCGTTGCCCAAATTGAATTTTTTTTTTATCCGGAGCAGAATGTTTTGGTAGGAATCCCATTGATTTTTGAATATTTCTGCATAATTAAGTGGTAAAGATGTAAAGACAGTCGTTCAGAGCAGTTTGGTGTGAAACATTCTGTTCTAGAGGAACTTACCAAGTCGGAGTTGTTCACAGTGGTGGTGATAGGAACCAGACGTCCACCTCTAAAAGCTCCTACATGATATGGTTTTATATCATGACATGATATAAAAGCTACTACATGATATGGTTATGAATTCACTGCCTGATGACTGAGACACTGTTGTACGATAGTTTTGAGAACCTAAAACCCAATAATGGTGGAGGGATACATAACATGCAGGGCGCTGTGAGGCAAAATAGTCCCCAAAGAAAACGTATCATTACAGATCTTCCATCATCAACATTCTATATAAAGCTCAGAAGACTCGTGTAGGTTCACTGGTGGTAAATAAAATGTCTATATCTGTGTTGTAGTCAAGGTGACCCCTGGTCCCCATCACCGCTACTGTAAAGACATCTGAACCAGCGGGTATTGCAGATGTATCAAGGGGTGCTGTACGCTGCGGCTGATCTAGATTGTCCCAGATGTTCTAACAGATTTGGTATTTTATGGAACCTAATAAAAATATCAGCCGTGGTGGTCTGGCACACGTGGTCCTTTATAATAACACACCCTTCTCCATAATTTTGTATTTTATGAAAATAAACATATGGTGCCCTGGTGGAGCTCCTGCAAGGCTGCCAGATATTTAGATGGAGCAGTTTGTCTTATCGGGAGCTGAAGACCACGTCTTTGTTGAGCTCCCTGGTGTAATCCGCCTTCACTGGATGTTCTGTGACCCAGAAAGCCGAAGCGTTCCCATGCCGCTCCGGAGGCAGGGAGGAGAAAACAGGGCCTATTCCCAAGATACTCTTGCTGGAGACAGCCGGGTTGGCAGAGACTCTCCCTGGCAGGGTGGGCACTTCTCTGTCACCAGAACTCATTAGACGTCCCTCAGTCTCAATCTTTACCCCACGACCCTCCGTGGAGTCACCTGGATGTCTAAGGTGTCCTGGAAGTTCAGCAGCAGATGTGTGTGTGTTGATGAAATCCTGCAGTTAGCGCTGTGCTAACTTAGTGTTAGCTTCCAAAGTTATTTAGCTCTCTCTCTCTCTTCCTCTGTCACTTTCTTTGTGTCTATCTCTCTTGCTCTTCTTTTCTTTTTCTCTCCATTTTTCTCTCTCTCTCTTTCTTGTTCTCCTGCTCTCTCTTTTCTCTGTCGTTTTCTCTCTGTCTCCCAGCCTTTTTGTCTCCTTCATTCTCTTTCCATCTCTCTCGCTCTCATTCTCTCGCTTTCTTGTTCTCTTGCTCTCTATTTCTCTTTTTCTTTTCATTTCCCCTCTTTCTGTCCCTCATTCTCCCTGTCTCTCTCTCTCTCTGCTTGTCTCCTCTCCCTTGCACTTTCTCTTTGGTCCTTCTCTTTCCCACTCTTTCTCTCCTTCATTATATGTCTGTCATTCTCTTCTCTACCATTCTTTTTTATTTACTGTCTTTCCGACTCTCTCTCTTCCCTTTTCTGTCTCGGTATCTCTCTATATCTCTAATTATCTCTCTCTCTCTCTCTCTAGTTTGGACCGGCACGTCCAGTCTCATCACGGTCACCACAAGCCGTTCCGCTGTAAACTCTGTCCGTTTAAGTCTGCCTACCTGAGCCGCCTCAAGAGTCACCTGCACAAGTCTCATGCAGGTAAGATGGCTGCTGCTCCAATCACACGCTGGTGTTTCAGTTCTTCTTACAACACGAGGACAATCAAACACTGACAGTTGACATCTGTCTCACACTCTACTTACCCACACAGTAAACCCTTAACGGAGCAATGAACAGAAAATACAGTAAAAGCAGCTCACATCCTGATTATGAACTGTCCTCTCATCACCTCAGTATTAATTCTGTAAGCCTGGTCCTTTTGAGGAACTCAAGGACCCTGATTAAACTGATCTATACATATTGCTGTACAAGATTGATTCCCACCCTTGAGGCCGTTAGATACCAAACACATTTTATTATTCTGATAACAGTATATTAATTTGATCATGTATAGTATTAACTGTATCTTGCACTCCAAACCTGATTTTTCAGACACAAAAATGTGACATTATTTTATTCAACCAATGTTTGATTTTTGCTCATTTTGTCAGCAGCAAAATGTCTGACGAATAACAATCACCTCTGCTGTTGGCATGATGACAACCAAGATGATGGAGCAGCTGAGTTCCAGTAAATAAAAACCCAAACACTAAAAGAATCAGTATCTCTAAAAGCATCTTAAACTGAGAGTTAAATGTGGAAGAACTCAACATTTCAGCTTCTCTAAGAAAGTAACGAAGCTCTTCCCGCTGCTTTTACTTTCCTAAATGTACAGTACAGTAGCCCAGCGTCGGTCTGTTCTGCTGAGAGCAAAGGTCTCAGCTCCTGAATGAGGAGAAACTCACTATTCTCTCACTTTTCTGAAGTGGAAAGCTTCCTATACTAAGCCACCAGTTTGCCCATTTTGTAAGGGGCAAAGGACTTTTGTTCTTTCAATATATATCTTATGATTCAACCAATTTCTTTTTGAATATGGTGGAATTTCAATTAAAAAAACACTGCATCCAGTGTGTAACATCATTTAGACATCTAGAGCCACTCTTTCAATCTTTCTGTACTATTTAAATGTAAGTGTGTTTATGCAAAATTTTGATCAAATCTCATTTTTAATTTTTGAATAAGACACTCTACTAAGTCAGTACTGAGTAGCACCATCTTTGTCAGAGATCACTGCTTGAAGACACTTTTTGTAGCCAGCTAGGAATCTTTCTGCTCTTGTTTTCGGGAATTTAACCCACTGTTTTTTGCAGAACGCTTCTAGTTCTGCGATATTCTCTGACTGTCTTAAATACACAGCATGTTTAATATTTAGCCACAATTCTTGTTCATGTCAGGGGGCTAAGAGAGCCATTCCAAAAGCCCCAGCTCTGGTTTCTCAAAGTAGTTAATGGCGAGTTTTGAGGTGTTTCAGATCATTGTCACGTTGTTCCTTTCATAAAATGCTGCTTCCTTTTTTTTCTCCAACCAGACCTTTGACAACTGTGGCCAATAGTTCCGTTTTCATTTCATCAGCCCAAAGGACCTTTTTCTAGAAAACCTGAGGCTTATCTGATGCTGTTTTGCACACTTTAGATATTTACTTTTGTGATGAGGTTGAAGGTGATATTTGTAGAATATGTGTGATTTTCTAAACCTTTGTGAAAGAGCTTATCGGAAAATCTGTCCACTCAGGGGCCATCTTGGCAACACCACTGGGCAATTATTTCCTGTCATATCAGACTAGACACATCTTTGTTTGAATGGAAAGAGACTAAAACCTTAAAAGTGAAGGCCAAATTTCCATTTCAAACATATTTGAAATCACTGGTAAAATCTGACATATTTCTTGTAAATAGTTTGCAGTGTTTGGCTCAAACCTCCCCGCGACCCGAAGGGAGAAGTGGCTTAGAAAATGTGTGTGGGTGGGTGTGTGTGTGTGTGTTTGGCTCAATAACACACAAAAGTGTGCTTTTCTTTGCTGCCATGTGGGGGGTTTCGCTTTGCCTTTTAAAGCCAGAATATATGCTGTTCTTCTATATTTTTCCTTGGCTTCTACAGTTGTTCTTTTTTATAGCTTCAGCCAGCTGCTGGGAGGAACCCATTGTTGAGATTTTGCAAAAAATATGAAGCATCAGAGAATTTCTTATGCTCTGAAACTGTTATCAGCTGATAGTTCTTAATGCCTGCTCTTGACCTACCTAACAAGTCCAAAAGACTCAATTAGTTTCGCACATGCCAAACTTTCACGCACAACTGTAATCCCACAATATATTTAATTACATAATTATGTAATCAATATGTATATATACCTCTGAACTCCAACAGTTTAAAGGCAGTTGTCGTTAGTAGGCTTTAGCTGGAGTTAAGCATATTGTAATTCTGTTGTATTGTGTTCTGCTGTGTGGCTTGTTGTTGTATTTAATCGAAATATGATTCCTGCCAAAAATGCCATTAAAGCTGCACAGAACCATGATGGGCTTAAGTGCGCATTCCATATAACCACATTTTATCCACAGAGAACCTACCAAGTCTTAAAATATCTTCCTTAATATAAATAAGGGCTACTTTCACTTTATTTCATTTTAAATTAGCTAACGATGTGCTCCCCAATAGTGAAACTCAAACGAACACAGGGATTTATCCTACTTATTTGCTCAGATTCAGTTCCACTGTTTCATTTTTCACCATTATGCTTCATTTAGATGATTCTTTTCAGCCTAACTGATGAGCTGCAGCAATCGATGGACAGATGCTGAATGAGTGGCATTTCCTGTCACAGCTGAAAAGCGAAGGAGAAAAAACGGATGAGTCAGATCAATACCGTGCAGCTCACGCAATATTCAGCCGGCCATATTAACAGAAACGTTGTGGAACCATGAGTGTTTAGTTTTTGTCATCATAACATCGTATCCACCGTGTTGCATCACTGCGTTCACACAGCGTACTGAACTATCCACCCTCTGCTCAAAGCCTCTCCATTCAATCTGTGGAACCTCCTGCAATGCTAACGCTAAAGTCAAGGTCATTGAAGGACACAGCGACAAAAAAACGAGTGTCTGAGTTTCAGTGTTTACCTCATTTTCAGAGCATGCGTCATTATGATTCCTTGCGCTAAAGCAGATCAATCACTCCAGTCCATACAGTCCATAAATGGAAACAAAGCTGCAAAAATAGCCTGTTTTTAATTTATGGTAGTGATGTCATAACCATGAAGACACTTTTATGTGACCAATAATTTGGCACAGAGCAGTTTAGCCCCACCCATTTGCCTACAGCAGTTTAGCACCGCCCATTCAGTCTATAACAGTTTAAACCCATCCATTCTTCCTACAGCAGTTTAGCCCCACACATTCAGCCTACAGATGTTCAGCTCCATCCATTCAGCCTGCAGATGTTCAGCTCCATCCATTCAGCCTGCAGATGTTCAGCTCCATCCATTCAGCCTGCAGATCTTCAGCTCCATCCATTCAGCCTGCAGATGTTTAGCTCCACCCATTCAGCCTACAGATGTTCAGCTCCATCCCTTCAGCCTACAGACATTCAGCTCCATCCATTCAGCCTTCAGACGTTCAGCTCCATCCCTTCAGCCTACAGAGATTCAGCTCCATCCATTCAGCCTACAGACATTCAGCTCCATCCATTCAGCCTACAGGCGTTCAGCTCCACCCATTCAGCCTGCAGATGTTTAGCCCCGAGTAGAAATGATTTATGATTTTAATTTTGATATATAAATCCACACAACTGTTACAAGTGGACCTCAGGGAAAATGTGGGCCCTTTAAGATAAGCATTACCGGAGAGAACAGAAAGATGTGGTAGAAGTTAAGAGAACATCTGAAGCAGAGATTTTTTATTAACTTTTAATGAATTTTTAATATTTTTTTTATGAACCTACTCTGAATTGTTTAAACCATTTGAAGGTTAAATATATCTCATATATAATTGAGCAGCTTGTCATGTCCAGACGTTTCTGAAATACTTTTGGGATCCTTTGGAATATTTGAAACTGAATCCACATTTTAGAGCTGGTAGAGCAGCATGCATATTCCCTCCCTGGCCCCTTTATCGGAAACCCCTACCTTGTAGCTCCACCTTGCTGGTGTACAGTTGAAGACTAACTCATTTGGTTATGCACAGTTTGACAAGTAGAGTCTAGTGGTCTTTATTGTCATTCAGCACATTATAGAACAGTAAATATATATGACAATAAATACAAGACAGGACAACAAAACAGTATATAGGAATGGGCATCATATATACAACAACCAGCCACTATATATACTGTATATAAGTCCACCTCCTTGTATATACGTTCATTGTCCATTTTATCAGCTCCACTGACCATATAGGAGCACTTTGTAGTTCTACAGTTACAGACTGTAGTCCATCTGTTTCTCTGATACTTTGTTACCCTGTTCTTCAGTGGTCAGGACCACCCACAGGACCCCCACAGAGCAGGTACTATTTGGGTGGTGGATCATTCTCAGCACTGCAGTAACACTGACGTGGTGGTGGTGTGTTAGCGTGTGTTGTGCTGGTGCAAGTGGATCAGACACGGCAGTGCTGCTGGAGTTTTTAAACACCTCATTGTCGCTGCTGGACTGAGAACCAAAAATATCCAGCCAACAGCGTCCTATGGGCAGTGTTCTGTGGCCACTGATGAAGGTCTAGAGGACGACCAACACAAACTGTGCAGCAGCAGATGAGCTGTCGTCTCTGACTTTACATCTAAAGTAGACTGACCAGGTAGGAGTGGACAGTTTTTGGACACAGTGTTTAAAAACTCCAGCAGCACTGCTGTGTCTGATCCACTCGTACCAGCACAACACACATTAACCCACCACCATGTCAGTGTTACTGCAGTGCTGAGAATGATCCACGACCAAGTGGATATGGAGCTGATAAAATGGACAATGAGCGTAAAATGGACAAGGAGATGGTCATAAAGCCATCCTCAACCCTTTATCAGTGGTCAGTTTATGACCACAGAGCCTCTCTTGGCTGGAGTGGAAGCACCACTCTTAGCGATCAACTACATCTGCTGTAATGAGAAAATTGTGTTTATTTAAAGCTATCGCTTTAAATCAGTTTTTAATATTCATATAAGCAGACAGAAGCTAATCCACTCATGCTGTGCTGTCTCCTCAGGTGAGAACACCTACAAGTGCATCTCCTGCTCCTTCTCCACCATGACGATAAGCCAGCTGAAGGAGCACTCGCTGCGGGAGCACGGAGAGACCCTCACCCTGCCCAGGCTGCGTGCTGCGGCCGCTCTCCGCACCACACGCCCCAACACCAGTCCCCAAACAGATCCCCAACACGAAGCACTTAGTCCGGACACCAACGGTATGTATTTAGTCAACCCTTCAAATCAGCCACTCTGTAGCTCTCTGTAATATTCATATGATCCACACAGTCACTCTGACAGACTGTAATACACTACAGGAAGCGTAGGGGGCGATACGGCTTCTACTGTTTCATTTAAAAAGCTCTATAATGTTCATATGATCCACACAGTCACTCTGACAGACTGTAATACACTACAGGAAGTGTAGGGGGCAATACGGCTTCTACTGTTTCATTTAAAAAGCCTCTATAATGTTCATATGATCCACACAGTCGCTCTGACAGACTGTAATACACTACAGGAAGCGTAGGGGGCGATACGGCTTCTACTGTTTCATTTAAAAAGCTCTATAATGTTCATATGATCCACACAGTCACTCTGACAGACTGTAATACACTACAGGAAGTGTAGGGGGCGATACGGCTTCTACTGTTTAATTTAAAAAGCCTCTATAATGTTCATATGATCCACACAGTCACTCTGACAGACTGTAATACACTACAGGAAGTGTAGGGGGCGATACGGCTTCTACTGTTTCATTTAAAAAGCTTTATAATGTTCATATGATCCACACAGTCACTATGACAGACTGTAATACACTACAGGAAGCGTAGGGGGCGATACGGCTTCTACTGTTTCATTTAAAAAGCTCTATAATATTCATATGATCCACACAGTCACTATGACAGACTGTAATACACTACAGGAAGCGTAGGGGGCGATACGGCTCCTACTGTTTCATTTAAAAAGCTCTATAATGTTCATATGATCCACACAGTCATTCGGATAGACTGTCAGACACACAATCTCTCCAACTGTTTAAACGAGTGAGGAGTGAGAAATAATTCATATATTATCTCATTCATATCAAGATAACATTAGAACATGCTTTTTTAATCGACTGCTACTCCCAGGAGATGAGCAATTCAGCAGTTTTGCCAGCATTAAAAATAACTGCATTTCAAGTAGGCCTGTCATGCTGGAGTAGAGTAACAGCTTGGCCATTTATTCCAGACTCTGTCCCAGGCTGCGCTGTTGGTCCCTTCAGGGTTTAAAAGTTGGACGTGAATTCTGCTGTTTCGTGCTATCTGCTGCTTTCTAGAATGTTCCTGGCAGCTGCTGGGCTCTCTCTGCTGGCACAGCGGGGCTCCCCCTTGGGCGCATTGAGAGCGAGTTCTGCTCTGGAATGCACTGCTTGCATTTTCCAGAGTATCAGCAGCGCCGGGCCGGGCCAGTCCGGTCTGGTCCACTTATGGAACGTTTTCTAGCTGCTGGTTAAAGGAAGAGTTTGTAGAACAATGAAATGTACCTGTTTACCTCAAATGCAGTCAATCAGCCAGGACACCTTTGGTGACCTTAAGTTTGCTTTCATTAGTTTTCGCACTGGAGCTACGAGGCTAATGTTGCTAACAAGCACTGGAAGCTTGTACCTCACCAATTAGCATGGTGCTAACCGCACACCTAAAACATCCCATACTTGCTTCAGACCATGTTGAGTTATTAAGTAATCTTTGTTTCTTTGAAGCTATGAGGCTAATGTTGCTAACAGGTACTGGAAGCTTGTACCTCACCAGTTAGCATAACGCTAACTGCATTCCTAAATTATCACATGCTTGCCTCAAATTGTATTGAGATAAGTAATATTTGTTTATTTAGAGCTACGACGCTAATATTACTATCAAGTAATGTAAGCTTGTACCTCACCAGTTAGCATGATGCTAACTGCATGCCTAAATTATCACATACTTGATGCAGAATCACAATAATATTGTGTAGTTGTTCAATATACTATTGTGTTTCAGGTATTGTAATAATTTCAAATCTGACTCAAGTGTTGTGATAATATAACGTGGCTCATATGCTATGATAATATATTGTTATTGAAGTATCTTAATGATATAATATCGTGGCTGTAATATTGTGATATCGTATTGTGGGGCCTTTACTGATCGGCACATCTACATATCATATTGTGGTTCCAGTATTATGTTAATATTGTGGCTCAAGTATCATAACACAATATTGGGGATCAGGTATCAGAATAATATCAAATTGCTTAATTATTTCTGATTATGCTGTAATATCGTATTGTGGTTCAGGTATCTAATAATATAATATTGTGGCTTTAGTATTGTGATAATATCGTATCGTGGGGCCTTTAGCGATCCCCACACCTACATATCATTTTGTGGTTCTAAGATTAATTTGTGTTGTATTGTGCTCCTGATAATAGTGTATCATTACTCAAGAGTCGTGATAATATTGTACAGTGGCTCAATAAAATATTGTGGTCCAGGTATCGTAATAATATAATATCGTGGCTTTAGTATTGTGATAATATCGTATCGTGTGGCGCTTAGTGATTCCCACACCTACATATAATTTTGTGGTTCTAGTATCGTGTTAAGATGAATGTGTTTTGTATTGTGCTCATGATAATACTGTATCGTCGCTCATGAGTCATGATAATATACAGTTGCACAATATAATATTGTGGTTTAGGTATTGTGATATTTTCAAATCATGATAATATCATATCATATTGTTGTTCAGGTATCGTAATAATATTTAGAATTAGATATATAATATCGTGGCCCTAGTATTGTGATAATATCGTATCGTGGGGCCTTTAGCGATCCCCACACCTTCATATCATTTTGTGGTTCTAAGATTAATTTGTGTTGTATTGTGCTCCTGATAATAGTGTATCATTACTCAAGAGTCGTGATAATATTGTACAGTGGCTCAATAAAATATTGTGGTCCAGGTATCGTAATAATATAATATCGTGGCTTAAGTATTGTGATATTATTGTGTCGAGGGGCCTTCAGTGATCCTACTTGGTGAGTGTGAAATTCCCTGCTGTGGTTTCTGACTGTGCTGTTGCAGGACTCTGTCAGATTAAGGTCATCCATGTATTTGCTGATATCCTGCAGTACCGTGCCGTGTCGTTCCAGGTCCCCTGTTCTCTCCACCGCTGCATCCACCAGCACAGATAAATCACCCCCGCGAGTGGAATATTAAAAGCGCTTGCTCATCTCAGTCTTGTCCTAACTGAGTGATGTGTTGGTGCTGCAAGTCCAGCGTTAGCTCGAGGAGGCTCAGGCAGGGTTGTTCTTCGCTATGCGACGTGAGATCTGTGTGTTCCGCTGATTTCAGCTCTGAACCTTTTATCCGCTGACTCCTGCGCTCTGCTGACAGATGGCACCAGAGATGTGCTTTATTCATTGAACTGGCCTGCTCTTAGAAGGAAGGCAAGGAGGGCTCTAGAGAAGTGAAAAGCACATTTTCAGGTTTGAGTGATAAAACCGTGGCAGTGTTTATCAAAATGAAACACTTTTTCCATAGCATTCTGACCACCTCCTCGTTTCTGCGCTCATTGTCCATCTTATCAGCTCCACTTACTGTATAGCTGCACTTTGTAGTTCTACAGTTACAGACTGTAGTCCATCTGTTTCTCTGATACTTTGTTAGCCCCCTATTACCCTGTTCTTCAGCATTGATGGATCTGCGTTGTAACACTTGGAGGCCCACAGGGTTCAGTCCTTGGACCGCTGCTTTGCATTATTTATTTAGAGTGAGGTCTAAAATCTAACATCAAATTGTTTTTGTTGTTGTTTACACCTTGACAAAACCAATAGTTTTAGAATTTTGATAAACAAAGATTCAAGATTCTATATTATTTCTAGGCCACTATTCAAATGTTACCAAGTTTGTGACATTAACCATGTCAAGATCTTAAAGTTCATATTGTAAAAAAAAATGATATCTTCCACTGAAGCAAGTGTACTGCTACTGAGTGCTGACTGGTTGGCGTGAAGTGACCAGCAGCTGAAAAGTTTTGCTTTTCCAGGACAATGAATAACTAAACAAATATTGTGTATTTATATTTCATATCACACAGAACATGTGCACTCCTGTAGGTTTTACCAGCTAAACAAATGTAATAAAAAAAATTTACTTTGTGGTGGTAACGGTAACAGTAGGCATCACACGACCATGGTATTGTGGTTAGCATCACAGCCCTGGGGGCAGGGGGCAGGGGGCAGTTGGGGGTGGAGGGGGTGGGTTGCGTTGAGGTTTGAGGTTTGTGGTTTTGGTGTTTTTTTTTTAACAGTAGTGGCTTTTCATGAACCATTTAGTGGTACAAACACCACATCAGAACACCACTAACACTAACATCAGAATTCAGTCAGACCTGCATCTGATTTAGTTCCCTTTCATCACTCATGATGCAGATACTTCACCTCATTCTCTGCTCTTCTCTCTCTCTCCTGCTCTTCTTACTCCTCCCCTCCCTCTCCTTCTTGCTCTCTCTCCCTCCCCCTCTCCACTCTCACTCTCTCTCTCTCTCCACTCTCTTTCTTTCTCTCTCTCTCTCTCCACTCTTTCTTTTTCTCTCTTTCTCTCTCCACTCTCTTTCTTTCTCTCTCTCTCTCTTGCTCTTTCTTTCTCTCTCTCTCTCTCTCTCTCTCTCTCTCTCTCCACTCTCTTTCTCTCTCTCCTCCTCCTCTTACTCCTTCCCTCCCTGTCCTTCTTGCTCTCTCTCCCTCCCCCTCTCCACTCTCTCTCTCTCTCTCTCTCTCTCTCTCTCTCTCTCTCTCTCTCTCTCCACTCTCTCTCTCTCTCTCCCTACTCTCTCTCTCACAGAGCCAATGGGATATCTGGAGCCTCCAGATGTTCAGCAGCAGTTGACTCACTACCAGCTGGCCTCTCGTAGCCAGCCCCCCACGGTGTCCTGCAGCCCTCCTGGCCCCGCCCCCACACTGGGCCTGGAGTCCCCAGGCTCCACCCTCCTCCGACCCGACACCATCCTCACCTGCGAGTTCTGCGAGTTCAGCTCAGGCTACATGCAGAGCCTGCGGCGGCACTACCGTGACCGGCACGGCGGCAAGAAGCTCTTCAAGTGCAAAGACTGCTCCTTCTTCACCTGCTACAAGTAAGCTTTCATCTGCAGCCTCGGCCTGAGAGTAACAGTAAAAACAGTAATGACAGCAACTTAATCAAACCTCCTTCAGAACAGTGACATGCGTGTGAGGTATTTTATATTAACAGTGGAAATTTGCTTCCATTTGTTTTACTTCTTGATTTAATTATTCAGTAAAGTAAGGAGGCAGCATGGTAAAATAATAATCAGACTATCTGCATGCATGTTTGAGATATTTTCATGAAATCATATACTTCCGTACATTATTTCTGTATTGGCAGCAAAGGCTTAAACTATGAACAGTTGCTAGTTCAGGACAGTAGGTGTCGCTGTGTGTCTTTTACTAGACAAAAAGGAAGAAGTCTAGCCTTTCACTCACAACAGCTGGACAGGTAGCAGAGTTAGGTAGAGTTGGCTATTCTCAGTTAGCAGAGATAGCCAGTGTTAGCTGTATTCAGTTAGCAGAGTTAGCTAGAGTTAGCTATTTTCAACTAACATGATTAGCTAGTGTATGCTATTATTCACTAAGCAGAGTTAGCTAGCATAAGCTATTTTATCAAATGAGCTGTTTTGACATCTTCTATTTTAGCAGAGTTAGCTATTATAACTTGGCAGTTTGAGATATATTATATATATAGCAACAGTCATGTGACCTCCCGTGGAGCCACATTGAGAGACCCCTGCCTGTTATAAAATGTATGATGATGGTTTGGGCCTGTGACCTGTGCAATTAAAACTGAACTGAATGTAATTATGCTACACTGGCAAATATGTAGACGGGGGTCTTTGTGTTGTTGCTTCCAGTCGTGCTCATTCTGTCCACTTACAGGTTAGCACTTGTAAATTAGCACCTCGAGTGCTCACTGGAGACCTGTTTGCTCTGCAGTAAGACTGGAGGTGTTAATTTAACACTGCTGATAGCACTGTGCAGGGACTCACTCCACATCTCTTCACCACTCACTTTATCTGGCTCTCCATTCGTACTGTGTTGTGATCTGGATAACGATGCTGTCTGCACTCACTGTTTAAAGTTAAAGATTTGCATCTGTTTTTTTTTTCTGGTATATTTTATGACTGTGTGAAGAGGGCTTGGCTTGGGATGTAATGGAATACAAGTATTGGGAAATCTGTATACAGAATACAGAAATTAAGTACATGTATTCAGTCCAAGTTACATGTTGTAATGGCAGCATTCAGCATTTAGTAGACTGATAAATCAATGTGATTGAGTTATTAATCTCAGTGTTACTGAGCTCTGCTAAAGCCTGAGTAGACTGATAAATCAATGTGATCAGTTATTAATCTCAGCGTTACTGAGCTCTGCTAAAGTCTGAGTAGACTGATAAATCAATGTGATCAGTTATTAATCTCAGCGTTACTGAGCTCTGCTAAAGTCTGAGTAGACTGATAAATCAATGTGATCAGTTATTAATCTCAGTGTTACTGAGCTCTGCTAAAGCCTGAGTAGACTGATAAATCACTGTAATCAGTTATTAATCTCAGTGTTACTGAGCTCTGCTAAAGTCTTGAGTAGACTGATAAATCAATATGATCAGTTATTAATCTGTGTTACTGAGCTCTGCTAAAGCCTGAGTAGACTGATAAATCAATGTGATCAGTTATTAATCTCAGTGTTACTGAGCTCTGCTAAAGTCTGAGTAGACTGATAAATCAATGTGATCAGATATTAATCTCAGCGTTACTGAGCTCTGCTAAAGTCTGAGTAGACTGATAAATCAATGTGATCAGTTATTAATCTGTGTTACTGAGCTCTGCTAAAGTCTGAGTAGACTGATAAATCAATGTGATCGGTTATTAATCTCAGTGTTACTGAGCTCTGCTAAAGTCTGAGTAGACTGATAAATCAATGTGATCAGTTATTAATCTCAGTGTTACTGAGCTCTGCTAAAGTCTGAGTAGACTGATAAATCAATGTGATCGGTTATTAATCTCAGTGTTACTGAGCTCTGCTAAAGACTGAGTAGACTGATAAATCAATGTGATCAGTTATTAATCTCAGTGTTACTGAGCTCTGCTAAAGCCTGAGTAGACTGATAAATCAATGTGATCAGTTATTAATCTCAGTGTTACTGAGCTCTGCTAAAGTCTGAGTAGACTGATAAATCAATGTGATCGGTTATTAATCTCAGTGTTACTGAGCTCTGCTAAAGACTGAGTAGACTGATAAATCAATGTGATCAGTTATTAATCTCAGTGTTACTGAGCTCTGCTAAAGCCTGAGTAGACTGAAAAATCAATGTGATAATCAGTTATTAATCTCAATGTTACTGAGCTCTGCTAAAGTCTTGAGTAGACTGATAAATCAATGTGATCAGTTATTAATCTGTGTTACTGAGCTCTGCTAAAGTCTGAGTAGACTGATAAATCAATGTGATCAGTTATTAATCTCAGCGTTACTGAGCTCTGCTAAAGTCTGAGTAGACTGATAAATCAATGTGATAATCAGTTATTAATCTCAGTGTTACTGAGCTCTGCTAAAGCCTGAGTAGACTGAAAAATCAATGTGATCAGTTATTAATCTCAGCGTTACTGAGCTCTGCTAAAGTCTTGAGTAGACTGATAAATCAATGTGATCAGTTATTAATCTGTGTTACTGAGCTCTGCTAAAGCGTGAGTAGACTGATAAATCAATGTGATCAGTTATTAATCTCAGTGTTACTGAGCTCTGCTAAAGACTGAGTAGACTGATAAATCAATGTGATCAGTTATTAATCTCAGTGTTACTGAGCTCTGCTAAAGCCTGAGTAGACTGATAAATCAATGTGATCAGTTATTAATCTCAGTGTTACTGAGCTCTGCTAAAGTCTGAGTAGACTGATAAATCAATGTGATCAGTTATTAATCTCAGTGTTACTGAGCTCTGCTAAAGACTGAGTAGACTGATAAATCAATGTGATCGGTTATTAATCTCAGTGTTACTGAGCTCTGCTAAAGCCTGAGTAGACTGATAAATCAATGTGATCGGTTATTAATCTCAGTGTTACTGAGCTCTGCTAAAGACTGAGTAGACTGATAAATCAATGTGATCAGTTATTAATCTCAGTGTTACTGAGCTCTGCTAAAGCCTGAGTAGACTGATAAATCAATGTGATCGGTTATTAATCTCAGTGTTACTGAGCTCTGCTAAAGTCTGAGTAGACTGATAAATCAATGTGATCGGTTATTAATCTCAGCGTTACTGAGCTCTGCTAAAGCCTGAGTAGACTGATAAATCAATGTGATCGGTTATTAATCTCAGTGTTACTGAGCTCTGCTAAAGTCTGAGTAGACTGATAAATCAATGTGATCGGTTATTAATCTCAGTGTTACTGAGCTCTGCTAAAGTCTGAGTAGACTGATAAATCAATGTGATCGGTTATTAATCTCAGTGTTACTGAGCTCTGCTAAAGCCTGAGTAGACTGATAAATCAATGTGATCGGTTATTAATCTCAGTGTTACTGAGCTCTGCTAAAGACTGAGTAGACTGATAAATCAATGTGATCCGTTATTAATCTCAGTGTTACTGAGCTCTGCTAAAGCCTGAGTAGACTGATAAATCAATGTGATGATCAGTTATTAATCTCAGTGTTACTGAGCTCTGCTAAAGCCTGAGTAGACTGATAAATCAATGTGATGATCAGTTATTAATCTCAGTGTTACTGAGCTCTGCTAAAGCCTGAGTAGACTGATAAATCAATGTGATGATCAGTTATTAATCTCAGTGTTACTGAGCTCTGCTAAAGCCTGAGTAGACTGATAAATCAATGTGATGATCAGTTATTAATCTCAGTGTTACTGAGCTCTGCTAAAGCCTGAGTAGACTGATAAATCAATGTGATCATTTATTAATCTCAGTGTTACTGAGCTCTGCTAAAGCCTGAGTAGACTGATAAATCAATGTGATGATCAGTTATTAATCTCAGTGTTACTGAGCTCTGCTAAAGCCTGAGTAGACTGATAAATCAATGTGATGATCAGTTATTAATCTCAGTGTTACTGAGCTCTGCTAAAGCCTGAGTAGACTGATAAATCAATGTGATCGGTTATTAATCTCAGCGTTACTGAGCTCTGCTAAAGTCTGAGTAGACTGATAAATCAATGTGATCGGTTATTAATCTCAGCGTTACTGAGCTCTGCTAAAGTCTTGAGTAGACTGATAAATCAATGTGATCAGTTATTAATCTGTGTTACTGAGCTCTGCTAAAGTCTGAGTAGACTGATAAATCAATGTGATCAGTTATTAATCTCAGTGTTACTGAGCTCTGCTAAAGCCTGAGTAGACTGATAAATCAATGTGATCAGTTATTAATCTCAGTGTTACTGAGCTCTGCTAAAGCCTGAGTAGACTGATAAATCAATGTGATCGGTTATTAATCTCAGTGTTACTGAGCTCTGCTAAAGCCTGAGTAGACTGAAAAATCAATGTGATCAGTTATTAATCTCAGCGTTACTGAGCTCTGCTAAAGCCTGAGTAGACTGATAAATCAATGTGATCAGTTATTAATCTCAGTGTGGTGAATGTTGGTTTAGTTATTGAAAGGGCAGTGGGGATTGTGGGAGTAGCAGTGGAATTGTGAAAGCGGCAGTGGAATTGTGGGAGTAGCAGTGGGATTATGGAAGCGGCAGTGGAATTGTGGGAGCAGCAGTGGGATTGTGAAAGCAGCAGTGGGATTGTGGGAGCAGCAGTGGGATTGTCAGAGTAGCAGTGGGATTATGGAAGGAGCAGTGTGATTGTGGGAGCAACAGTGGGATTGTGTGAGTAGCAGTGGGATTATGGGAGCAACAGTGGGACTATGGGACCAGCAGTGGGATTATGGAATCAGCAGTTGCATTATGAGAGCAGCAATGGGACTGTGGGGGTAGCAGTGGGAATGTGGAAGCAGCAATGTGATTGTGAGAGCAGCAGTGGAATTGTGAGAGCAGCAGTGGGATTATGGAATCAGCAGTGGGATTATGGAATCAGCAGTGGGATTGTAGGAGCAGCAGTGGGATTGTGGGAGCAGCAGTGGGATTATGGGACCAACAGTGGGTTTGTAGGAGCAGCAGTGGGATTGTGAGAGCAGCAGTAGGATTATGGGAGCAACAGTGGGACCATAGGACCAGCAGTGGGATTATGGGACCAGCAGTTGTATTATGAGAGCAGCAATGGGATTGTGGGAGTAGCAGTGGGATTGTGGAAGCAGCAGTGGAATTATAGGAGCAGCAGTGGGATTATTGGAGCGGCAGTGGGATTATGGGATCAGAAATGAGATTATGGGAGCAGCAGTGGGCTGAAGCAGGCGATGAGAGCCAAAATATCATAGAGAACTTTTTGTATTCATTTTAGTATGAAATTGAATGAATATTCGTTTGTTTGTTAATAAGTACTAACCGAAAAATTACATGAAAAAACTGCAGTGTGTTCAGTATTCATCCATTACCACTGCTCACGCAACCCTATTACTGACTGATATTTCCTGGTGGTCACCAATTCCATTTTTAAGGGGCTGAAAATGACACCTGAAGCTATCTGCTGATTTTTGTCAGTTCTCTTTGTAGAGAAGGTTAATTTGTGTTATATTCTACACCATGATGGTGTTTTGTGTTCAGATTCCTCAGTTCGGCTCTTCAGTGGAACCAGGGTCTAAGGATTTGCTCTATTATCTAAAGATTGGAAATTGGAACCCCAGCGTTGCTGCAAATTACTGCTCACGTTGTCACCCATATTATCATCAATACCGATAAAAAAGTGGGTCACGAGTATCAGTCAATATTATTGGCCAGCCAGTGTAGTGGTAGTCCAATGTCCATGCTCTAAAGTCACATATTTCTTTCTGAAAATGCTCTAAAGAGGCCTAATAAGAATAGTATAGAACTTACATAGAACCTTTTTGGCTCTATATAGCAGCAAAAAGGGTTACAAGCTTGACATTGTAACAATAGCAGAACCCATTTATATACAACACATTCTCCACCAATCTGAAGAACAATTTCTTCGTGTGTCTCGTGCAGGTCTACCTTCACGATGCACGTGGAGGCCGGACACGCCAGTGTGCCCGAGGAGGGTCCGAAAGACCTGCGCTGCCCCTTCTGTCTCTACCACACCAAATACAAGAGCCACATGATCGACCACGTCATCCTACACCGAGGTACTAGATGCACTGTAAACACTGTTCACCAGGTTTATTTCTTCTGAACCTTTAAAGACTTTACAGTTAGTACCCTTAGAAGTCACAGTTATCATAATAACAAAGACATTCTGTAAATTTTGATTTATAAGATATATTTCTATATTTGTATTTCGGACTGAAACAAGGTCAGAAAAAATGTGGAAAGTGCAAATTCTAAACTTTGAATTGATAGAAGATCAGCATAATTGAGTATGTGAGATGTAAACAGAGTGATTCAGAGTGTTTTGGTGTGAAGTGGTTCAGATGTCTTTACAGTGGTGGTGATAGGAACCAGGCGTCGCCATGACTACAGCACAGATATAACCATTTTATTTACTGCCCGAAACCACCAGCGAACCTGCACGAGTCTTCTGAGTTTATATGGAATGTTGATGATAGGAAAATAGTGGAAAATCTGAAATAATACGTTTTCTTTAGGGACTATTTTGCCTGACAGCGCCCTGCATATAATGTATCCCTCCACCATGAAGGGAGTTTAAGGCCAAACTTTTCTCAGAACCATCATAAATCAGTGTCTCAGACATCAGGCAATGAATGCATAACCATTTCTTGTCGTAACTTTCTGTGAGGGAGCTTTTAGGGGCACAATGGAATTCTCCTTTAATAATGCAGTTGTGTTATTACAATTAAATAATGTAAAAATATGGTATAGCAACATGACAATAACTCTGTATTTTATCATCACAATAATAAAAACATCATTTCTGTTATAACTGCTGTTAGTATTAATTATCATTAGTTAATAATTATTTCATCAACCATTTATTAGTCTGCTTATATTTTTGTTCCTGAGGTATAACATTTGTGTGCTTTTATATAGCAAAATGTATCATAATTTCATTTTTACTCAATTTTCCAACTTTTTAAATCCCAAAACAGGCTGTTTTTTTTGTTACTGGCCCTTTAAAATTCATATATGTAAATGAGTTTTGTTCTGATTGGCTGGGTTTATTCAAAAAGCAGTCCAGGCTGAAACACTCTTTATAATTTCAACATGAGTGGGTGGAGCTACAGTGCTGTAAACTGAATAGGCGGATTAATGTAAATGTGATTTATTTGTGACATCATCAAAACAGTGAATTCAAAACAGGCTAATTTGAAACTTTTACATCAAACTATCTTCTAAAACGTGTTGAAATTGTTTATCCATTTTTTGGGCCCTTTAACAAAGTTTATACTCTCTTTATACTCTCTCTCTCTCTCTCTCTCTCTCTCTGCAGAAGAACGAGTGGTGCCTCTGGAGGTCTCTCGCTCTAAGCTGTCTCGTCACCTGGAGGGTTTGGTGTTCCGCTGCCACAAGTGCACGTTCACGTGCTCGAGCGACGAGAGCCTGCAGCAGCACATCCACAAACATGAGGAGCTGAAGCCGTACCAGTGCCAGCTCTGCTACTATGACACCAAACATCGGCAGCAGTTAGAGGACCACCTGAGGGACGAGCACAAGGTCAGGCCTCACACTTTAAACTCTCACCTGACACCTTCAGTGTCTAATACAAATGATTCAGTAATCAATCCTACAATTTTTCAGTATCTACTTTAAAGGTTTCAGTATACTATATAGTATACTAATATACAGTATTCAGTGTCTACTATAAAGGTTTCAGTATACTATATAGTATACTAATATACAGTATTCAGTGTCTACTATAAAGGTTTCAGTATACTATATAGTATACTAATATACAGTATTCAGTGTCTACTATGAATTATTTAGTCATTTCTCTGAATCTTTCAATATCTACTATAAATTATTCAATGACTACTATAAATTCAGTATCTACTATAAACTATTCAGTACCTATTTAGAATTATTCAGTAACTGCTATGAATTATTCAGGATGTATGTCATTACACCTTCGTCCCAGGTGATCCGCAACTTTGAACTGATGGGGCGGGTGAACCTGGACCAGCTGGAGGCTCTGCAGGAGAAGATGAACAGTATGAGCAGCGCTGAGGAGGAAGGAGAGGAGATGGAAGAAACGGCGGTTGCTGAGAGAGAAGAAGAGGAAGAGGAGGAGGAGGAGGAGCAGGTTGCAGTCGAGGAGGAAGAGGAGGCAGTGGCTGTCGTGGACGAGGAAGAATCAGCAGCCGTCGAGGAAGAGGAGGAGGAAGCAGTGGCTGTTGAGCCAGAAGAGGAAGAGGAAGAAGAAGAGGAGGAGGAGGAGGAAGAGGTGGAGGAAGAAGAGGAGATCGTGGAGATGGTGGAGGAAAGGGCAGAGACACAGGAAGAGAAGAAGCAAGAAGAAGAATTGAGGAGACTAGAGGCAGCAGGTAAGACGATACATACGTTAGCGTTAGCTACATGGCTAATATAGGTAAAAGGTCCTGGAAGGTTACACATCATTGATTAGAATGATGCTAACTGTATGCTTTTGAGGCAGTTGCCTCAAAAAGTGAAGGTATCTCTAAAAGACTTGCTTTTGTGGTTTGTAACACCATTTGATGTGCTGTCCTATATGAATCTAGAAAAAATGGACTTAGTCTGACTTTGAGGTTTTTCAAAATTTCTGTAAACATCTTTAAACTTACTGAGTCAGAGTTCACAGTGGTGGTGATAGGAACCAGATATCCACCCAAAGCTCCCTCACAGAAAGTTCCTACATGAAATGGTTCTGAATTCACTGCCTGATGACTGAGACACTGTTTTATGATAGTTTAGAGAACTTAAACTCCATTCATGGTGGAGGGAGGCTGTGAGGCAAAATAGTCTCCAAAGAAAACTTATTTTTTTCATCAACATTCCATATAAACTCGAAGACTCATGTAGGTTCACTGGTGGTTTTGGACAGTAAATAAAATGTCTATATCTGTGTTGTAGTCATGGCGATGCCTGGTTCCTATCACCACCACCTTAAATAAATCTGAACGCTTTCACACCCAGTCACTCTGAATCTCACACACTGAATTATGCAGACATTCTTGGTGGAATTCCTTTTTAACAACTCAACACAATTTGAGGCCAGCATGTGATGATTCAGGCACGCTGCTAATTGGTGGGGTACATGCTTCCATTACTTGTTAGCCTTGTAGCTCTAGTGTAAAAACAAACTTTGGAAGCTAAACATGTCAGCTGCATTTGAGGTAGGGTGAAAAATATGTAAGTTCAATACTTCACAGTAGAGATCCACTCTCATGGATTCCCATGGGACCAAAATATCTTGCGGTGCGGGACTAACTTTTTAGTGTTGTGTGCGGAAGTGGGCGGGAAACGCTGCAGGCGGGAGCGGGACAAAGCACGCATGAAGAGAAATCCTGCAAATTAATGAACAGCCTAAATACAGTAGAACGATCACTAAACTATAATACTGTATAAACAGTATAAAATGATAACAGTAAAACAGTTCAAATGAATGAAGTCATTCTAAAGAGCTGTGAAGCAGCCAAACACATAAACAACACACTGATTCTCATAGCTAACAGAGATGCCAGAGCCTTCAGTACGATGGCCACGGCTGCCCAGCAAAACAACAAAAATAACCACTCTGTGGTTTAATTCCTGCTCTGTGTTTACTGAGAATAAAGGGCATTTGGTGAAGTTACTTCACAGTGAGCCTGATGACCATAATTCCTGTGATATTTCTGCAGAAAATAATGTTTTTGTGAATAGACTGTGTCAGATATTGGGTATCAGTTCACCTTGATGGAACTGCGGGCGGGAGCGGGACAAAACGTTTTGGTTGCAGGTGGGAGTGGGACAGATGATTCCGATTTTCTGTGGGAGCGGAATAAAATCTTGTGGCAGACCTCTACTTCATAAGACAAATCCTTAAAGATGATGTGAAGCAAATTCGGCTGCGTTCAGACAGCAGAATGCTCACATGGTATTTCCCGTCCAGGCTGTTTGGACCGAGACAATAATGTGTGGAAATTCTGAAGAAACAGTGGTCCAAGCTGGATTTAAAAACATCAGACTCATTGTGTTCAGACACAAAGAGAATGCTCTGATGTGCTCTGTAGGGCTGAGGAAAGAAAGCCTGGTATGACCTGCTGTCTGCGGCGCCGCTCAGAGCTACTGTCCTGAACTTATTATTGTGTCTTATTCTGCTCAGTCTCTGTTTCTTCCTAACTCAAGAATAGTTCCACATGAACCTTCCAATTACTTTAGCAGTTTGTCTGCCTAAGCCATGAGATTTTGAAAAAGATTTGAATCGGAATTTCTGCACATTTCTGCAGATTGCATGGTACCGGCTTGACTTGACTCTTCTTGCCTTTTTTGGTTCGCCATCAGGCAAATCTGGTACCTCTGGTACTGTTTTTGGTATCACCTCCATTGAGGGTCCAAGCGAGCTGAGCTGACACCAATAGGTGATGTGGAAAAACTGCAGACTGCTGATTGGTCAGAAGGAATTGCTGGTTAGCGCAGCCTTTTCCGTAATCTCTGAGCCGTTACAATTGTCTCATCGTCTGAACTCTGATGTAGTTTTTTCCAAACTCTCCTGTTTTGTTCAGCAGTCTTTTGTCTCGTTGCCATCAATACAATGCCATGAATACAGTTTGTCTCCTTCAAGTCACGACAGTTTCATGCGGTGCCACTATGACAACCAGCTACATTGAGGAGGCGCTATATTTGCAGTGGAAGATGAAGCAGCTGGTAACAAAAGCAAGTAGAGGCGAGTCGAGTTGAGTACTATGCCGTGGAAAAGTGGCATTTGTATTTTATGCTTTATTCTTTTCCAATTATGTTAAACGTATAGAAGAGGTATTTTATGTATGTAGGGGTGTGAAACAGCCCCATCCTGCCGAGACATGGACTCCACAGTCCACTTCTGAAGGTGTCCTGTGATATCTGGCACCAAGACGTTAACAGCAGATCCTTTAAGTCCTGTATGTTGCAAGGTCGAGCCGACTTGTTTTTCCAGAGTGATCGGATTGACATCTGGGGAGTTTGGAGGTGAGGGCAACACCTTGATCTCTTCATCTGGTTCCTCAAGCCATTCCCGAACTGTGTGTGTAGTGTGGCAGGACATATTGTAGTGCTGAAAGGGGCCACTGCCATCTGGGAGTACCAACATGAAGGGGTGTATCCGGTCCGCAACGAAGTTTAGGTAGGTGGCATGTCATGTGAGACTGGATCCAGGGTTTTGGGAGTTCATGGTTTGTCCTTGCTCAAAACCAACAGCAACAGGATGTTGGGCATCCAAGTCTTATCGATTGCAAGGGAATATTAAAATTAAACTTACAGTTTTAAATGATGGTTTTGGGAGTTACTTGTCAGTGCCTCTCACCCTTGTGCATATCGAGCTGTATAGCTTGATCAGAGTGCCCATGGTGACCCCTGTCCACTGTCGAAAGTAGTTAGAATGGCTTTGGAACTGGACCTTAGAGCGATGGAAGAAAGTCACATGGTTCAATGAGTCCCATTTTCTTTTATATCACGTGGACGACTGGGTACATCTGCACCGTTTACCTGGGGAAGTGATGGACCAGGATGCACTGTGGGAAGAAGACAAGCTGTTGAAGGGATTGTGATGTTATGGATGATGTTCTGATGGGAAACTCTGGCTCTGGACATTCATGAGGACGTCAGTTTGACATGTGCCACCTACCTAACTTCATCATGGACCAGATACACCCCATAGCGATGGTGTTCCCATCAGCAGATTGCACACACTGTTCAAGAATGGTTTGAGGAACATTTCACGTGTGGCCTCATTTATAAACGGTGCATACACAGAAAATGGGTCTGGAATGTGCATACGCCAGCATCTAACATAGAAACCAGGATTTTTAAAGAAATACTTTGCAGGAAAACAGGAGTACATTTACTGATGTCCCTGGCATACAGCCATAAACATTTGATGGAGAGTGGGAATTGGCGACACCCTGTGGTAGAGTAGAAAATGACAGCTAAATGTGCAAACCATCCTCAGACGTTCCAGTTTATACCAACCTAACCTCTGTGATAGGCCATTAAGTCATGAAAAACATTCATATCCAAGCAAACACCATTAATTTAGACTTTAGCATGTTTTACCTATGACACAGACCTCTACAGAAATCAGGTACTTAACAATTGGTGTCAGGCTTTATAGGCCTATCCAGAAGTTATGTTAGAAAGAGTTTGTATCGGTATCGGTGTCTGCAGATACTTGTGGATCAGTTGTTGGTGCCGGTATCAGAAGGGAGGAAGTGGTTTTCCTAATTCATATGAACATTTGATAAAAACAGATAGAAAGTTGAAAAATCAAACTATACATTTTCATTCCTGAAATAAATGGTATAAATCCATTCACAGGAGCTTGTTTTCTCATTCTGACCTGAGTGTTTTCCCTTTGCTGTATCTGATCTCCGACTGACCCCAGGTGTACCGGTGGTGGTCTCCCCAAGCAGCAGCAGCAGTGGTGGCGGGGGCGGCAGCCTGCTGTCCAGCAGCGAGAAGCGCTTTCCATGCGAGTTCTGTGGCCGAGCCTTCTCCCTCAGCTCAGAATGGGAGCGCCACGTTCTCCGACACGGCATGTGAGTCACCCTTACTGCAGATTTTGTATATCACTGTCGTCGGAACAAAAGCTTACATCTCCATTTCTGTCATTTACACCTTGTGTAGATAAATGTAGATAAAAGATCTTCCTTCCTTTATTTATTTATTTATTTACTTGTTTTTTGTTGAGCTCCTCTTACAACGTTTCTGTAGGTTTGTGTATCTAAAACAGGCCAAAACACTCCTTATAACTTGTGTGAATGGGTGGAGCTAAACTGAGATATGGAATTGTGCTGGTCTTTGTGACATCACAAAAACAAAAACTTAGTTTCCACTGTGGGAAGTGTTGCGGTTACTGTGAAACTTATATCGCTGTTGTCGGAACAAAACCTCGAATCTCCAAAATGGTAAGCAAGACACTTACTTTACGTTTAACGTAGGTCAGTGGAAGCAGGACCACCCCCCCCCCAAGTCATTTTAGGTCGTTTCCTTTAGTCCTTAATCATGTAATATACATACAATGTAAAAGCTAATGTATATTTTCAAAATCTGTTAAAAACCAAAAAATGACAAAAATGGAGGTGTAAAGTTTTTTCCCCCCAAGAACAGCAATATATAAACATATATTATGGCCATTACTTTTGCACAGAGCCAATGTGTTAAATCCAGCAAATAAACACTGACTGTCCATTAAAAGGTGCAGACGTGTCATCTCTACAGGGCTCAGTGTACTCTCATTTTACCCTCAGTCATTTTTGTGTCCCATTTAGGACTTTTAACAGCAGCAGGACGGCCACCAGCCCGGCACCGCCGGTCGGAACCACAGCCCACCTGACTGTCGGCCTGGTGCCCGTGACGGATGCAGGGCTGGACCTGTCCATTAACACTATGGAAGCCGAGAGAGTGCATCAGTCCGGCCAATCGACGAGTCACACTCACCACGAAGAGGACAAAGAAGCCCATGAGACCAAAAATGATCTGTAGGACTGCAGAAGAGCTTGAGGCACTCGAGGCCCGTGCGGCTTTAGACCATGTGAAATGGCTCGAGAATGTTTGTTTTTTTTTGTTTGTTTGGGATTTTTTTGGGTGTCGTTGTTAGAAAACGAAACATAGGCTGCTTCACGGACACTCGATTTGAAAAAAAAGAAGAAGAGAAAAAAGATTTGTCATAAGAACTTTGGAGCATCATTAGATTTTACGTGTTAAAACATTGATATATAGGTTGTGTTACATCCTAGCTGTTTGTTAAATTGCTGATCCTTAAGAAGTGTGACTTGGTCCCATAGGACAGATGCTAATATATTGGTAACCAATAGTTGAAGAAACCGTAAGGGCTCCGCTCGGGTCAGATCGTCCAGTCCTTTCTGTTTCTGCGCAGGTTCTCAAACCCCGATCGTTTTGCACCGGTTTAAACTAAGTTGCCTTGATAATGTTACACGTTAACATATATAATATGTAAAAATATTACATATTGTTGTTGGCTTTAATTTTTTTAGGCCGAATAGAAACGAAAAAAAAAAATTGGCGTATGTGGAATGTAACGAAACTCGTTTTTCAGAAAATCATTGGGATGTCCATTAGTCCCGTACACATTCATGTATGTCGCAACACCATCCTCAGAGCAAATGAGCTTCGGTTACGGGCGTGTGCAAAAGTTTGGGCACCCTAGTTGTGTTTCTCCTCGTTTGCAGCAACCGAGGTTCAAATATTCGCGATAGACAAAATTTGTGAACTGGCTGGGGGCGTTGGGAGCACCAAAACTTTTGCACAAGCAGGAACTCGGCTCTGAGCCGTTCACACGGCTTCAGTACGTTAATACTTGCACGTTCAGCCAGTTAAACGTCAAAACAATCGGAAGGCGATTCTAAACCTGCGGCAGACGGATCTCCTTTTGTGGCCTGACCCGCGCGCTGACTCGTACGGTTTCTGTATTTTTTACATTTTTAGCCTTGTGTTAATCTTCCTGTAGCTGAATTCCTTCAGGAATAGTCGCCATCTTATTTATCTGTGTATCAGACGTTTGATTTTTGAACACCTTTTTTTAAGAATATCGACACTGGGCCCCAAAGTTTGTAGCAAATTGCTACTGTAGTTTATTCTAATTGTTTTCTTGATATATTTTTTTTTTTTTTCATTTTTATTTGATTTTTTTTGTTTGTTTGTTTTTGCTGCTTGTTCTGCACTTCCTTGCGTTTGGCCACCGAGCTTCTCTCCAGACTGTTTCAAACCTACAAACGCAAAAGCACCGACAGACGAAAGCATTTATAGCTTAGCACCTTCGACTCCATGACTCCGTCGTGTCTACGCTCGGCCGTGGCAGCCGAACGACGACGGGCTCTTTCCCGAGCAGCTAATCGCAACACTTGCGACGGAAAATGCCGGCGACCAGGCGGAGCGCCTGAGCTTCGCCCAAAGCCTGGCACACTCACGTCTTCACAGGAAGCGAAATAAATAAAAGAATAAATAAGTAAAGAAATAAATAAGGCAGAGATTGTATGCGATGGAAGTTGCTGCTCAGATACCCCAAAGCCTTATTTAATGCGCATTGCAGTTTGAGCGCTTTCTTCCCAACGCCAGTTGGCGCAATAAAGCAGACATCGTCAATCTCACAGCATCGGTAAAATAACAGAAATCTACCAGGAGCCATGAAACCACCGTTACACGCGACGTCTTCTTGGTACCAAAAGTGTCGGCCCTTCCAGCGGCCCTCCGTACGATTGTCCTTCCCGACTCCTCTCGCCGAGGAGGGAGGGTCCGGCCTCGCCCCGGGTCCTCTGCATGCAGTCTTTTTGCAGCCATGTATAGAAAAAAAAAAAAGAATACAAATCTTGTCAAGTGTTTGAGACTGTGGTGTTTCAGAAAGGAATACTGTACTCTTTCCTTTAGGTGTCGTCGTCATTTAACAAAAAAAAAAAAAAAAAAACGAGATAACCTTCATTTTTTCAGCTCTCCAATGTTCAAAGCTGTTGTACAATGTCTGGTTTAGAAACAAAAAAAAACAAAAACACAAAACAAAAAAAAAGATTTTTTTTTGTACCTTTAAAGCAAAATAAAAGTCCTTGGGTGCGGGGGGAACTGGGTGCTCGTTTCCTTTATAAGGACTAGGCTAACCTTTCTAAAAGACAAACCCATTTAGAGAAATGAGAAATAAGCTTTTGGGGGGCGCCGGCCGACAGCTGGACGAGCCCGATTCATAATACACTGGATACTTGTACATATGATTTAGAAGTTTTTGTTTTTGTTTTCGTTTGGTTTCGTTTGTACGTTTCCTTCTTTTCCTGACTGTTCGGAGTTCACCATAGTTTGACTTACAGTAGCTCCTCTCCATCTTGCCTTTTCTCCCTGTGAAGACCCGCTCCCTGACGATGGGTTTGTGATGTTGACTAGAATGGTTGTTTACAATTTTATTCCATTTATTTCTGGATATTCTGTAAATATTGTAATTCATTGTTTTTTTAACTTGTTAATAAAGTTATCAGATAACGCCCGCTGTCCTTCCAGAGCCCGCTTCATTCCGGAGGAACAATATTCATCGCGCTCGTTTCAGTACAGTCCACGACAGATGCGTTTCACTCCGGAGGGGGAGGTGGGGTTGGGGGGACGAAAATTGGAATGCCACAATATGAAACGAAATTTTTTTTTCTCTCTTCTTTCATTAAATTCCACATTTGAAATTCATCTGTTGCTGTAGACGTCCCCGGTGGAGCCTTTCAGACGCAGGCGCTCGGCGCAGGAGCCGCCTGCCTCTTCTTATGCTTATCACGGAGCACTGGTGAAGAGAAGAGCGAGAGGATAAGTTCTTAAGTAAGCAAGCTCCAGGGAAAGCCAATGGTGAAGAAAGGAAATAAATACGGAATGCTTGCTTTCAAGGACAAAGTGCTGCAAATGTAGGAGATGAAAGAGCACACGGAGGAGCCGAGGAGCCGGGGAGGCGACTCTACATTTAGCAGCAGAGTTACTCCACCCTCGGCTTCCTCTGCGAGTTTCTGGAGGTCAGAGGGTAGTGGATGGACAGAAGGAAATGGGAAACAGGCTGGGTCTGAAATGATACCCTGTTCACTACATAGTGCACTTTCTGGGGCTGTATTCAAAACTATATCCTGGTCACTAAACTGTGTCCTATACTTTTTTGGGGGTTGTGTCTGAAAATATTTACACTTCACTATACAGTGCATTGTCTTGGAACTATATTCAAAACTCACTATATAGTGCACTATTTTTGAGCTGTATTCAAACCTCACTATATAGTGCACTATTTATGAGCTGTATTCAAAACTCACTATATAGTGCACTATTTTTGAGCTGTATTCAAAACTCACCATATAGTGCACTATTTTTGAGCTGTATTCAAAACTCACCATATAGTGCACTATTTTTGAGCTGTATTCAAAACTCACCATATAGTGCACTATTTTTGAGCTATATTCAAAACTCACTATATAGTGCACTATTTTTGAGCTGTATTCAAAACTCACCATATAGTGCACTATTTTTGAGCTGTATTCAAAACTCACCATATAGTGCACTATTTTTGAGCTATATTCAAAACTCACTATATAGTGCACTATTTTTGAGCTATATTCAAACCTCACTATATAGTGCACTATTTTTGAGCTGTATTCAGACCTCACTATATAGTGCACTATTTTTGAGCTATATTCAAACCTCACTATATAGTGCACTATTTTTGAGCTGTATTCAAACCTCACTATATAGTGCACTATTTTTGAGCTGTATTCAAAACTCACTATATAGTGCACTATTTTTGAGCTATATTCAAAACTCACTATATAGTGCACTATTTTTGAGCTGTATTCAAAACACACTATATAGTGCACTATTTTTGAGCTGTATTCAAAACACACTATATAGTGCACTATTTTTGAGCTGTATTCAAAACACACTATATAGTGCACTATTTTTGAGCTGTATTCAAAACTCACCATATAGTGCACTATTTTTGAGCTGTATTCAAAACTCACCATATAGTGTACTCTTTTTGAGCTATTTTCAAAACTCACTATATAGTGCACTATTTTGGGGCTACATTAAAAACTATATAGGGCACTTTTTTTAGACTGTATCTAAAATTTAAAATTAGCGCCTCACTTGTGTGTGGGTGAGTGATCACAGCAGCTCTGCCTCTCCACCACCACAGTTACCGACCTTGGTGGCTTAGAGCACAGCCACCGGGGTCAAAGGTAAGACAAGGGCTGGTGACTGGGCACAAGCTGGAGAGGTGGGTGCCGCAGATTGTGTGGGAAGGGCACGCAAGAGTTTGAAGGTGTTCACTGGAGCACCCGGCAATGCTATCAACAGGGGTTGGTGGCAGTTGCTCTGGTGTGCTCTCCGGAGTAACCCAGGGTGTCCAGGCTTTGGACTGTTGTATCCTCCACATCCCTGTGAGCCTGGCCTGAGGCCAGAATTGAAGTGACTGGGCAAGGGTACAGGTGCAGTCCAAGGACAAGGCAGGAGGGGTGACACTCTGGCAGGTCCAACAGAGCACAATGCTGGGAAGGAGAGAGAAACAAAGCCTGGAGTTGGGAAGGCAGGGGTTGTGCACAATGCCATATTCCCCTTTCACTAGAGCCCAGGAGATAGTGGGTGGGCTGGGGCTCAGGGACATTGAGCTTGTGTGCTCCAGCAGCCGCTTTACAAGGCCTCACAGGTTCCAGACTGCAGGAGGGTGCACACACACTATATTACCAAAAGGATTCACTCGTCTGCCTTCACACGCATATGAACTTGAGTGACATCCCGTTCTTCACCCATAGGGTTTAATATGATGTCAACCCACCCTTTGCAGCTTTAGGGGTTTCACCTCTTCTCGGGAGGCTTTCCACAAGGGTTAGGAGTGTGTTTATGGGAATTTTTGACCATTCTTCCAGAAGCACATTTGTGAGGTCAGACACTGATGTGGGATGAGAAGGCCTGGCTCGCAGTCTCTGCTCTAATTCATCCCAAAGGTGACGGATCAGGTCAGGTCAGGACTCTGTGCAGGCCAGTCAAGTTCTCCCACACCTGGCAACTGGCTCATCCATGTCTTTATGGACCTGCTTTGTGCACTGCTGCTCAGTCACATTGGAACAGGAAGGGGCCCAACTCCCCAAACTGTTCCCATAAAGTTGGGAGCATGAAATTGTCCAAAATCTCTTGGTGCTGAAGCATTAAGAGTTCCTTTCACTGGAACTAAGGGGCCGAGCCCAACTCCTGAATAACAGCCCCACACCATAATGTAAACTTTACACTTGGAACAATGCAGTCAAATGCATGCCAAACTCAGACTCGTCCATCAGATTTCCAGATGGAGAAGTGTAATTCATCAGTCCAGAGAACACGTCTTCACTGCTCTAGAGTCCAGTGGCAGCGCTTTACACCACTGCACCACTGCTTTGCATTGCGCTTGGTGATGTAAGGCTTGGATGCAGCTACTCAGCCATGGAAACTCATTCCATGAAGCTCTCTACATTGTTCTTCAGTTAATCTGAAGGCCACATGAAGTTTGGAGGTCTGTAGTGATTGACTCTGCAGAACTATGCCCCTCAGCCTCCCCTGACCTGCTCTGTCATTTTACGTGGCCAACCACTTCGTGGCTGAGTTGCTGTTGTTCCCAATCACTTCCACTTTGTTATAATCCCACTGACAGTTGACTGTGGAATATTTATTAGCGAAGAACTTTCACGACTGGACCTGTTGCACAGGTGGCGTCCGATCACGGTACCACGCTGGAACTCACTGAGCTCCTGAGAGCGACCCATTCCTTCACTAATGTCAGTAGAAGCAGTCTGCAGGCCTAGCTGCTTGATTTTATACACCTGTATACGGAAGTGACTGGAACACCTGAATTCAGTGATTTGGATGGGTGACTGAAGACTTTTGGCAATATAGTACATGACTGGGGTTTCAGCCTGGCAGTCCTCTTCCTACCCGGAGTCCTTCAACAACATGCAGCAGCAATGTCCAGGCCTGTGTGTGTGCAGCTCCCACTGTAGTGCCTCACGTTCAGGCATTACTTGCACCAGCCCAACTCTGAGGCTGGTGGGTGCTGTCTCACCTACCAGATCAGAGTGAGTAAGAAGTCAAGCCAATCAAGGAGCTGCAGAGAATTGCCGGGCTTGCTCACTAAGGCAGAGAAGAGCAGATCCAGGGCATCAAAAAAGGAAAACCAAGCACGGTGGCTAGCAGAGGTCTGCAAGTCTCGCTTTGCTTCTCTTCATTGGCGTTTTGTACACTTTTTTTCTACTAAATACCAAAGTATTCGCTAAACTACTACACCAATGCTGGTGCTGCGGTATGCCTCTGAGCCTCGCTTAACTCTTTTCCTCTCCACACTACATAGTGCACTATTTTCAGGCTATTTCCAAGACTAAATCACCATGTTCACTATATAGTGCACTATATCAGGTATTATCCAAAACTGTACCCTCTTCACTATATAGTGCACTATGTTTAGGTATTATCCAAAACTATATACCCTCTTCACTAAATAGTGTACTATTTTGGGCTGTGTCCAAAACCATATCTAATTCAAGAAATAGTAAACTATTTTTGGCTGTGTCTAAAACCATGTGTTATTTACTAAATAGTGCAGTGTTTTTGGGCTTTGTCCAATACCATATCTAATTCACTAAATAGTGTACTATTTTGGGCTGTGTCCAAACCATGTCCTATTCACTTAATATTGTACTATTTTGGGCTGTGTCCAAAACCATATGTTATTTACTAAATAGTGTACTACTTTGGGCTGTGTCCAAACCTCGAACCTGTTCACTAAACAGTCTCCTATTTTGGGCTGCATCCAAAACCAAATCCTGTTCACTAAATAGTGTACAGTTTTGGGCTGTGAGCCTGTAATTGTGTAAAGATGCACATAGTTACTGATCGTCAGAGCTGAAACTGTGTTATTCTGTTGGTAAACATTTTTTTCAGTACGCACTGGACGCTCCGTCCAGCCCCTGCGTCCGCTGTGGTCACTAAAAGAAGACGCCTGCTGATAATTTACATCTGGTTGTGAAAAAAAACCAGGAGCCACAAGCTTTTCAAACTTTAGTGAATTGAACAGAACACTCAATCAAGCACACTTACAGTAGTAGATGTATTTACATATATTTTATTATAGAATGCAGTATAAATTAAAAGGGAAATTGAAAAAGTTGTTTTTCACTGAGACAGAAATGACTGAAATGAGAGATATGTTAATGGAAATAAACAAGTGAATTTCACCAGCAGAGACGCGTCAGATTTTAACGCCTTATCCCGTTGCTCGCGGCGTGTCCGCCTCAAGGTCAAAAGCCTGTGCGCGTTTTCCACCGTCTGCTGATTTGAAAACGTGCTCCGGGGTTGGAGAGGACAAAGACAAAGGCTGACGTGGACGGACACATCGATCCTCCACACACACACACACACACACACCTCTGCAGCCCTCAGTCACAGCTTTTGTAAGGCGAAGTGACAGACTGTCATTTAGAGCGTGAAAAATGACGGACGAACGCTTCTTATATTCAGGTCCCCCTTCTGATCCCCCCGGTTCAGGAGGAATGAAAATGGACAATGAGAAGAAAGAGGAGTGACCTTCAGGGTTTGTGGACGCAGGTTAAGCTGGCAGACGTCTCAGACAGGCCAAGTCGTCTCATGGAGCATCTCATTTTTTTGGGTTTGTGTAATTTGTGAATGATCAAACCCAAATAAGCCGTTCTTTGTTGAATTCCAAGAATTTTCCAGATTTCATAGTTCAGCAAAAATATCACCTGCTTGCTGTAAAAAGCACCAGTTTCTTATTGTTATCTACAAAGACCTGCCAGGGGCATTCTTTACTGATGAAAACAATACGTGGCCACAACTTAGTAAGGCAAGGGAACAAGATAAGTAAAACCATGACTTAGTAAGACAGGAACGAGATAATTAAAGCACAGCCATGACTTAGTAATGTATAGGAATGAGATAATTAAAGCATTGCCACAACTCCGTAAGGTAAGGGAACAAGATAAGTAAAACCATGACTTAGTAAGACATAGGAATGAGATAATTAAAGCATGGCCATGACTTAGCAATGTATAGGAATGAGATAATTAAAGCATTGCCACAACTCGGTAAGGTAAGGGAACAAGATAAGTAAAACGATGACTTAGTAAGACAGGAATGAGATAATTAAAGCACAGCCATGACTTAGTAATGTATAGGAATGAGATAATTAAAGCATGGCCATGACTTAGCAATGTATAGGAATGAGATCATTAAAGCATTGCCACAACTCAGTAAGGTAAGGGAACAAGATAAGTAAAACCATGACTTATTAAGACAGGAATGAGATAATTAAAGCACGGCCATGACTTAGCAATGTATAGGAATGAGATCATTAAAGCATTGCCACAACTCAGTAAGGTAAGGGAACAAGATAAGTAAAACCATGACTTATTAAGACAGGAACGAGATAATTAAAGCATGGCCATGACTTAGCAATGTATAGGAATGAGATAATTAAAGCATTGCCACAACTCGGTAAGGTAAGGGAACAAGATAAGTAAAACCATGACTTAGTAAGACAGGAACGAGATAATTAAAGCCTGGCCATGACTTAGTAATGTATAGGAATAAGATAATTAAAGCATTGCCACAACTCAGTAAGGTAAGGGAACAAGATAAGTAAAACCATGACTTAGTAAGACATAGGAATGAGATAATTAAATCATGGCCATGACTTAGTAATGTATAGGAATGAGATAATTAAAGCATTGCCACAACTCGGTAAGGTAAGGGAACAAGATAAGTAAAACCATGACTTAGTAAGACAGGAATGAGATAATTAAAGCACAGCCATGACTTAGTAATGTATAGGAACGAGATAATTAAAGCATGGCCATGACTTAGCAATGTATAGGAATGAGATCACTAAAGCATTGCCACAACTCAGTAAGGTAAGGGAACAAGATAAGTAAAACCATGACTTAGTAAGACAGGAACGAGATAATTAAAGCATGGCCATGACTTAGCAATGTATAGGAATGAGATCATTAAAGCATTGCCACAACTCAGTAAGGTAAGGGAACAAGATAAGTAAAACCATGACTTATTAAGACAGGAACGAGATAATTAAAGCATGGCCATGACTTAGCAATGTATAGGAATGAGATAATTAAAGCATTGCCACAACTCGGTAAGGTAAGGGAACAAGATAAGTAAAACCATGACTTAGTAAGACAGGAACGAGATAATTAAAGCCTGGCTATGACTTAGTAATGTATAGGAATAAGATAATTAAAGCATTGCCACAACTCAGTAAGGTAAGGGAACAAGATAAGTAAAACCATGACTTAGTAAGACATAGGAATGAGATAATTAAATCATGGCCATGACTTAGTAATGTATAGGAATGAGATGATTAAAGCATGGCCATGACTTAGTAATGTATAGGAATGAGATAATTAAAGCATTGCCACAACTCGGTAAGGTAAGGGAACAAGATAAGTAAAACGATGACTTAGTAAGACAGGAATGAGATAATTAAAGCATGGCCTTGACTTAGTAATGTATAGGAATGAGATAATTAAAGCATGGCCATGACTTAGTAATGTATAGGAATGAGATCATTAAAGCATTGCCACAACTCAGTAAGGTAAGGGAACAAGATAAGTAAAACCATGACTTAGTAAGACAGGAACGAGATAATTAAAGCATGGCCATGACTTAGCAATGTATAGGAATGAGATAATTAAAGCATTGCCACAACTCAGTAAGGTAAGGGAACAAAATAAGTAAAACCATCACTTATTAAGACAGGAACGAGATAATTAAAGCATGGCCATGACTTAGTAATGTATAGGAATGAGATAATTAAAGCATTGCCACAACTCAGTAAGGTAAGGGAACAAGATAAGTAAAACCATGACTTAGTAAGACATAGGAACGAGATAATTAAAGCACGGCCATGACTTAGTAATGTATAGGAATGAGATCATTAAAGCATTGCCACAACTAAGTAAGGTAAGGGAACAAGATAAGTAAAACCATGACTTAGTAAGACATAGGAAAGAGATAATTAAAGAATGGCCATGACTTAGTAATGTATAGGAATGAGATAATTAAAGCATTGCCACATCTCCGTAAGGTAAGGGAACAAGATAAGTAAAACCATGACTTAGTAAGACATAGGAACGAGATAATTAAAGCACGGGCATGACTTAGTAATGTATAGGAATGAGATCATTAAAGCATTGCCACAACTCGGTAAGGTAAGGGAACAAGATAAGTAAAACCATGACTTAGTAAGACATAGGAACGAGATAATTAAAGCATGGCCATGACTTAGTAATGTATAGAAATGAGATAATTAAAGCATTGCCACAACTCAGTAAGGTAAGGGAACAAGATAAGTAAAGCTATTGGTTTTTCTAGGACATTCTGAATAAGTAAAGCTGTTGTTTTTGCTAGAACATAGCAGAACACATACACGGTGGTAGATGTAGAGTATGAAACACACATAGGACGCTAGATATAGAGCTTGATGGAACACATACAGGATGGCAGATCTAGAACAGGGTGGAACACATACAGGATGGCAGATCTAGAACAGGGTGGAACACATACAGGATGGTAGATATACAACATGGTAGAACACATACAGGATGATAGATCTAGAACATGGTGGAACACATATAGGATGGTAGATACAGGGCATGGTGGAACACATACAGGATGGTAGATATTGAACACAGTAGAACACATACAGGATGGCAGATGTAGAGCATTGTGGAACACATACAGGATGGTAGATATAGGGCATGGTGGAACACATACAGGATGGTAGATATAGAACACAGTAGAACACATACAGGATGGCAGATCCAGAACAGGGTGGAACACACACAGGATGGTAGATCTAGAACAGGGTGGAACACATACAGGATGGTAGATCTAGAGCATTGTGGAACACATACAGGATGGTAGATCTAGAACAGGGTGGAACACATACAGGATGGTAGATCTAGAGCATTGTGGAACACATACAGGATGGTAGATCTAGAACAGGGTGGACCACATACAGGATGGTAGATATAGAACATGGTAGAACACATACAGGATGGTAGATCTAGAACAGGGTGGAACACATACAGGATGATAGATCTAGAACAGGGTGAAACACATACAGGATGGTAGATATAGAGCATTGTGGAACACACAGGATGATAGATCTAGAACATGGTGGAACACATATAGGATGGTAGATATAGCGCATGGTGGAACACATACAGGATGGTAGATCTAGAACACAGTAGAACACATACAGGATGGCAGATCTAGAACAGGGTGGAACACAGGATGGTAGATATAGAACATGGTAGAACACATACAGGATGGTAGATCTAGAACAGGGTGGAACACAAACAGGATGGTAGATCTAGAGCACTGTGGAACGCACAGGACGGTATCTAGAACACGGTGGAACACATGCGTATGTAAGTCATTTTGCGCAGTTATCAGTGGAGAGGTGACCTTCCAGAAGGCGAGTGAGCGCCCCGCTCTCCTGCGGTGAGTATCCAGGGCCTATTTTCTGAAGCTCTTGATTTCACAGGTCTAACGTCATCTTTTAAAAATATCTGCGAGACGCGAGGGATCAGGGAGTAATCTCAGTAGCTCAACTTCACACAGACTCCAAACCCCGGGGACACGCTTCTGTCTGCCTTAGCACTACTGAAGGAATGGCTGATGAGAAACGCCAGCCATAGTTTTAACTGACAGCGTGACCAGGCCAAAGGCAGCGACCTCATCGAGACCTTGGCATATGAGCGCCGACGCCGTGGAGCCACGGCTCCACACACTTGTCCACACACTGCTGCTGACCAGTGACAAAGGAAAACCCACCTTAACGATAATGCTAACTTCTGTTAGGCTAAGCGGGGATGTGGGAGTGAGGGTGCTAAGGGGGCTGCAGAATCCCCTGATTTCCACTGTTAAAAATATTAATAATAAACTGTTATAAACCTTATAATAATTAGAGCCAAATAAAGACCCATGTGTGCTCACTTTAAAGCAGTTTGTATTTTTCACTCTTAAAAAAGAACAGCAAAGGGAATGGTTCTCTTTAGAACCATGAGTTCAATACAGAACCAGTGCATGCTTAAATAGTTCTCTGCATATTGAAATGCTTCTACTGATGGAGAATGTGTTGTTTATGGTTCTACACTCACCGGCCACTTTATTAGGTACTGTTCAGTTGCTTGTTAACACAAATAGGTAATCAGCCAATCACACGGCCGCAACTCATGCATTGAGGCATGTAGAGGTGGTCAAGACAACTTGCTGAAGTGCAGGCCGAGCATCAGAACGGGGAAGAAAGGGGATTTAAGTGACTTTGAACGTGGCGTGGTTGTTGGTGCCAGACAGGCTGGTCTGAGCATTTCAGAAATTGCTGATCTACTGGGATTTTCACACACAACCATCTCTAGGGTTTACAGAGAACGGTCCGAAAAAGAGGAAATATCCAGTGAGCGGTCAGTTGTGTGGACGAAAATGACTTGTTGATGTGAGAGGTCAGAGGAGAATGGACAGACTGGTTCCAGATGACAGAAAGGCAACAGGAACTCAAATAACCAACCAAAATCTCTGAGGAACGTTTCCAACACCTTGTTGAAAGTCTGCCATGAAGAATTAAGGCAGCTCTGAAGGCAAAAGTGGTTGGTGAGTGTATATATGACCAAAAAGGGTTTGCTACTGTTATAAGGTTGATATCAAAACAGCAAAAGAACCCTTTTTGGAGCTATAGAGCACCATATACAACACATTCTCCATCAGTCTGAAGAACCATTTCACCATGCAGAGAACAACTTAATCATGCAAAAAGCTCTATATAGAACTCTAAATAGAAACATTCCCCTTACTAAAGAATATGAGCAGGAACGTCAACGAACAAGGTAAAAAGGGTCCGTTTTGATTTCTGGTTGACTTTAAGTGTAAAAGCACAGATTATCAGATTATTAAGTGTAAACACACTGAACCAGTTACTGACACAATCTGATTTTCTGCAGTTATCAGATTATTAAGTGTAAACGCACTGAATCAGTTACAGACACAATCTGATTTTCTGCAGTTATCAGATTATTAAGTGTAAACACACTGAATCAGTCACTGACACAATCTGATTTTCTGCAGTTATCAGATTATTAAGTGTAAACGCACTGAATCAGTCACTGACACAATCTGATTTTCTGCAGTTATCAGATTATTAAGTGTAAACACACTGAACCAGTTACTGACACAATCTGATTTTCCGCAGTTATCAGATTATTAAGTGTAAACGCATTGAACGTATATGATTTGATGAATTAAGCTTAATATGATCATGGTCAACGAACAAGGTAAAAAGGGTCGGTTTTGATGTCAGGTTGACCTTAAATCAGTCCTTGGACCAGGAAAACTATTTCATCTTCCACATTTTTCCAGTTTCGTCATCTGCTTGCAAGACGGAGTGCAGGGCCTGATTTTGTTAGTGCGAAGTGAAGTGAAGAGAGAATGCATGATGGGACTGAGAATTGATTGAACCTGTGAGCAGACAGAGAGGAAAACAGCCGCAGATGACATGACAATGAATCAGCATTAAGGAAACGTCCTGCCAGCAGCTCTCTCTGTTTATTCTGACGGTCTATTATCCAGAATATACTCAAAGATTACTGAACACATAAGAGCACAGATACACTGAGATGGACCATGTCATTATATGTATAAGTAGATTAGATATAATCTTATTTATCCAATTGATTTGTTCTTTCTTTATAAATAACCTGGCCTACCGTTTGCATTCTGCTACATCATCCTACTGCATAGATCTATGTAGGTTGATATTAAAGCTGCACTATATAAGATTTGGGGAGTTGTAGACCTCTCTGGTGGAAATCTGTAACTATATAGAACATTCTGCAGCCTGAGTTATGAATCTGTCTCCTTAGAATATTAAGTGTAAACACACTGAACCAGTTACAGACACAATCTGATTTTCTGCCGTTATCAGATTAGTAAGTGTGAACGCACTGAACCAGTTATTGACACAATCTGGTTTCCTGCCGATATCAGATTATTAAGTGTAAACGCACTGAACCAGTTACTGACAGAATCTGATTTTCTGCAGTTAGCCAATTATTAAGTGTAAACACACTGAATCAGTTACAGACACAATCTGATTTTCTGCAGTTATCAGATTATTAAGTGTGAACACACTGAATCAGTTACAGACACAATCTGAATTTCTGCAGTTATCAGATTATTAACTGTGAATGCACTGAACCAGTTCCTGACACAATCTGATTTTCTGCCGTTATCAGATTAGTAAGTGTGAACGCATTGAAACAGTTATTGACAGAATTTGATTTTCTGCCATTCGCCAATTATTAAGTGTAAATGCACTGAACCAGTTACTGACACAATCTGATTTTCTACTGTCATCAAATTATTAAGTGCATGTAAACACATTTAGCATTAGCTTTAGCATTAGCTCATCTGAAGGGGCATCTTCTGTTGCTAAAAGCTATCGCTTTACCATTGAATAAATAAATGCTTTCAGTCTTAAAGACAGTACTGAAACTAATGCTAGAATTCTGTTTGTGGGCATCAGCTTGGCTTTCAACACCAGAGTGCCAGAACTGCTGCAGGCTAAACTGCCCATCTGTCTGTGCCAGATTCCATTTGCTGGTGGATCATGGTTACAATAATGAACTAAACCAATTTCAAAAGAATAATGAAGTTGAAAATGAGCGATCAAAAGTGACATTTTGTCTAACACTCTGCTAAACCACAAGTGGGCTGCCTGGAAAATCCAGACCAAAAAGCAAGACAGCTTTACTGTCATTGGGCCAACCAGCGGACCTCCATCCTCTTGCTATCTGGGTAAGAAGCAAGCTTCAGACACCAAACATGCCTTGGCTGAGGAAAATGTGTAAATTGAAATTTTCACTGAATTATCGCTTTATGGAGGTCCCGAGGGAAGGTCTGGGTCATCGCCGCTGTGCCAGAAGAGGCTGCGGGGTTACCTTCCCCTCAGGTACGAGGGCAGAGGTCCCTCCTCTGAGGCTGAGCTCTGCTCATCTTTTATTGAATAAAATAAAGAGCCACTTTACTGGATAATTCATTGAGGAGAGGTCAGGCTTGTGGAGAAGTTTGTCTGGTTTCTGACTCGTATTGGTCAATTAACGTGATAAAAGAGTGTGGATTTGTTCAGTTCTGCCTGATTCCAGGTTTATCTGCGTAGCGGTGTAACTGAGTTTATGCTCTCATGGACTTTTTATATAGATTTGTTTCTTAAATCCAGTTTTTAGACTGAATGTCCACATTTCTAGTTACATTTGGACCAAGTCTGATTTGTATGGGCAGGCTGTAGAAACATTTGCTTGCATAGTCACATTGATTTCCATAGAGATGTGTTGTATCTCCATGCTAGGCAAAACTGGAAGAGGACATATATTTGCATTTTCAGTGAACAATTTTTATAGCGATAGCAGCATAGCTCTTTAGATCAGCTAGAACATGAACAGAACATGGCACTAGACTGACCTGCTCAGCATACAATTGCAGGCTAACAGGTTCTAGAAGATGTTATTAACATGAATGATCTGTTGCCTGCACCTGTTTTGCTTTGGAATCCACTGCAGGGCCACAGATGAGAACATTTCTGTTTTTCAGATCAGGTGTTGGCTTTACTAACACTAGCATTAGCATTGGGGTCTGCTGGGGTGGGTGTTTTAAAACTTTATGCGTGTGCATTATGTACGGCGAGGCTGTTTTTTTGGAGAAAAGTTAAGACCAGCTGATCATTTGTCCCACGAACAGTGGCTAGTGCTAATTCTGAGTTTTTGGCTAATTATAAGTTTTCACCCAGACGGCTACAGGCCATTACCCTGACATCAAGACGATATGGGACCACTGTTGGGCCATTGACTTGCGGTCAACTGGTGCTTTGCCCAGGGTTTGCCAGGCAGCTCACCGGTGATTAAGTAGAGTATCAGCTAATATTCCACTTATCGCCGCTCATTTTCCGCTCACAGGCCAATTGACTTTTTTTTCCTTCCTTCTTTTCTTTACTTATACTTTCTAAATTAGTTTAGCAAATCTTTTTGATCGAGCGCAGTGTCAACAACATATCTGTTTTTTTTTTCTCAGTTTGTAATATTTGTCTTTATTTTATAAAATAAAAGTCTCAACAGACAGCGGGGTGCCAACCTTATCAAGCCAGTGGACCCATACATCTGGGTAGGTTCTACCAGCAATATTCAGACAGATTTTAAGTTCAAATATTTTAATATTTAAGTCAAAAAGCGGTACTAGGAAAAATTATCCTTATGTTAGCTGTGGTAACTGGACAAACAAATACTAGTTATGGAAATGAAAAGCTTCCTGCATTAAAGAATGGTATGTTTATAACTGTATGACTTTACTTGGCTCATATTGAAATGAAATGACTTTTTTGTCGTGCATTCTAACATCAAGAACCAATGTGCCCCCCCAAAAATTAAAAAATAAATAATAATAATCCGATCTGATGGATCAAAATGAGTCACATATCCAGAGATCTTAGTTCATACAAGTGTGGCTTGAATCAGAGTGGAGAAAGCCATATTTCATGTGGCTAGAGCCGGGGAATATATCAATATTCAGCATATAAAGCAAACTTTTAACTAAAAAGAGGGAATAACTGGTCCTGTTTAACTGGATTCGGTGCTGAAAATTGTGTGGAATGTGCAATACAAGTCAATATTCATGTGTTCATCCGTTGAAACGGCAGATAATCAGATCTTTCTATTTTTGCCAAAAAACTGGATTGGAGCCGCATGTCTGAACAAAGCCTTCTCAGCCATAAAGAAGATGTTATTAACTTTAATTATCTGTAACCTGTGCCTGTTCTTTTGCTTTGAAATCTTCTGCAGGACTGCAAATGAGAACATTTCTGCATTTCAGATCATATTCAGGGATCAACAGGGCCCTCGAGCCATTTGGCAGCTAGTCCTTTGGACTGACTCCCATGGCTGTGGTGACGTACTCAGGAGATTCTTTTAGCTGACTGAGACAAGGTTCTGTTCCTCTAGGCCTTGCCCCCCATGGCTGGTACATCTGCTACCATGTTCTCCTCTGCCTGAGGAGGCAACTGCGGTCTGAATATTAGCAAAAAAATTCCACAAGGCCAAACGTTTATGCTAACTAACCATTGCCACACAATGATAGCGACTATGAACACCAGGTTAAAGCTAAATATAAACCTCACTTTAAGAAATTACAGGCTTTTACTGAGTTAATTAGATATTTACATACCGACAGACTTCATAGTCATGCTAGCATGACTAAGACTGCGTGTCTATTTTTAACCGCTGTCGTGTTGTCGTATAAAAACTACATTTCCCGTCAACCACTGTGACGGAGTCGTAGTTCTCACCCCGATGACTGCGCAGGTGCGGTGTGCTGTTTATTTGTTTCCCACCCGTATTCCAACGGACTGCTCGCTTGCGAAGGCGACGCGCTGGCCAATCTCGGCGCAGCTGGCGGGACGCTGTCAGCCAATAGCGGCGCAGGAGAGGCGGGACTCCAGAGTGAAAACGTTCGGGAAAGAACCGAGCGGATAACAACACTTTCTCTCTCTTGCGAAATAATCGGGGGAAAATTATAAAGTAAAAATAAAAAGAATGCAGATCACGCTGAAAACCCTCCAGCAGCAGACGTTTAAAATCGATATCGACGCAGAGGAGACGGTGAGAGCTCGAAACAAACGTGTTTTGGTGGGGGAAAAAAACAGAAAGGGAAAAAATACAAACCCGACAAAAGTTGTTGGCTTCGCTAGCGCTAGCCTTAGCATTAGCTGTGCCTCACGTTTCTGACAGCTGGGGTTTCCTGGGATGATTTAACTCGCGTTCGTGAAGCTGGCCCTGCTTATGTGGCCGGTTATTAGCGTCGTGTGTGTGTATTATGCTCGGCGAGGCCGGTTATTGGAGAAAAGTTAGGACTCAGAAGCGCTAGCTTAGCATGCCTTCCCGTTAGCATTGCGGCTAACGCTAATTCTGAGTTTTTGGCTGCCTGTAAGTTTCCACCCAGACTCAAAGCGAAGTGTGGTTAGTTATTTACTTAGTCTTTAATGGCGTATAAGAAGACGGCACGAAATGCAGGGTTAACTTTATGTTCTTTTAACCAAGCAGCGTTAAGCGAATTAGCGTTAGCTTTTAGCTAATCGTATGGGGTGAGCTCGTTTGTGGTTCGGCGTGCTGACCTGCAGGACGTGCATTTGTCAACGCGGTCGTATTAATTATGACTCTGTTTTGGGTGAATAGACGCTTAATATACACCATTTGTGAGCTTAGTTCTGACTAAACTTGAGATAAAGCAGTAATTTGTTACGGTTAGCTGAAGCTAACTGGCTGCGTGGCCTGCATGGTCTGCTGGTCTGATGAGTTTTATCTTCCTTTATAATTAATATTTTTTCAGGTGTACAGCACATTTTATTAGAGAATGTACATGCTGTGTGTGTGAGGGAGAGACAGAGAGAGAGAAAGACAGACAGAGAGAGAGAGAGAATCACGCTGGCTGGTGCTTTCCAGGCAGGAGCAGCTGCTGGGTCAGTGTAGTGACTCAGTGAAATTAAAGGGGAGTTCCACCCGCTTTTTAAAATTCGTGCATAATTAAGTGGCTAAGATGTAAACAAACTCCCTTCAGCATGGTGTGGTGTGAAACTCTTCCTTCTGGAGAAACTTGGAGTCAGAATTGTTCAAAGTGGTGGTGATGGGGATCAGACGCCCACCTCTGAAAACTCCCTCACTTAGTCATTGTGTTATGATTTTCTAATAAGGCTTGAAGATTTTTTATATTTTTTTACTGAATCACTAAAGCTGCAGTTTTTATTTTAGAACACATTAGAAGCAAGTTTTAAAGGGGGGAGATTTAACCGAATAACACGGAGGCTGTGAACTGTAGATGAGTTAGATTGTAGTTATGTAGATGTGACATCCCAGCCTTCACCGCTGACATACTCCCTGCAAGTTTCATGCCAGAACAAGTGGATCTTCTACTCTTCTTAGCCAAAAAACAGGCCTGGGAATGAATTTATAGAAAATGTTTGCACTTGCAGGCAAAAGAGTCCCCAAAGAAAACTTATTATTCCATATTTTCCCACTATTTTCCATCATCAACATTCCAGAAGACCCAGCTAGGTGGTTTTGGATAGTAAATAAAATGTCTATATTTGTCTATAATTGTGGTCTCCTGGGTTCCTATCACCACCACTGTAAATACTGTGACCATGACCCTGTTCCTACTTCACTCCTTAAGATGGTTTTTCATTGTGTGCACAATGATGTGTTAACTTTTTTAAATTGTTCTCTGTCAACAGGTGTTTTTCAGGTGCTATTTAAACTGCCCTGGTGAAGCCTCAGCTACAAAAAAAAAAAGAGTAGCATGGATCCTTTCATACTAAATAATTTTAGACTAATTTTAAAGCTGCCTTTTCTAAGTAAAGTCTTCGAAAAAGTTGTTTTTAAACAACTAAATATGTATCTAATATCAAACAATTTATATGAGAAGTTTGTCAGGTTTTTTTCCCAACCATAGTACAGAGTAATTCGCGTTATGAATGACCTCATGCTCAGCGCTGATGCACAAAATCCTTCTATTTTGGTTTTATTAGATCTTGGTGCAGCCTTTGATACCGTTGACCACAAGTCTTGAATGCTGGATCGGCCTCTCGAGCACAGCTTTAGAATGGTTTAACTCCTATTTGAGTAATAGGCAGTTCATGGTTTCACTTGGAAACCATTCATCAAAAATGATTTTAATGTTGCTTGTGGAGTCCCCCAAGGTTCAGTCTTGGGGCCTTTGCTTTTCTCTTTGTATGTGCTACCTCTAGTCTATGTCATTAGGAAGTGTAGTATGCATTTTTATAGCAATGCTGATGCCACCCAGCTATACATTTTGATTGCTTCTGAAGATCACGACTCTGTAGACAGGCTAACCAGCTGTGTGTCAGATATCTCTCAGTGGATGTCGCAAAATTTTCTACAATTAAATCATGAAAGAACAGAAATACTGATCGTCGGCACAGAAACTCCAAGATAAATGTTTTATGAGAAACTCGGTTCTTTAGCTTCGTATACCAAAAAGTGCGAAACCTGGGTGTGATCTTGGACTCTGAGCTCTGTTTCACCCCGCATGTAAACACAGTCACTAAAGCGGCTTTTTACCATTTAAGAAATGTCGCTGAAGTTCGGCCTTTTCTGTCTCAGAGCGACGCAGAGAAACTAGTTCATGTGTTTGTTACAGCAGAGTTGATCACTGTAATGATCTTCTTACTGGACCTTCCTAAGAAACCTACACATCCCTTACGACTTGTACAAAATGCAGCAGCACCCTAACAAAAACAAAAGAGAGAGATCACATCACTCCCGATTTGAAAGAGCTGCACTGGCTGCCTATATGATTGTCTGTAAAGCTCAGAACAACCTGGAACCAGCTTACATCACAGAGTGTCTGTCTCTTTATGATTCGGCACGTAATCTAAGATCTGCAGATAGTGGCTTTCTACAGACACCCTCTGTAAAATACAGAAAACATAGTCTTTCAGTTATTCTGCTTCTGAACTGTGGAACTCAATTCCACCTTTTATTAATCAGTCAAGCTCAGTGCTCACTTTTAAGAAGCATCTAAAAACGTGTCCCTTTAAACTAGCATTTAACTAAACCAACGTCTGGTGAAGTTTATCTTTATCTTGTAATTTAATCATCACTTTTCTTCTGATTCTAATTAAATACTAATCTTCTGTTTATCACCTGTCTGTAAAGCACTTGGAGCTGCAAGTGGCATGAAAAGTGCTATATAAATAAAAGTATTATTATTATTATTGTTATTATTATTGTTATGTGACCCATTTCACTCCGAATCACTGTCACACATTGAATTTTGCAGACATTTTGAAAAATTGATGGAATTCCCCTTTAACCATACCTGGGGTTGGTTCGTGAGTCCTGGCAGAAAACACTCATTAATCAGCCTTCTGTCATCACTCTTTCGATGGATGAAGATCATAAATTTATGGATCCGTGGCCACATGACTGCCATACAGGCTTCCTAAGCAACCATGTAGCTATGAGGTCTTCATTTGTCCTGCTTTGCCTGGACATTTCCGGGAAGGAATTGATCAAAACGGCTCATAAATTAGTGCTAAATCTTTATAAATGCTGTTTAAGCTTAGTCATTGTGGCAGAGAGGGCCTGACTCACACGGCTCTCCGGCGTCTCAGTTATGGCAAAAAAAATCACGGTTATTTTGGTCAGAACTGAGGTCACGGTTATCTAACGCAGTTACTCATTGACGTTGGAAGGTATTTATTGAACTTTAAAGAAAAAGTGTTTTAACAGTGGGTGTAAATAAGTAACATTGTAATAAATGTGAACAAGATCAAGCATGTTGTGGCGCACTTCCACAGCCACCTGCAAACACTGATACATGCATAAAATAATAAATAAAAATTAATTTGCCACCCTGGAGTGAAAATTGACTGTCCTGAATCCTAAACTGCCAGATATACAATACCGACATAGACAGTGCATGTAAACACATGCATAAGAGTATATGTAACTAAATATGTATTGTTTTAAAGCAGCACTTAATTCTTAAGCCGTTTTGTCAATTTCTTTTTGCAATACCTTAATCTTAATTAATGTACATTAATGAGCAGCAGCTTTTCTGTATTAGGCATCATAAATAGCTTGTAAAGAGTAATCATAGTTATTCACATTTGATTTATTATTAATAGCTGCTTTTAGAATAAGAACGGAGGAATATCATATTTTTGGGAGTCTGAAAGGGTTAAACACATGACACTGGCTAATAATTGTACACAAGAAGTTCTTGACTACAGTCTGTGAGCAGTACTACCATAAACTAGTGCGCAAAGTAAATGTTAAAGGGCTGGGCGATGTAACAGTATAAACCATTATTATGATACATTACTCATCATTCGATATCGTGAACATATTGTATCATCAGTGCTTGTAGACACTGACTGCATGTTTCATTACAAAGAGAGAAATATTAGTCGTGTTTAACTGGATTTACTGACGAACCTAAAATTCAGATCAGTTTTTGAAAATGCTTTTGGAAACATAGATACTTTTTTTTTTTTTCATCTGAAATTTAATGACCACGTATTGTGAAAATTTCTTGAGGTATCGTGATATTAGATTTTTCTCAAAAAATGGGGTGAGGCACTTTAAGACAAGGAACATGCCAAAATGCATCAGTAGGATATCCAGTAGTTAACAAATATGCTCCTTAGCATTATTCTTTTCAGAATGTTTACGGGAATAATGGACACTGCATTCTCAGAACCAAAAAAGAAAAGGACCGTCCAGATTGTTACCAGCGTAAAGTTCAAAATCCAGCTTCTGTCCTGGTGTTGTAGGGGGTATTAGTAGGTAACCTGCACACATCTGTGAAGCAACATTAACACTGAACACATTTTGGAGCAACACATGCTGCCTTTTAGACGTCGTGTTTTTCAGGGACGTCCATGATTATTTCAACATGACGGACCAAGAAACATTCTGCACAGGTTCCAGCAGCATGGCTGAGTAATCAGAGAGTGAGGGCGCTACCTGCAGTCTACACTGAAAACGTTTCTTAAGCTCAAAATATTACAACAAAGGCCTGTACAGGTGCACAGCTGAAGACGTAAAATAAATGAACGGCAAAAAATAACACTAATGCTTTAATAATAATATAACCTGGATGTGGAACTGGTTTGCCTTCAGTGCCTCAAAGACAAGGTGATGTAGCACAGTAGTAAACATGCTTCTCCCAACTTTTTGGAACAGGTATCAAATTTGGAGTGGGTGCACATTCACAAAAAACAATGAAGTTCATAAGGTACAGCATAAAATACTGTATTTTTGTGCGGTATTCAGTTCAATACAGGGCAAACCGAATTGACCAACCACGGTTCTTCTTTTTTATTAGCGTTTCACACAACATTTTTGGATTTGGGGTTGCACTCGTAAAATAAACCGCCAGTTTTAACCTCTTGCTGGGAGGTAGTTCTTATGGGTGAAGAGGTCCTCTTTGCTGGAGTGAAGGTTATTATTTCCTGCTGAGCACTCAGTTCGGGCTCTGACTCATTTTTGCCGTCCTAACAGATTGCCTTGTCTGCTTTTACAGGTAAAAGCCTTAAAGGAGAAAATCGAGAATGAAAAGGGGAAGGAGAGCTTTCCTGTCGCTGGACAGAAGTTGATCTATGCAGGTATGTACCCCCCCCAAACCTCCCCCCCCCCCACTCTGCTCACTTCTGCCTCTCTGTTTTCCCTTTTCCATTTTCATTGACATTTTGATAAGGTCTTGTCGTGGCCGATTTGACGGAAACGGGCCCGTCCTGATTTAATTATATGCCGCTCTTTGGCTGCCCTGTACAGCCCTGATAAGAAAACAGCCCTGAGACATGCATATGATTTGTTGTCACCCGTTCCTGTGTGTAATTATGTGAAATGCAGTGATAAAGCTCAGTTCCGTGCACTGGGAGTCGGGTAGCATCGTCCCTTCAGCTCACTGATGGGAGAAATGACAGCTGAGCCGGGGCAGGAGGGAATTACGCCTGTCAGGGAGAAGGAGGGAGAAATCTGAGGGCACTTGTAGCGGCTGATAAATTGCATGTAATGTCTTTTAATTATTTTGTCCCCCACAGGCAAAATCCTTAACGATGACACCGCGCTTAAGGAGTATAAGATAGACGAGAAGAACTTTGTGGTCGTCATGGTAGCAAAGGTAAGAGATCAGTCTTATCATTGTTGGATAAAAACCTTCTTCCCCTTCTTTTCTTAACCCCTTTTCACAGTAACAAGAAAAGGCAATTATTACTGTTTTGGAGGAGGCCTTTCAGTTGAACTGTGCATTTGTTTATTTATTTGTTTCCCCCGGTTGTGTTAATGGAATGTATTTAGATGGAAATGTGTGAGGTTTACAAACTTGAGAGTAAATTGGATTTTCATCTCAACAGGCATGCTTTCAAGTCAACACTTAGTGTGTTTTTATTTATTTATTTATTTATTTATTTATTTAAATGGTGTTTTTTGTATATGACATGAATAAAGCTGCAGTTGTTGTATGCATTGTCCTGGCTTAGCCATAATGGAGAGGTGTAATGTTTTTACAGCATGGGTTCTCACCTTTTCCCCCCATTTCATCCCTCATTGCCCACTAGCAGCTCAACACAGAGAGCCAACAATATCCTAGTTAGTCTGATATGAATACAGGGAAAAACATATTATTTAACTAATATCAAAGTTCTCTTACTGCCATTGGAGTGGGAACAATGGGGTGCGCAGAAAGTTTAGGGGGGAGCCCTGCTTTGTGATACTCTTAGATGGGTAGGGACTAGTGGAGCTGTAACATGCAAGAACACTGGCTAAGTGGGATATATTAATGCTAGTTCATCGATAGCTTAAACGAGGTCCAAATAACCATTTAAAATTTCTGAGTTGTTGTTGTTGTGCTCATTATTATGCTCCACCCACATGTGTTGTTTCATGGGTACTCTTGAGACAGTGGACAAGCTTTACAGAAAGCTGTTCAACCTATTGAGAAACTGTAGAACAGACTCCCTACATTTATTCATTCAATGGACATTGCAAGGCTATGTGCTTGATTTTATACACCTGTTAGTAGTGGGTGTGGCTGAAAAACCTGAACTCAATCAGGATGGGTGTCCACATACTTTTGTCTATATAGCCTATTTCTGGTATCCAGTCCCTCATTGACAGACTGCTTACAGCCTCAATAAAGCAGTGGTTTAAAATTCTTGCTGAATGTAATTCAGGTGAGGTGAAGAGATCTGAGTTTACTCTTTTCTCTCTTCAGCCTAAAGCGGCCCCTGCAGCCGCTCAGCCTTCTGCCGCCGCCACGACGACCAGCAGCACCTCCTCCAGCACTACAGCTCCCACAACCCCCTCAACCGCCTCAGCAGCAGCCAGCGACAAACCCACGGAGAGCACCCCACAAGAGGATAAACCGGCTGAAGAGAAACCGCCTTCAAATGCAGTGCCGTCCTCTACACCTGCCAGGTACACCTCACTTGCCTGACCAGCAGAGGGAGCTCTGAACAGTTTAATATGCGTAAAATGCTCTACAGGAGGGATCTGTGCTTAGACTCCTAATCAGCAGATTGAGGCAGTTCTGGAGAATAACCTTGTTAGGCATGCTTTAAATATCACTGTCCTGCTTAAAATTGGTTTAATAAAGGGTATAGCCTACATTGGGGTGTTTAAAATTCAGTAAGGTCCAGTTAGAAAAACTTTCCTCAAGCTAAGGTCTGGAACATCATCATACCTAGCCTGAATTATTATTCCGTGCCATATACTGTATATTGAAGTAGCCAAGTAGTAATATCAACATGCCAGAATCAAATCAAGTACAATGCAGTAATATTTCATCAATTTTCAACCGTTTTCGTACCGAACTGGATGAGTTATGAATACCAAACACAGCAAGATTTTTGTCTCATCGTGACCCCACAACCCCCCCCCCCGTCCCAAACATATGAGACATACTGGTTTTGAGCTGCCCATGGAAATAATAAACACGTACGAGTGTCCATTTTTGATTAAAAGCCCTGTTTTTAGAGCACCATGTAAATGAACTTTCCTCTGACTGCTGTTTCTCATCTCTCACCTGTGTGTGTGTCACTCGTCGTAATGAACAGATCTGTTTGGCTGAGTTAGAGTCACATGAAACCCTGCATTCACACCGGCCACGGCACCGCAAGGCGGCAGGAGGTCATTCATATTCGATGAAAGCTGGAGATTTCCGCCGACAAGAGGCGGCGTGTGCATTGGCATTGCACAGTGGACGGAGTCAGCGACGCAACAAAGTTCAGCAGAGTTTAACTTTATGCAAATAAGGAGCGAGGCGATGTGGCGACTACCAATAGGAATTGGGCATTGAGCAGCATAGTACGTGCTTTAGCTCCGCCACTGTGATGCATTTCGCCCCTGTTTTGGTAGATAATTGTACCTACTAGATACTGAATAATGGCAGGTGCGCTTTCACTGAAAACAGAAAGACCATATACTGGTTTCTTCACACACTGACTGCTCAGCCTCATAATTCGCTGTGTGTACCTCTCCACCATGATGGCATATAAAAAATATCATTTGGACTGAAATCGCCTCAAATCTACTAAAATACAGTCCCAGTCATCAGGCAGTGAATTCATAACCATTTCATGTAGGAGCTCTCTGTGAGGGAGCTTTTAGAGGTGGACGTCTGGTTCCTATCACCACCACTCAGTAAGTTTCTCTAGGACCGAGCGTTTCACACAGAACCACTCTGAATGACTCGGTTTACATCTTACATTTAAGTAAATCCATACACGTAGGAAGAACTTTGGGTTTTCGAAGCGTTTTATTTAAATGAACTGATTACTGTAATCCTGGAACTGACTTGAGGCTTAAAACAGCACATCTAAGACCCTCCAATGCAGATCCCTCAGCCCTGGGGCAGCATAATGGTTAATCAGGCCATGGACACCCCCCCCAGCTCTGAGTTTGCTTATGTTGGAATATGAAGCTTGTAAATCTGTCCTTTCATAGTCGCTGTTGTGAGTTTGGACAGACTACAGAACGCGGATACATATCCTAATCAACCTAATGAGAAACTGTAGAACACTTGTTCTGGATCACAAAATATGGAAATATATCAACGGTTGGTCATACAAGGCCATAAATTCTATTATTGTTGACCTACATACTTAGGATAGAGGTTATTTAAAAACTGAGGTATATTGTAGCTCAAAAATGTTTTATGCATGTCAGAAAGGGATGGGAAATCCTATAAGATCTCTGTACAGATCCTTTAAGAAAGTGTTTTCTTTAGCACTTTAGTATTTTGCACAACCTCTTTGAGAATAATTAGGGGGAAGAAGGTTTTTCAACCCGAACTGAATAAATTGCACTGGCCAGCAAAATACAAAAGGCTAATATGTTGCATTTTCTAATTATTTAGTAGGGTATCTGGGGGTGCAACACCAAATGAGGGGCAGTTGAGGGCCAGCCCTGTGACCGGAAGATTGCCGGTTCGATCCCATGACTGAAGTGCCCTTGAGCAAGGCACCTAACCCCCAATTGCTCCCTGGGCACCGTGGATAGGGCTGCCCACTGCTCCGGGCAAGTGTACTCACTGCCCCCTAGTGTGTGTGTTCACTCGTGTGCATGTATGGGAGTGCATTTCACCCATCCGTGCAGTGAAACAGGTCTAATTTCACAGTGACACATGGTTCTAAATTCAAGAAATGATGCAATAAAAGGAGAGCAGCCTGTTGGTGGCTCTTTAATCACGAATCCCCTCAAACGTCCTCTTGGAGGTGTTTAACGAGCAACACAGCAGCTGTTGAACGCATTTCACTGGCTGATCTAAACGCCGCATCTCAAACCACACACTTCTGTACTTCATGTGCTACACTAACGAGTGCACTTCTAATGGCATATGCAATATTTAGTTTATTCTTCCTGAGGGTGCTTTGAATCCTGACTGCTTATGTAGAGTTTTTAATCCGTATCAAGAACCAGTCAGGAATTTTCTCCAGTGCTTCTGCTTCAGAACACAGATAACCTGCTTGTCTTACTTTTAACATGCGCTCTCTCTCTCTCTTTCTCTCCCTCCCCCTCCCCCTTAATTCTGCAGTTCTGGTTTACTGACGAACGTGAACATATTCGACGAAGCGACTTCTGCTCTGGGTGAGCTGCTTCTCTTTGGAACTGCAGTGTTTGATAGCAGAGTTAATAATGCTGTTTATTATATTTAAAAGTTGATTGTTCTGCCTTTGTACACTCGAATGAACTGTGTTCTCATATTGGTACATTAAAAAAAAAAATAGATGGCTCTTCAAGACAGTGGTTCTGTATGAAAGCAAAGCAATAAGCCATGAGAGGCTGTGCGTTGCTGCAATATTATCACGGTTGAAGGGTGTTGTTAGGCATGACACAAACCATCTTCCTTGTAATAAAATCACAACATACAGCCTCAAGTGGCTTATTGCTTTTATAGAATGTCGGCCTATATAAATGTTATAATATACATTAAAATAGTTTATTATAATAACAATAATACTAATGTATTATTAATAAATCACCATAAATTTTCCGCCAAGAAACAAGACGTATGTAGTTCTTCTGGCGTGTGAGATCATTGCAAAGCAACCATGGACTGCTAAATGCAGAGAAGAGCGTGCAGTCGCCCATCACTGTATGTGACTGAAGTGTGTGTGTGTGTGTGTGTGTGTGTGTGTGTGTGTGTGTGTGTGTGTATATATATGTATATATGTATGTATGTATATATATATATATATATATATATATATATATATATGTGTGTATATATATATATATATATATATATATATATATATATATATATATATATATATATATATATATATGTATATATATATATGTATGTGTATATATATATATGTATGTGTATGTATATATATATATGTGTATATATATATGTGTATATATATATGTATGTGTGTGTGTTTCTTTGAGTATTCATGTTTCTATATTGAACCACTGTCTTCACTAAAGAACCATCCTTGTAGGAGTGTAGTGGTACTGAACCGTGTTCAATACTGTTTTTATGAGGCTGAAGTTGTCTTCCTATTCGCCAGCTGCTGTTTTGAATTTTCCATTTCCAGCAGTTGCACCATTTAAGGTGGAATGGGCTTTACACACATTCGCCTTTATCTTGTTAGTTAGAAAGAAATACTGACATCTGACTATATACTGTTTATTTCTCTTTGCAGTGACGGGTCAGTCATATGAGAACATGGTGACGGAGATCATGCTGATGGGTTATGAGAGAGAGCAGGTGGTGGCAGCACTGAGGGCGAGTTTCAACAACCCAGACCGCGCCGTGGAGTACCTGCTGACGGTGAGCGTCACAGAGATGTGGAGCAGAAGAGGGAGAAATGGAGATCTTGGGAAAGACTTCCTGAGTCAAATGAAGTGTGTTAGTGTGTACTAGTAGTGGGCAGTATACTATGGTGGGCAGAGTCCTATTGATGGTGTTAGTTTAGTCCTTACTGTTATATGCAGATGGCGCACCATTCAAACAAGTCAGAACACAGAAGAGTCCCTCACCTCTCATGTACTGAGCTGCTGCCTGAGGTCAGTTAGTCCTGTTTACTGTCACAGCAGTGACATCAGACTGTAATCAATTAACTAGGAAGAGAGAGTGTAAGGAAAAGCCAGTCTCTTGGGGTTAGCTGTTAGCCTAGCTTGTAGACTAGTCGTCACTCTGTGTGCTCCGCCTACGGCGCTGCTTCCTCGGCCGGCTTCCGCGGGTGCTGACGTGGTCTTGGCCTACAAGCTAAGAGGCTCTGCAGCTTCTCAGCTAAAACTGATATTAAATATTGCAGCCGTTCACTTGAAGTTCCATCAGATTGTCATGCTCAGAGGTTAAAGCTCAAGTGTGAGACGCACATGAAACAAACGACTTGCAAACGGAAAACTACATTCAGCAGTGTTTAGAGGAGCTGCTGTGGGCTTTACACACACTCACCTTCATCTCGTTAGGCTTGGAAAGAAATACTGACATCTGACTGTATATTATACGTTGATGAATGCTGCATCCAATAAAAACAAATTGCTTCAGCTGCGCAATATAGTTCGTATTAAAAGTGATGTCCAGAATAATATGCCATCATTGTTCCACAAACAAATGTTTACTTAAGTGTCCAAAATGGTCAGATTTGGAAAAAATATGTGAAGAGAGATGGTATACAGAGAAAATGAAACCAATTGAATTATAGTGTTATCGACTTTTGCTCATACGTCTGCCTGTTAATGTGTACTGTATTCATGGAAAGGGATGTTTGGGTTTTTAATTATTGTTTGTTTTTTTTTCCTCAGATATTATTAATTATTAGAATTCTAGTTCTTATGATGTTAAAGTGTTCCTGTGTTCTGTGTAGTCAGTGTTGGGGGCTGTGTATGTGTGTGTGTTTTAGGGCATACCAGTGGAAGGTGAGGGCAATGCAGGTGGTGCTGATCCAGTGGCTCCAGCAGGGGGTACTACAGCTGCCACCACAGGCCTCTCCTCTCCCTCCAGCACAGCTCCAACACAGCCCAGCGCTGGATCAGGTGGTGAGGCGCGCTCTCTCTCTCTCTCTCAGCTCTGTACAGCTGCTCTGCACAGTGGACCATTATCTTTCTCTTCTTAGACAGCGGGCTGTTTATGATGACAGCAAAAACGGCTTAGAACGTAGAAAATGTTTGTACTGTCAGAATTTGACGTGTAGTAATGCTGTAGGTATTGGTGCCACACAGTATTTACGGCGTCATTAAGAAGGCCGCGTCTCCATGTTGGTAGAGGAGCCGTAACGCTCGACTGTGTTCTGATGGAGCTTGTCTCATCACCGTTACTGAAAATGCAGCCCTGCAGGAGGATGCTCACCAACAAAACAGACCTGAATGACCATGAAGACATGGAGATGCGTCTTCAGAAAACACTGCGACGAGATTAGCTCCATCGGTGGATCTGTATAACCTGCCCATCTCCAAAGTTCAGAACATTCCAGTGTGTGAAATTTTATAAAAACTCATAAGTGGCTTCCAAAGCTCTTAAATAATAATCTCTTTTTCCCTCTTTATTGATGCTAACCTATTAAATTATTTAAAGTACAGAGTCCATTACTTTTAATAGCACTAATTTATTTAATTATTAAAGGATGGCTTCAGAACTAATGCTTACTTATAAAAGTATGAGTTCATTACTTATTAAAGTTATTTTATAATCTATAAAGTTATGAGTTGTTGCGTATTAAAAGTTTGGGTGAGTTAGTTATTAATACTAACTTATTAAACTTAATGTATGAATTCTTTACCTTTTATCAATGCTAAATTGTTCAATGTATTACAAGTTGGTTTCATTACTATTATTAATGCTAATGTGTTGACTTTATTAATGCAACGGGATCATTAACCTTAAAGCGTGAGTTTATTGCTTTTGTTAATACTAGCTTATTAATTATTAAAGTAGGAGTTCATTCTTTTTTATTAAAGCTGATTTATGAACTTCATTAATTAGTGGGTTAATTTACTTTTATTGTTGCTAACTTTTCGCGTAGGTCCCTCGAGGTTATCAGCAGTATATGAACACTGTTGTGGTACACAGTCGTTATCAGTACAGTCCAGCTGTAATGTTCTGTTTGAAACCCTGTAGTAATGATTTACTGTGAGGAGCTGATCTCTCTCTATCTCTCTATCTCTCTCTCTCTCTCTCTCTCTCTCTCTCTCTCTCTCTCTCTCTCTCTCTCTCTCTCTCTCTCTCTCTCTCTCTCTCTCTCTCTCTCTCTCTCTCTCTCTCTCTCTCTCTCTCTCTCTCTCTCTCTCTCTCTCGTGTTCACAGCTAACCCTCTGGAGTTTCTGAGAAATCAGCCGCAGTTCCTGCAGATGCGGCAGATCATTCAGCAGAACCCCTCACTGCTCCCGGCCCTGCTGCAGCAGATCGGCCGAGAGAACCCCCAGCTACTACAGGTACACACGCACGTTCTGAGAGAAGGACCCTCAGCAGTTACTGATGCCAGTGACTTAGTCCACAGTTTAATCATACCTCCAGATATTTCACATGGAGACGGAGGACTGCACTGAACCTCTGGAAGAATCTGAATATTTCGCATGAAGTGGTCAGTTTTTGGGTAGAAGAGTAAAAATTAGTGATGCACCAAAATAGCAGTTGCTGGGCCGAAGCTGGAGCAGAAACTCGGGCCAAAAACCAAAAAGAGTTCTGTGTGTGTTTCTTTTGGTCTTATATAGATAGTCTATCCTAAAATGTTAACAAACTTTGTACAGAGATTACAGTACATACAAGAGTCTTGGAGAACTGTTGGTCAGCCAAGACAAGACAATGAGTTATGTATGTTTTTTTGTATATGTAATCAAATAAAATATGGCGTAGCAGCATTAAACCTGTAGTGGAGAAGTTCTTCGGTGTTAAAGCCCCTCCTGATACTCAAATCTTTTATTTAATGTTCCTTATAGAAATTGTTACAGTTGGGTCAACAATTTTTTTCGCACCTATTTTGACAGTTAAATCTCACTATTAGAGTTGGGCGATATGGCAACAATATTATGTTAGTTTAAGAAATTATGATAAATGAGATGTCCGTATTTATTTTTTAAGTCATCTGATCAGCTGGAACCGAGAGAACAGTATTAAAAATATATATACAACAAACTGAACACACTGATTTTTATTAGTATTTGGCACTAAATCCAGGACTAACTGGTTGGTTGGTGTCTGTTAGTACTGACGATACACACAGTATGTCCAGAAGACAACATACTGTATTGTACTGTGGTTCGGTTTATCACACTTATTAAATATATTGTACTTGCCACACTTTTACTTTCCACAGCAAATCAGCAGCCACCAGGAGCAGTTCATCCAGATGCTTAATGAGCCAGCACTGGAGTCGGGGCAAGGCGGAGGCGGAGGGGGCGTGGCTGAGGCTGGAGGCGGGCATATGAACTACATCCAGGTCACACCGCAGGAAAAGGAAGCCATTGAGAGGGTGAGAGTCATGATATTTAGGGAGCAGCTGTTTGGTCTCTGTCTTTTTGTGTTGCTCCATATAGCTGTTCACAGTGAAGGCTGATTGATCCTGCTACAAAGAGGCGTGTGAATGTTTGCTCTGAAAAGGGCTAATGTAGGGGCGCCCAGTCCTGGTCCTGAAGATCTACCACCCTTCATATCAAGCACACCTGGCTGGAATATTCCTGCCTTTGTTACCTGGATCAGGTGGGTTAGATGAGGTTTGGCATTAAACTCTGTAGGGTGGTAGATCTTCAGGAAAGAAAATCTTCTGAAGAAAAAAGGTAAGAATTCTTAAGATGTTTTTCTTAAGAATAATTCTAAGAACAAGTGATGATCTCAATCTTTGTTTGCAATAAGCCATTTGCTGCAATTTTATCACGGGGGAGGGGGTATCGGATGGCCTCAAGTGGATTATTAAATATGCCAACATTAAATATACACAATTTTTCAGAAATAATTCGCTATTATTAATAATTATTGTTACAAAATGTATTCCTCCAAGAAACGCAGTTCCTTAAGAATATTCCTTAATCTTTTAGCCCCCCGACCAAGAGGGAGAAGCGGCTTAGGTGTGTGTGCGCGTGTCATCTATCATTGCTGCTACTAAAAGAGACAGGATCAAAACTATGAAAACTACTTTAATTACAGCTGTACAGTCGAACTTCTCTGAACAAAATCCTCTCTTCTCCACTGCGGCGCTACTCCATCCAAGATCATTAATGTAGCACAGCTAGCTAACACACTTCATTTAACATCAGATAGATTTAATGACTTAATTGATACAATTCGGCTTTATTAAGCAATTAAGATGTAAATATAGATTTTTAAATATAGTCGTTCAGAAGACACACGTAGGTTCACTGGTGGTTTTGGATAGGAAATAATTGTCTGTGTTGTAGTCTTTGTGATGCCTGGCTCCTATTACCACTACTGTAAAGAAGTAACAGTCACTCACTCATTTACACTAAGAACTGCTTAATGCTAATCATGGTTTTGGAATTTGGTTTTGTGTATTCTCTCTACAAACGCATCCTTAGGGTTTATAAGCACACACCGAGCAAAAGGAGCAGGAGTCAGTCGGAGAGGTTCAGCCGAAACTTTGCAAGCCGCTCCAGACTTGATTAGGACGTCGACAAAGCGTACAAATCTTCCTCGACACCGAAGGATGAATTATTAATTATCTGTGTCTCGCTGAGGGAGGATGTGCGCTGGCAGAGGATTAGAGAGCGCGCTCAGCGTCGGACAGGAGGCCGGCGGTGGTTTGTTGAGGAAGCTAACCTTCTTCGTGTCTCTTCCTTCTGTTTTCTCTCCAGCTAAAGGCCCTAGGATTCCCAGAAGGACTTGTTATACAGGCCTACTTCGCCTGTGAGAAGAACGAGAACTTGGCGGCGAACTTCCTTTTACAACAGAACTTCGACGATGACTAAAGGGAGACGTAGTCGTTTTGATTTATCCCCAACCAAAATCGCCCCCCCCCTCTTTTTTTTTTTTTTTTTTTTTTTTTTTTCTGTCAATTGATCATATTGGGAAAAAAGATAAAAATTGTATACATTCATACACAGGCAGTCAAGTTTTCTTTGATTTTTTTTTTTTTTTTTTTTTTTTGTTTATTTCCTGACAGTTGCATCTGCTTTTGACACACTGGATGACTCCATCGTGTTTGGTGGAAGGCGAGCTCGTTCGTTTGCTCCTTTCTAGTTGGAGAATTGAGTAAAAGCCAACTTGCTTCTTCTGAAAATGACGCAGTGCTACCTGTTGCTTCTGTTTCTGCTTGTTTTTTATTACTTCATCATTAAATGATATTTTCCCCCCCATTGTAAGGAAATGAACGCTGGTTTAAAGGGTCGATTGCCAAGGTAGATTTTTTCTTTTTTCTTTCTTTCTTCACCAGATGTTTCAAACCTGAAGTATGATTGGGAGGGTTTTGTTTAAATGGCATATTCATCAATGCTCATGTTAATGAGTGCGTTCTCTTGGCCCCGGACAGTGCTCACACGGGCATCTTTATTTTTCTCTCTCTCTCTCTCTCTCTCTCTCTCTCTCTCTCTCTCTCTATCTCTGTCTCTATCTCTGTCTCTATCTCTATCTCTCCCTCTATCCCTCTATCCCTCTATCTCTGAATTGACCAGTATAGGGACCCCCAGACACTTCAAACTGCAGTTTTAAATGACAGTAAAAGATTTTTAAATCAACCACAGTGCTGTTACCATTTCTATTTTTGTTTTATTAAAACGATGAAAGAAAAATCAGCTCTTCTTTGTAGTGCATGCAACACGGATCCTGCAAGGCGACTTTGTCCAGTTAGCGCCAGACCCTTGCTCTCCAGCTGACCAATGCAGCCGCGTTCTACTTCCTTTAAACCAAAATAAAAGTTAATGGCATGTACATTTGCTTTCATAGTTGCTATAATTAGTGTTGACAATTATGATCACTACAAATTTACTGTCATTTTTACAGAAAGAAAACAAATAAAACTTTTCAACATAAAGATCAGTTCTTTTTTTTTTTTCGTTGGTGAGGACGGAAGATGGAAATTTCAGTCGTTCATGCATTATTTCCCCTTTAAGACGGTGCAGAATAGTGTTCTGCTTCAACCTGAAATCAAAACTCCTGTTTTTTTTTTTTTTGTTTACGATTCATCATGTGCATTTTTTTTTGTCAGTTTTCCCACAAAATAATTTAATAAATGCATATCAAATTATTCAACACCAAGTCTTTTATGTGAAACTTTCACTTATGTGAAAATTTTTAGTGCATCATAAAATTAATTTTAGTTTCTTTTTGCCTCCAAAATCTAAACAATGGCATGGTTTTAAAAGTTGTAGGATAAAAGCCATATTGCAAAATAAGGTACATTTTGAAAAGGTCACTGAAAAACTTCTGTCCACGAGTTCTTACCCCCTTCAAACGTGAGGACACAACCAGAAACAAAGGACTTTTATTTTGGCATGCTTTTACAAAAGAGGGACCAGCATATTCCATCATAAAGAAGACCCTCAGTGACCTTCGTGGTACAATGCCAAGGTCACCGAATCAGTAAAAGTGTGATGTTTGAGTTGTGCTTAGAACGGTTCCGTTTTGCCATGTTAGCTGGGCCGACCTCAGGAGAACCATGAAGGTGTGGAATTATTATACGTGTTTATTCATTTGAATAAAATGTGAGTATAAACTCAAGTTGAAGGACAAAGGACTCTACAGGTGTGTAAGTAGATGCCTGTTAAATCTAAAATTAGTCTGAAAAGTCAGGTGGCGCAACCAGTCAGGCAACCAGCCCAGCATAGTTTAATAACTGAAACAGGCAATTCAAAGATTTGGTAACACTCCTTGTGTTTAAGATGGAAGGTGTATATTATATATATACAGCTAAAAATGCACATCATGTCCTTTTTAATAGGGTTTTGGAAATCTTGTCATTGACCTAAATATTGTTGTTCTCATCTGATGACTTTTCCTCCATCTCTAGAACGTCTTCTGATTTTTGGCAGGCTTATCCGCTCGTCCCCGTGGCCCACCGACGCATTTCTAAAGTCAAAACCCTGTTAGACCTGCCTGGTTCCGGCTGTGCTTTGTGTTGCTGGTTTGTTCTTCGAAACAACTACAAACACCTTCATAGAAGTTTAGCAATTAAGCTGATTGTCAATCATACCTATGATAAGTACGCTCTCAAAGATGGTTCTTCAAGGGTTCTTCGGTAACGAAAATGAACCATGACCACTAAAAGAGCGCTTTGAAGGGTTCTTTGCATGTTGACGGATCTTCAGATTGATGATGAATATGCTGTAGATGGTTGTTTCTAGAACCTTTTTGAAAAGAGTGCTTCTTTTGTATACAAACTTGACATCATAGCAATAGAAGAACAGCTTTTTCGTACTTTTTATGGGCTGGTGTGTGAGGAGTGATGAACTGACCGACGCTGTTTTGTTTTGGCAGCCTGTTAGGATGAATGATGCCAAAATCATGCTGTAATTTTATGAACCTTTTGGAAATGGCTGGAAGCAACTGAACGGTGTGGAAAGCAGATCCAGTCGGGTCAGTAAGAAGAAAAGATGCGTTGTCACTTTTTCACATCAGAACAAACCAATAAAAAAAGCCCAAAGTCATGACCCTCTTCTCCGATCTGAGCCAATCAGGCTACCCTCTACCCTGCGATAAAGGTTCTGTGCAGGTACATTTTTCATTCATCAAGGTACAAACAATGTTCCTTCAAAGCTCCAACAGTGGTTTTAAGGTCTGACTGTGAACCTTAAATACGTTTTTCCACGTGAAAAGTTGGTATTTGTACCTTTTCGTAACCAAATGTTTTAAAACGGAACAGTAAAATTAAAGCTTGGAGGCGAGGCGGAGTGTGGAGTCAGTCAAAGATTTCAGTGGATTATGGTTCAGTTATGTTCCCTGACTAAAGGTACTGAGATGTACCCTTGAGGGTTCCCCCCCAGTGACCGTTTAGTACCTTTATTTCTGAGAGTACTGTATTCTCCGTGAATAAAGTAATGAAACAAAGGCTAGTTTAAGTATACAGCACCTTTCACACTGTGGCCGCTTTCAGTGCTTTAGAATGAGAAAATGGAAACTTTGTTCATGTTAAAATTCAAAGTGCAAAAAGTAAAATGAAGCAAAAGACAATGGGAGTTAAAACATGATTTCAATAGAGAAATGAATCACTAAATTAGAGAGCAGGCCATTTCAGAGGCCCAGATTCATTGAGCCTTGTTCACCAACCGTTCAAACCCACGAAGATCTTGACGTTCGCCGCTGTTTTCTTATCTGGGATTTTTTCTTGCATGCACTCTTAAAAAAGACTGTCCTTCGATTGGTCTTCAGTAAAGACAGTGGTTCCGGGGGCAGTCATGGGCTGGAGGTTAGGGAACCAGCTCTGTGACCGGAAGGTCCCCATTTGATTCCCTGAACTGACAGTACGTGACTGAAGTGCCCTTGAGCAAGACACCTAACCCCCAACTGCTCCCCAGACGCTGCAGATAGGGCTGCCCACCGCTCCGGGCAAGTCTGCTCACTGCCCCCTAGTGTGTGTGCTCACTAGTGTGTATGTGGTGTTTCACTCCACGGATCAAATGCAGAGGTGAAATTTCCCCGTTGTGGGACTAATAAAGGTCATGTAATCTAATTAATCTGTATACACCTACAAACCCCCAAAGAACCCTTTGCATGATTGATGGTTCTCTGCATGGAGGAATGGTTCTTCGGACTGATGGAGAACGTGCTGTAGCTGGTTCTGTATAGGACCAGGTTTTATCTATTGTTACAAACTTGACATTGTAGCAATAGAGGAACCCTTTTCCAAAGGGTCCTATATATTAAACCATCTAGAGCACATTCTGAAGAACCCTTTCATCATGCAAAGAGTCCTTTACACACGCAACATGTTCTTTAAGCATTCTAGGTTCTATACAGAACCATTTTCATCACCAAAAAACCCTCACGTCATGAATCTGATGTAGACTTTTCTTAGGACTTCTCTCAAGAACACATGTAAGAGCAAATTTGGACCACAGTCTGTAACTGTAGAACTGCCAAGTGCTCCTGTATGGTCAGTGGAGTTGATCAAATGGACAGTGAATGTAGAAACAAGGAGATGGACTGAGATGGTGTGTGTGATTAAATTACATTGTGATGTACATAAGGAGGTCCAGAATCCCGCAAATACCCCTGTAAATAGTTATGCAGTCACATTTGAATGATTATATAATGTAAAAAGAGTTCATAGTAAAATGTGCTGTTAAAAGAAATTGAGCTGCCTGTTTTATATAATAGTACGCAGTGTAACTTGTGTCAGGCTCCGGTCCTCGCAGGCCAAAACTCTGCAGACTTCTGCTCACTGCCTCATTAATCACACCTGATTCAGCTCATCAGCTAATTTGCAAGGCCAGTCAACTGAATTCAGAGCGTTAGTTGAGGGTAAACGCTGATCTGCAGCATTTTGGTCTGGAAGGTCCCCAGGTCGACATGCCTGATGTAACAGATGGTGTCCTGAAGGTGGCACTGTTGACCGTATTGTTGACCACACTCCGCATCCGTAGAGGACTGTAAGCGGTGAGACATTGGTAGTCATTCATATTTTCACTCTTTTATATATTTAGGGGCCGCTATATACAGTATATGTATAGACACACAGATCAGGTATAACATTAGGATCACCTCCTTGTTTCTGCGCTCGTTGTCCATCTTATCAGCTCCACTTACTGTATAGCTGCACTCTGTAGTTCTATAGTTACAGACTGTAGTCCATCTGTTTCTCTGATACCTTGTTACCCTGCTCTTCAGTGGTCAGGACCCCCATGGACCCTCACAGAGCAGGTACTATTTGGGTGGTGGATCATTCTCAGCACTGCAGTAACACTGATGTGGTGGCGGTGTGTCAGTGTGTGTTGTGCTGGAGTTTTTAAACAGTGTGTCCACTCACTGTCCACTGTGTTATACACTCCTACCTTGTCAGTCCACCTTGTAGATGTAAAGACAGCTTGTGTTGGTCATCCTTCATCAGTGGTCACAGGATGCTATTTTTGGTTGGTGGACTATTCTCAGTCCAACAGTGACACAGAGGTGTCCCCAGATAGTACCTGCTCTATGAGGGTCCATGGGGGTCCTGACCACTGAAGAACAGGGTCTAGAGAAACAGATGGACTAGAGTCTGTAACTGTAGAACTACAAAGTAAAATGGACAATGAGCGTAAAAACAAGGAGGTGGTCATGATGTTTTGCCTTGTCGGTGTATTTCAAAGTTAACAGTAATTGTGCACTAAGATTAGCATATTTAGGCCTGTTCTCTGAACAAGGGGCGTTAACTGTACACATAGAAAAAGAAGCTGCACATCAACAGAAGACAATCAGGATGCTGGGAAAAGTGAAGGACTCATAACGTGTCAGATTTTCTGTTATGTCTGCACAGCATTGAACAGACTGCAGAGCACAAAGCATTGAAATCTCCTCTCACGCTACATACTTTAGCGTTTTCATGTGTGAAAAGCTAGTAAAGGATCCAGCTGTCAGTCTTCTGTTCTCCTATATAATCTAATCTAATGTAATTCAGCTGTTTCCCCGCTCTGTAACACACGTGAAGCTGGTGAGCTGACCTCTTCAGCGACTGGACAGTGACAGTAAACCTGTAAACGTGTAAGAGGAGCTATATTCACTGGAGTTGTGCTATAATTTAGCTTGCTAATCAAATTTCCCTCCGTTTTCACCTCATACCCCAAATAAATTGTAGTCAGTTAGCAGAGACGTTTGAAGTTTTGCTTCTTCCAGTTCAGCGTTGAAGCTAATGTTGCTAACAGGGAATGGAAGCTTATCAGAATGCCAGCTAGCATGGTGCTAGCAGTTCCCTCAGACTCTGTGGAGATTTAGTATCTCTAATGGTCTTGATTATGCAGTTTCTGACACTGTGTGACTTACTACTGTCTACCAACATGGACTAAAGTACGTTAGCATAGCTAACTCCCCGGCTCAGTTTCAGGGTCCATTAGAAACTAGGCTGAAGGGTGTTGCTAATTATGCCAGGGGGACTTTGGAGAAGAAAATAGCCTCAAACGACTGTTAACCAGACCTGTTTGGCATCACCGGCTGAGGAAACAAACCCGTACGCAGGCTTGACTCCTGGCTCTGAACGGAGGCCGCTGAGCTGAAGTGCCGCCGAGGCCTAGTGCACAGATTCGGTGTCACAGCTGGACGGCGGCCAAAGGGACACCCTTACCTTCTTGGTTTTTCAGCCTGACAGGTGAAAGAGAGGCGCCATGGCAACAGGACACATTAGAAGTGCATTTTCAACCCTTTTTGTTTTGTTTTTTTTGTCCTTTTTTTTAGCGGAAGCGCTCACATCGCCTCGGGTGGGGTCTCATTATCTGCAGGGCCTCGTTTTGCAACGCTGCTTTTAGCCTTTGACGTGGTTTAAACGTGTTAATCCTCCTTTTCTAGATCTGAACCCACCCGTCTCCACATATGAAATACTGCATTTCCTGGCTAAAAAGAGAGGAATTAAACCAGTTCTTCAAGAATGTCTGCATAATTGAGTGTGTGAGGTGTAAACAGAGTGATTCAGAGTGGTTTAGTGTGGTGGTGAAAGGAACCGGGGTCACAAATATAGCCATTTTATTTACTATCCAAACCACCAGTGAACCTACACGAGTCTTCTGAGTTTATATGGAACGTTGATGATGGAAAAATCATGAAAAAGCTGCAATAATACGTTTTGTTTGGGGACTATTTTGCCTCATAACGCCCTGCATGTTATGTGTCCCTCCACCATGAATGGAGTTTAAGTTCAAAACTATCATAGAACAGCGTCTCAGTCATCAGGCAGTGAATTCATAACCATGTAGTAGCTCTCTGTGAGGGAGCATTTAGAGGTGGATGTCTGGTTCCTATCACCACCACTGTGAACAATTCAGACTCGGTAAGTTTCTCTAGAACGGAGCATTTCACACCAAACCACTCTGAACGACTCAGTTTACGTCTTAAGCAATTACTTAAGAGGACGTTCTGAAAAATTGGAGAAATTTATTTTCCTTTATTTTGACAAATTAGCTAATAAAAGAGTAGACATGCAACAGAACAGGCAGGTCAAAATAAAAGCATCCTGATGGACACAAGTCTGAAATCCGAAGTGGGCAAATTTGTGGTTACTTGACTTTGTTAATGAAGAGAATGGCTAATAAAAAACAGCATATTTATTTATTATTTACTATTTATTCCTTGCCACATGTCTAGACCTCTGCCTTAAGATCTGCCTCCACTTTTAGAATCTGATGAAATCTGAATATTATGTAAGCTTCTTAATGTCGCACTGATTATTAGCTTATTGCAAGCATATTAGAAGCATTTTATCCAATCGTCCGAAGCAAAATAAGCTTCATATTAATGAAAACATTCTGAAAACATCCGAACGGCATCACAAAAACACATACTTAAAGCTTATTGTAAATACATTTTCTTTATTTGTTTATACAGTATTGCGTTCATACATAAAATACAAAAAAATGGAAAAAATATTTACAAATATACAAAACTTAAGATTATATTACATTAATTTGACTATAAACAAAAAAAACCTTTGTTCAGACTTAGTTTTGTTTTTGTTTTTTTTTTTGTTTCATACAAAAATATGAGTGTCTTATTTTATATCAAAATTATTGCACCTAACAGCCACAGTGCAGATAGGATTGCCATCACCAAGGAGAAGCTGAGCGTTATCCCCTGATTTAAAAAAAAAAAAAAAAACACAATAATAAAAATACAGGTTCCCAAGAAACTTCCCAGTCTCTGGTTTCCATCTGGTGTCGTCTTTGGCACCTTTAGGTAATAAAATAAAAATAAAAAGTACAAAATAAACACCTGGATATACGGAGCACCATCCTGTAACACGCTGTAGAACTTCGGTACCTGAAATGGAGAGTGATTCCGGAAAAAATCCCCAACAAAAAAACGGATTCGAACAGTGTTTTTTTTTTTTCTCTTCTACTGTGGCGAACGGAATGTGTGCTGAGTCAAAGGCCTCGTGTTTGTTCAGCTTATAGACGATCCCATATATATAGATATCCCTGATATTGATCGATTTCCAGTCTGATTGTGTTTCTCGGCTCCTCGTTTGTTTTTTTCTCTCCGAGCGCTTTTCCAGTAACTGTCCCAGATCAGTCGGACGCAGACGCTCTCTCTGCGTCGTCATTTATGTTGGAAGACAAATAACAAGTACAACAGACAATAAATGACTTAAAAAAAAGACTTAAAAATACGTTTTTGGCCCCCAGGGGCCGCCGTCTGCCGTGGATGACACAGCCTATCGTAGAGCTTTTGCTTTCTTTTCCGTTGACTTTTTTGTCCGAAGGCAACGCGTGGTTTCGGGATATAAACGCACCTTTCTGGTCTGTTTGTGGTCCGTTCTGGCCACGGGCTATAGGTGGCGCTTCATGTGCAGGGCAAGGTGGTCCGAGCGGGAGAACGCCCGGTCACACTTCTGGCACTGGAAGGGACGGTGTCCTGTGTGTTTCCTGTAGTGGCGCGTGAGCTCGTCGGAGCGGGCGAACTTCCAGGCACAGCCTTCCCAGTCACAGTGATACGGCTTCTCGCCTAGAACACACACACAGAACAGTCAGCGCTTTAGCCTACACTCTCACAAAGGAAGGTTCTTTAAGGGTTCTGTAGTAAAGACAGTGTTTCTATATACAGCTATGAACACTCAAAGAACCCGTTGCTCAGACGGTGAAGTGGTTCTTCAGACTTCAGAGAGAATGTGTTGTACATGGTTCTATAGAGCACCATTGCATACACTCTTAAAAAGAAGGTCCTTCGAGGGTTCTTCAGTAAAGACGGTATATAGAGCTATGAACACGCAAAGAACCATTTGCACTATTAAATGGTGAAACGGTTCTTCATACTGATGAAGAATCGATGTGCTGTATATGGTTCTGTGTGGAACCTTTTTAAAAAGGTCTCTGCTATATTCAATGTCAAGCTTGTAACAATAGCAGAACCTTTTTGCTGCTATATAGAACAATATACAACACGTTCTCCATCAGTCTGATTTGGAGATCATTTCAGATGGTTCTTTGAGTGTCCATGGTGCTATATAGAACCACTGTCTTTACTCTAGAACCACCTTTTAAAGAGTGTACACAAGAAGGTTATTAATAGTTCTTTTTGCATGATTAAATTGTGAAAAGTTTTTTTCAGATTGATGGAGAATGTGCTGTATATGGTTCTATGTAGAGCCTTTTTGAAAAGGGTTCCATATAGCACCAAAAGCTTAAATGCCAAGCTTGTAACAATAGCAGGACTCTTTTTGTTGCTATATAGAACTCTATACAACACATTCTCCATCAATCCTGAGAACTATTTCAGATGCTTCTTTGAGTGTCCACAGTGCTATATAGAACCACTGTATTTAATATAGAACCCTTGAAGAACCATTTAGTTAGGAGTGTACACAAGAAAGTTCTTCAAGGGTAAAGATAGTTGTTCAGCATAAAGCAATGAACACTCAAAGAACCAGAACCATGCTTAATGGTGAAATGGTTCTTCAAATTGATAGAGAATGTGTTGTATATGGTTCTCTGTAGCACCGAAAAGGGCTTTGCTATTGCATACACTCTTTAAAAGATGGTTCTTCAAAGGTTCTTTAGTAAAGACAGTGTTTCTATATAGAGCTATGAACGCTTTCTTTACATGGTGAAGTGGTTCTTCAGATTGATAGAGAATATGTTGTATATGGTTCTATACAGCACCTCTGCCATTGCATACACTCTTTAAATAGATGGTTCTTCATGGGTTCTTTAGTAAAGATAAAGGTTCTATGTAGAACCATTAAAAAACCCAAAGACCCAGATTAACAGAGAATGTGCTTTTTGAAAAGTGTTCTTTATAGCACCCAAAAGGGTTCTTCTATTGTTATGATGTCAAGATTGTTAGAATAGCAGAACCTTCTTTGGTGCTATATAGAACCTTCTACAGCACATTCTCCACTAATCTGAAGAATCCTTTCATGATGCAAAGAACCCATTTTCTTTACTAAAGAACCCTTAAAGAATCATTATAGTTGAAAAGTGTACAAGCCTGATATCATAACAACAGAAGAACCCTTTTGGGTGCTATATAGAACCATATATAACGGATTCTCCGTCAATCTGAAAATAAGAAAATTCTTTGAGGGCCATTTTTGCCTCACTGTGTTTCTGTTTGATGCTGAAAACCTGAGTCTGGTACGTTCAACGTTGCAGTCCGGTTCTATGTGTTTTCAGGTCTGATGTGTTGCCGCGTCTCTGTAATCCGCTTGGAATAAAATCTTTTCCCATTGACTTCCAGAAGAACTGAATGTTTTGGTTCTCTCCTGTAAAGTTCCCGTTTTGGAGAGACTTGCTTTGCCTCGGACTGATGAAGCCTTTTTGCTCCGCTCGTGTAGCTACAACTAAACGTAGAGCTTTTAAATGTGAGCTGACTCAAATTTCAGTGAATAAAGGCGATTAATCGCGATTAACCCCACAAATGATGCGATTAATCGGGACGGTTCATTTCAATCGCCTGCGTTTTTAAGACGTGTCATGTTTGTTTTAGCACGTTTTGTATTAAAAGTCTAACAAAATTAAGGCGAGAATGACAGTTTTATATCATATTTTATGCTTCGCTCTCGTGTCACTGCGGTGATCACCCAGCGGTCAGTGGACTCTGACCTGATGATAAAGTGTCACACGCACGTCAACGTAAAACAACCTGATCTGAGCAGCAAAACTGGATCTGAGGGAGAAAAAGCTCAATACATAAGGAGAAGAGAGTGGGAGAGGAGGCGCGGGGAGGGGGAGGAGGCGCGGGAGGGGGGGCCCCAACAAAAACGACAGTGCAGCAGGGAAAGTGGCCGATCCAGTCGGTCAGTGGAGGAGAGTAAACCGATCGTGTTTGTGTCGTTAGTGTTTGAGGAGGATCGTCATCAGCCTGTTTACACTGTAGCTACAACCCCCCCCTCTCTCTCTCCCTCGGTCTGTCTTTCTCTCTCTCTTTCTCTGTGTCTCTCTCTTTCTCTATGTATCTCTCTCTCTCTCATTCTCTATGTCTCTCTCTCTCTGTCTCTCTTTCTTTCTGTCTCTCATTCTCTATGTCTCTCTGTCTCTCTCTTTCTCTGTCTCTCTCTCTTTCTCTATGTGTGTCTCTCTCTCTTTCTCTATGTGTCTCTCTCTCTCTAATTCTCTGTCTCTCTCTGTGTCTCTCTCTCTCTTTCTCTATGTCTCTCTTTCTCTGTCTCTCTCTCTTTCTCTATGTGTCTCTCTCTCTCTCTTTCTCTATGTGTCTCTCTCTCTTTCTCTATGTGTCTCTCTCTCTCTCTCTCTCTCATTCTCTCTCTCTCTTTCTCTCTGTCTCTCTCTTTCTCTCTCTAGGTCTCTCTCTCTCTCTAGGTCTCTCTCTCTCAGAGGAACTCTGTATCTCTCTCTCCTTTTCACCCCCTCTCTTTTTCATTTCTCTCTTTTCTTTTTATTTCACTCTTTTGTCTTTTTCTTTCTTTCTTTCTCTTCTTTCTCTCCTTGTGTCCTTTCTCTCTCTCTTTCTTTTCTTTCTCTCTTTCCGTCTCTTACTTGTGCTCTGTCATTTCTCTCTCTCTCTCAGTTGCTCTCCTCAGTCTCAGTTCAGCAGTGCACTTTTAATAAAGATGATTCTTCATGGGTTCTTTAGTAAAGAAAATGGTTCTATATAGAACCAAGAACTCTCAAAGAACCCTTTACATGATTAACAGGTTCTTTGTATCGTGACAGAGAATTTTCTGAAGGGTTAAAAGGGTTCTATACAGCTCCAAAAAGGGTTCTTCTATTGTTACAAGCTCAACATCAAACACTCTTAAAAATGATGGTTCTTCAAAGATTCTTGAAAATGGTTCTATATGAACTCTTAAAGAATACTTTGCATTGACTGGTGTATCTTGATGGGAGAACGTTCTGTAAAGAACCATAAACATCACCTTTTTGTAAGGGGTTCTATATAGCACCAAAAATGGTTCTTCTATTGTTACAAGCTTGAAATGATGCATTCTTAAAGAGTTTGGTTCTCCAAAGGTTCTTGAAAAAGGTTCTATATAGAACACATATGGTTCTATGGTTCTTGAAGGGAGAATGATGGGAGTTCTGTATAGAACCATATACGGCACCTTTTTATAAAGGGTTCTATATAGCACCAAAAAGGGTTCTTCTATTTTGCAGGCTTGACGTCATCACAGTAGAAGCACCTGTTTGTGTGCTAGAACCCTTTTTGAAAACGTTCTATATAGAACCATCTTCCATCTTCCACAAATCTCCATCAATCTGAGGAACCCTTTACTGTTTAGTCATTTCTAAAGAACCATTAAAGAACCACCTTACAGAATAACAGCATCATAACAATCATTTTCAACAAAACTGGTTCTTTATTATTAAAATTGATTCAAAGTTTGATGAAAAAAATTCGGAAAGAGTCTAAAAGGCCGCTGTGGCCGGTATTGAGGTCACTGCACTGACCTGTGTGTGTCCTGTGATGCGCCTTCAGGTGTGAGCTCTTGGTGTATGTCTTCCCACAGCCCACATAGTCGCAGGTGTGCGTGGCGATCCGCTTCCTCGGCCAAGAGCGCCGGCCCCGCTTGGGCTTGGGCTCCTCCGGGAGGCACTCGGCCGGCGGCATCATCTCTGTGGATGAGAGGGAGAGGGGAGGGTCAGTGTGACCTCGAGAGACTGTTCTAGATAAATCACCACCCCCGTTCAGTTCATAATGTGTAGCGTTCACACTGTGGCAAATAATCCAGTTTTAACATCAAACAGTCGGCCTTGAAATTTGAGTTTGTTAAACTTCTAATAGTTACCAGAACAATAATCTGTGTTTTACATGCTCTTAACATGTTTGCAGATCAGTGAATTCAACGTTTTAACGGTCACTGTTGTGTTCACATGTCTTATACGATGCACAATAACATAACAAATTCCATATGAGATACATATCACTGCTGTCGGAACAAAACCTCCAATCTCCGAAATGAGAATTTTACAGGAGGAGGAAAAAACCTACTTTACTTTTAATGCGAGTCAATGGAACCGGACGTTTCCCCCAAGTCATTTTGGACCGTTTCTTTTGGTCTGTTCATCATGAAATTAACACACCATGTAAAGGCCAACATGCATTTTCAAATGATCTCAAAAACTGAAAAATGAAAAAAATGACATAGGTTTTTTTGTTCAGATGGCAGCAATATTTTAATCATATGGTCAGTTTTTTGAGTTACTTACTAAACAGACATCACATCTGTACCTTTATCCCTCAAAAAGCATGAAGTTAACTCGTGTGAACAGTGTTGACTCGTCATCACGTTCAATTTATAATATGAAACATATCAAATATCTATATATCTGCTTATAAACACAAGTGAAAGTTTACATCTTCTACACTTGTTTCAAAGAGCCAGAACTAAAGAAAAGGTCATTTTTCTTGCATTTTGTTCCAACCTTTGCTGCGTGAACATTTTCAAACCTTGTAAACAATATCTTTTATTTCAAAAAGCATCTTTTTACATGATTCAGCCTATTTATCACATTTAGGTTCTGCAAATGCATTTCGTTTGAGGAAAAAAGCCACAAAGCTTGTTCTAAATGGTCTTAAGGCTGGACTTTTGTATGATTTATTGTATGTAATAGTTGTACTA